>NC_060919.1:9690671-10004469 GCF_021234035.1 Daphnia pulicaria | reverse complement strand
AGTGCACGCACGAGCACGTCAATGCACGCCAGAGCACAACAGTGCACGCCAGTGCACGCCTGAGCACGCCAATTCACATCAGAGAACGCCAGTGCACGCCAGAGCACGCCAATTCACACCAGAGCTCGCCAGTGCACGCCAGAGCACGCAAGTGCACGCCAGAGCACGCAAGTGCACGCCAGAGCACGCCAGTGCACGCACGAGCACGTCAATGCACGCCAGAGCATGCCAGTGCACGCCAGAGCACGCCAATTCACACTAGAGCACGTCAATGCACGCCAGAGCACGCCAGTGCACGCCAGAGCACGCCAGTGCACGCCAGAGCACGCCAGTGCACGCCAGAGCACGCCAATTTACACCAGGGCACGCCAGAGCACTCCAGTGCACGCCAGAGCACGTCAATGCACGCCAGAGCACGCCAGTGCACGCCAGAGCACGCCAGTGCACGCCAGTGCACGCCAGAGCACGCCAGACCACGCCAGTGCACGCCAGAGCAATTCAATGCACGTCAGAGCACGTTAATTCACACTAGAGCACGCCACTGCACGCCAGAGCACGCCAATTCACACCAGAGCACGTCAGTGCACGCCAGAGCACGCCAGAGCACGCCAGTGCACGCCAGAGCACACCAGTGCACGCCAGAGCAATTCAATGCACGTCAGAGCACGTTAATTCACACTAGAGCACGCCACTGCACGCCAGAGCACGCCAATTCACACCAGAGCACGCCAGTGCACGCCAGAGCACGCCAGTGCACGCCAAAGCACGTCAATGCACGCCAGAGCACGGCAGTGCTTGCCAAAGCACGCCAGTGCACGCCAGTGCACGCCAGTGCAAGCCAATTCACACCAGAGCACGCCAGTGCACGCCAGATCAAGTCAATGCACGCCAGAGCACGCCAGTGCACGCCAGAGCACGCAAGTGCACGCCAGAGCTCCCCAGAGCACGCCAGTCCACGCCAGTGCACGCCAATTCACACCAGAGCACGCCAGTGCACGCCAGAGCACGCCAGTGCACGCCAGAGCACGCCAGTGCACGCCAGAGCACGCCAGTGCACGCCAGAGCACGCCAGAGCACGTCAATGCACGCAAGAGCAAGCCAGAGCACGCCAGAGCATGCCAGAGCACGCCAGTGCACGCCAGAGCATGGTAGAGCACAGCAGAGAACAGCTCAGCACTTGAAGTTGCTATAATATTTTTTTCACTTGTTAAAACCATTTTTTAATTAGAGGATGTGTAAATCAATTCATAAATCAATTCGTAAATCAACCATTTCAAGTGTATTTAATCAATAAATTTATAGAGCAAATCATGAACAAAAAGTTTGAGAAAAACGCAAATCACAGCACTTGAATTTTTAAAAATTATTCAAGTTATTTGAGTTCTATTTTCGGGTAGTGGATTTCTATTGTCAAACACTTGAGTTCTGCTTAGCAGAGCACGCCAGTGCACGACAGAGCACGTCAATGCACGCCAGAGCACGCCAGAGCACGCAAGTGCAAGACAAAGCACGCCAGTGCACGCCAGAGCACATCAGTGCACGACAGAGCACGCCAGTGCACGCCAGTGCAAGCCAATTCACACCAGAGCACGCCAGTGCACGCCAGAGCACGCCAGTGCTAACCAGAGCACGCCAGTGCACGCCAGTGCACGCCAGAGCAAGTCAATGCACGCCAGAGCACGCCAGTGCACGCCAGAGCACGCCAGTGCACGCCAAAGCACGCCAGAGCACGCCAGAGCACGCCAGAGCAATTCAATGCACGCCAGAGCACGCCAATTCACACCAGAGCACGCCAGTGCACGCTTGAGAACGCCAATTCACACCAGAGCACGCCAGTGCACGCAAGAGCACGTCAATGCACGCCAGAGCACGCCAGTGCACGCCAGAGCACGCCAGTGCACGCCAGTACACGCCAATTCACACCAGAGAAGTCCAGTGCACGCCAAAGAACGCCAGTGCACGCAAGAGCAAGTCAATGCACGCCAGAGCACGCCAGTGCACGCCAGAGCACGCCAGTGCACGCCAGAGCACGCCAGTGCACGCCAGAGCACGCCAGTGCACGCCAGAGCACGCCAGTGCACGCCAGAGCACGCCAGTGCACGCCAGAGCACGCCAGTGCACGCCAGAGCACGCCAGTGCACGCCAGAGCACGCCAGTGCACGCCAGAGCAATTCAATGCACGCCAGAGCACGCCAGTGCACGCCAGAGCACGCAAGTGCACGCCAAAGCACGCCAGTGCACGCCAGAGAACGCCAGTGCACGCCAGTGCACGTCAGAGCACGCCAGTGCCCGCCAGAGCACGCCAGTGCACGCCAGAGATCGCCAATTCACACCAGAGCACGCCAGTGCACGCCAGAGCATGGTAGAGCATGGTAGAGCACAGCAGAGAACAGCTCAGCACTTGAAGTTGCTATAATATTTTTTTCACTTGTTAAAACCATTTTTTAATTACAGGATGTGTAAATCAATGTCCAATACACCATTTCAAGTCTATTCAATCAATAAATTTATAGAGCAAATCATGAACAAAAAGTTTGAGAAAAACGCACATCACAGCACTTGAATTTTTAAAAATTATTCAAGTTATTTGAGTTCTATTTTCGGGTAGTGGATTTCTATTGTCAAGCACTTGAGTTCTGCATAGCAGAGCACGCCAGAGCACGCCAGGGCACGCCAGAGCACGCCAGTGCACGCCAGAGCACGCCAGTGCACGCCAGAGCACGCCAGTGCACGCCAGAGCACGCCAGTGCACGCACGAGCACGTCAATGCACGCCAGAGCACGTCAATGCACGCCAGAGCATGCCAGTGCACGCCAGAGCACGCCAGTGCACGCTAGAGCACGCCAGAGCACGCCAGTGCACGCCAGAGCACGTCAATGCACGCCAGAGCAAGCCAGAGCACGCCAGAGCACGCCAGAGCACGCCAGTGCACGCCAGAGCATGGTAGAGCACAGCAGAGAACAGCTCAGCACTTGAAGTTGCTATAATATTTTTTTCACTTGTTAAAACCATTTTTTAATTAGAGGATGTGTAAATCAATTCATAAATCAATTCGTAAATCAACCATTTCAAGTGTATTTAATCAATAAATTTATAGAGCAAATCATGAACAAAAAGTTTGAGAAAAACGCACATCACAGCACTTGAATTTTTTAAAATTATTCAAGTTATTTGAGTTCTATTGTCGGGTAGTGGATTTCTATTGTCAAGCACTTGAGTTCTGCATAGCAGAGCACGCCAGTGCACGCAAGAGCACGTCAATGCACGCCAGAGCACGCAAGTACACGCCACAGCACGCCAGTGCACGCCAGAGCACGCCAGTGCACGTCAGAGCACGCCAGTGCACGCCAGAGCACGCCAGTGCACGCCAGAGCAATTCAATGCACGCCAGAGCACGCCAATTCACACCAGAGCACGCCAGAGCACGCCAATTCACACCAGAGCACGCCAGTGCACGCCAGAGCACGCCAGTGCACGCCAGAGCACGTCAATGCACGCCAGAGCACGCCAGTGCACGCCAGAGCACGCAAGTGCACGCAAGTGCACGCAAGTGCACGCCAAAGCACGCCAGTGCACGCCAGAGCACGCCAGTGCACGCCAGAGCACGCCAGTGCACGCCAGAGCACGCCAGTGCACGCCAGAGCACGCCAGTGCACGCCAGAGCACGCCAGTGCAAGCCAATTCACACCAGAGCACGCCAGTGCACGCCAGTGCACGCCAGAGCAAGTCAATGCACGCCAGAGCACGCCAATTCACACCAGAGCACGCCAGTGCACGCCAGAGCACGCCAATTCACACCAGAGCACGCCAGTGCACGCAAGAGCACGTCAATGCACGCCAGAGTACGCCAGTGCACGCCAGAGCACGCCAGTGCACCCAAAGCACGCCAGTGCACGCCAGAGCACGCCAGTGCACGCCAGTGCACGACAATTTACACCAGAGCACGCCAGAGCACGCCAGAGCACGCCAGTGCACGCCAGAGCACGTCAATGCACGCGAGAGCAAGCCAGAGAACGCCAGAGCACGCCAGAGCACACCAGTGCACGCCAGTGCACGCCAGAGCATGGTAGAGCACAGCAGAGAACAGCTCAGCACTTAAAGTTGCTAGAATATTTTTTTCACTTGTTAAAACCATTTTTAATTACAGGATGTGTAAATCAATGTCCAATACACCATTTCAAGTCAATTTAATCAATAAATTTATAGAGCAAATCATGAACAAAAAGTTTGAGAAAAACGCACATCACAGCACTTGAATTTTTAAAAATTATTCAAGTTATTTGAGTTCTATTGTCGGGTAGTGGATTTCTATTGTCAAGCACTTCTGCATAGCAGAGCACGACAGAGCACGACAGATCACGCCAGTGCACGCAAGAGCACGTCAATGCACGCCAGAGCACGCCAGTGCACGCCAGAGCACGCAAGTGCACGCCAAAGCACACCAGTGCACGCCAGAGAACGCCAGTGCACGCTAGTGCACGTCAGAGCACGTCAGTGCCCGCCAGAGCACGCCAGTGCATGCCAGTGCACGCCAGAGCACGCCAGTGCACGCCAGAGCAATTCAATGCACGCAAGAGCTCGCCAATTCACACCAGAGCACGCCAGTGCACGCCAGAGCACGCCAATTCACACCAGAGCACGCCAGTGCACGACAGAGCACGCCAGTGCACGCCAGTGCACGCCAGAGCACGTCAACGCACGCCAGAGCACGCCAGTGCACGCCAGTGCACGAAAGAGCACGTAAATGCACGCAAGAGCACGCCAGTGCACGCCATAGCACGCCATAGCACGCCAGTGCACGCCAATTCACACAAGAGCACGCCAGTGCACGCCAGAGCACGCCAGAGCACGCCAGTGCATGCCAGAGCACGTCAATGCACGCCAGAGCAAGCCAGAGCACGCCAGAGCACGCCAGAGCACGCCAGTGCACGCCAGTGCACGCCAGAGCACGGTAGAGCACAGCAGAGAACAGCTCAGCACTTGAAGTTGCTATAATATTTTTTTCACTTGTTAAAACCATTTTTTAATTACAGGATGTTTAAATCAATGTCCAATACACCATTTCAAGTCTATTCAATCAATAAATTTATAGAGCAAATCATGAACAAAAAGTTTGAGAAAAACGCACATCACAGCACTTGAATTTTTAAAAATTATTCAAGTTATTTAAGTTCTATTGTCAGGTAGTGGATTTCTATGATCAAGCACTTGAGTTCTGCATAGCAGAGCACGCCAGTGCACGCAAGAGCACGTCAATGCACGCCAGAGCACAACAGTGCACGCCTGAGCACGCCAATTAACGCCAGAGCACGCCAGTGCACGCAAGAGCACGCCAATTCACACCAGAGCTCGCCAGTGCACGCCAGAGCACGCAAGTGTACGCCAGAGCACGCAAATGCACGCCAGAGCACGCAAGTGCACGCCAGAGCACGCCAGTGCACGCACGAGCACGTCAATGCACGCCAGAGCACGCCAATTCACACCAGAGCACGTCAATGCACGCCAAAGCACGCCAGTGCACGCCAGAGCACTCCAGTGCACGCCAGAGCACTCCAGTGCACGCCAGAGCACGTCAATGCACGCCAGAGCACGCCAGTGCACGCCAGTGCACGCCATAGCACGCCAGTGCACGCCAGAGCAATTCAATGCACGCCAGAGCACGTTAATTCACACTAGAGCACGCCACTGCACGCCAGAGCACGCCAATTTACACCAGAGCACGCCAGTGCACGCCAGAGCACGCCAGTGCACGCCAGAGCACGCAAGTGCACGCCAAAGCACGCCAGTGCACGCCAGTGCAAGCCAATTCACACCACAGCACGCCAGTGCACGCCAGAGCACGCCACTGCACGCCAGAGCAAGTCAATGCACACCAGAGCACGCCTGTGAACGCCAGAGCTCGCCAGAGGACGCCAGTGCACGCCAATTCACACCAGAGCACGCCAGTGCACGCCAGTGCACGCCAGAGCACGCCAGTGCACGCCAGTGCACGCCAGTGCACGCCAGTGCACGCCAGTGCACGCCAGATCACGTCAATGCACGCCAGAGCAAGCCAGAGCACTCCAGAGCACGCCAGAGCACGCCAGTGCACGCCAGAGCATGGTAGAGCTTAGCAGAGAACAGCTCAGCACTTGAAGTTGATATAATAATTTTTTCATTTGTTAAAACCATTTTTAATTACAGGATGTGTAAATTAATGTCCAATACACCATTTCAAGTCTATTTAATCAATAAATTTATAAAGCAAACCATGAACAAAAAGTTTGAGAAAAACGCACATCACAGCACTTGAATTTTTTAAAATTATTCAAGTTATTTGAGTTCTATTGTCGGGTAGTGGATTTCTATTGTCAAGCACTTGAGTTCTGCATAGCAGAGCACGCCAATGCACGCAAGAGCACGCCAGAGCACGCAAGTGCACGCCAGAGCACGCCAATTCAAACCAGAGCACGCCAGTGCATGCCAGATCACGCCAATTCACACCAGAGCACGCCAGTGCACGCCAGAGCACGCCAGTGCACGCCAGAGCACGCCAGTGCACGCCAGAGCAAGTCAATGCACGCCAGAGCACGCCAGTGCACGCCAGAGCACGCCAGTGCACGCCAGAGCACGCCAGAGCACGCCAGTGCACGCCAGAGCAATTCAATGCACGCAATAGCACGCCAATTCACACCAGAGCACGCCAGTGCACGCCAGAGCACGCCAATTCACACCAGAGCACGCCAGTGCACGCAAGAGCACGTCAATGCACGCCAGAGTACGCCAGTGCACGCCAGAGCACGCCAGTGCACCCAAAGCACGCCAGTTCAAGCCAGAGCACGCCAGTGCACGCCAGTGCACGCAAATTCACACCAGAGAACGCCAGTGCACGCCAGTGCACGCCAGAGCACGTCAATGCACGCCAGAGCAAGCCAGAGCACGCCAGAGCACGCCAGAGCACGCCAGAGCACGCCAGTGCACGCCAGAGCACGCCAGTGCACGCCAGAGCACGCCAATGCACGCAAGAGCACGCCAGTGCACGCCAGAGCACGCCAGAGCACGCCAGAGCACTCCAGTGCCCGCCAGAGCACGCCAGTGCACGCCAGAGCAATTCAATGCACGCCAGTGCACGCCAATTCACACCAGAGCACGCCAGTGCACGCCAGAGCACGCCAATTCACACCAGAGCACGCCAGTGCAGGCCAGAGCATGCCAATTCACACCAGAGCACGCCAGTGCACGCCAGAGCACGCCAGTGCACGCCAGAGCACGTCAATGCACACCAGAGCACGTCAATGCACGCCAGAGCACGCCAGTGCACGCCAGAGCACGCCAGTGCACGCCAGTGCAAGCAAGTGCACGCCAAAGCACGCCAGTTCACGCCAGTTCACGCCAATTCACACCAGAGCACACCAGTACACGCCAGAGCACGCCAGAGCACGCCAGTGCACGCCAGTGCACGTCAATGCACGCCAGAGCAAGCCAGAGCACGCCAGAGACACGCCAGAGCCCGCCAATTCACACCAGAGCACGACAATTCACACCAGAGCACGCCAGTGCACGCCAGTGCACGAAAGAGCACGTCAATGCACGCAAGAGCACGCCAGTGCACGCCAGTGCACGAAAGAGCACGTAAATGCACGCAAGAACACGCCAGTGCACGCCATAGCACGCCATAGCACGCCAGTGCACGCCAGTGCACGCCAGTGCACGCCAATTCACACCAGAGCACGCCAGTGCACGCCAGAGCACGCCAGAGCACGCTAGTGAATGCCAGAGCACGTAAATGCACGCCAGAGCAAGCCAGAGCACGCCAGAGCACGCCAGAGCACGCCAGTGCACGCCAGAGCACGGTAGAGCACAGCAGAGAACAGCTCAGCACTTGAAGTTGCTATAATATTTTTTTCACTTGTTAAAACCATTTTTTAATTACAGGATGTTTAAATCAATGTCCAATACACCATTTCAAGTCTATTCAATCAATAAATTTATAGAGAAAATCATGAAAAAAAAGTTTGAGAAAAACGCACATCACAGCACTTGAATTTTTAAAAATTATTCAAGTTATTTAAGTTCTATTGTCGGGTAGTGGATTTCTATTGTCAAGCACTTGAGTTCTGCATAGCAGAGCACGCCAGTGCACGCACGAGCATGTCAATGCACGTCAGAGCACAACAGTGCACGCTTGAGCACGCCAATTAACACCAGAGCACGCCAATTCACACCAGAGCTCGCCAGTGCACGCCAGAGCACGCAAGTGCACGCCAGAGCACGCAAATGCACGCCAGAGCACGCAAGTGCACGCCAGAGCACGCCAGTGCACGCACGAGCACGTCAATGCACGCCAGAGCATGCCAGTGCACGCCAGAACACGCCAATTCACACCAGAGCACGCCAGAGCACTCCAGTGCACGCCAGAGCACGTCAATGCTCGCCAGAGCACGCCAGTGCACGTCAGTGCACGCCATAGCACGCCAGTGCACGCCAGAGCAATTCAATGCACGCCAGAGCACGTTAATTCACACTAGAGCACGCCACTGCACGCCAGAGCACGCCAATTTACACCAGAGCACGCCAGTGCACGCCAGAGTACGCCAGTGCACGCCACAATGCACGCCAGAGCACGGCAGTGCACGCCAGAGCACGCAAGTGCACGCCAAAGCACGCCAGTGCACGCCAGTGCAAGCAAGTGCCCGCCAGTGCAAGCCAATTCACACCAGAGCACGCCAGTGCACGCCAGAGCACGCCAATGCACGCCAGAGCACGCCAGAGCACGCAAGTGCACGCCAAAGCACGCCAGTGCACGCCAGAGCATGCCAGTGCACGCCAGTGCAAGCCAATTCACACCAGAGCACGCCAGTGCACGCCAGTGCACGCCAGAGCAAGTCAATGCACGCCAGTGCCCGCCAGAGCACGCCAGTGCATGCCAGTGCACGCCAGAGCACGCCAGTGCACGCCAGAGCAATTCAATGCACGCCAGAGCTCGCCAATTCACACCAGAGCACGCCAGTGCACGCCAGAGCACGCCAATTCACACCAGAGCACGCCAGTGCACGACAGAGCACGCCAGTGCACGCCAGTGCACGAAAGAGCACGTCAATGCACGCCAGAGCACACCAGTGCACGCCAGTGCACGAAAGAGCACGTAAATGCACGCAAGAGCACGCCAGTGCACGCCATAGCAAGCCATAGCACGCCAGTGCAAGCCAGTGCACGCCAATTCACACCAGAGCACGCCAGTGCACGCCAGTGCACGCCAGTGCACGCCAGTGCACGCCAGAGCACGCCAGTGCATGCCAGAGCACGTCAATGCACGCCAGAGCAAGCCAGAGCACGCCAGAGCACGCCAGAACACGCCAGTGCACGCCAGAGCACGGTAGAGCACAGCAGAGAACAGCTCAGCACTTGAAGTTGCTATAATATTTTTTTCACTTGTTAAAACCATTTTTTAATTAGAGGATGTGTAAATCAATTCATAAATCAATTCGTAAATCAACCATTTCAAGTGTATTTAATCAATAAATTTATAGAGCAAATCACGAACAAAAAGTTTGAGAAAAACGCACATCACAGCACTTGAATTTTTAAAAATTATTCAAGTTATTTGAGTTCTATTGTCGGGTAGTGGATTTCTATTGTCAAGCACTTGAGTTCTGCATAGCAGAGCACGCCAGTGCACGCAAGAGCACGTCAATGCACGCCAGAGCACGCCAGAGCACGCAAGTGCACGCCAAAGCACGCCAGTGCACGCCAGAGCACGCCAGTGCACGCACGAGCACGTCAATGCACGCCAGAGCACGTAAATGCACGCCAGAGCATGCCAGTGCACGCCAGAGCACGCCAGTGCACGCTAGAGCACGCCAGAGCACGCCAGTGCACGCCAGTGCACGCCTGTGCACGCCAGAGCACGTCAATAAACGCCAGAGAAAGTCAGAGCACGCAAGAGCACGCCAGAGCACGCCAGTGCACGCCAGAGCATGAAAGAGCACAGCAGAGAACAGCTCAGCACTTGAAGGTTCTATAATATTTTTTTCACTTGTTAAAACCATTTTTTAATTAGAGGATGTGTAAATCAATTCATAAAACTGTCGTCTGCTGGATAGCGCCCTAAGAGGCAGCACCGTTACAGAGCTCCCGACAACATACTTAGTTTCCGTTTTCTTTTTGTGATAATTGTGTTTCTGTCGTGTTGTTTTGATGTTTCTAGTCTCCTGGTTCTTGTGTTTCAGTCTTTGACTTCTCTTCTTAGTTCTTTATGAATTAATGGCTACTTGTGACGTTGCGCCGGAGGGAATCTCTGATCAGCTGATGTTCTCTCAGCTGTTTTTCACATCTCGACTCTCGCCGTTGGTGTCGCCAAAGTTGCCCCAATGTTTGTTATTTACTATACGGTCGTTGGGCATTGCTTTACGCCCTCCAACAAAGCGTTGTAGACGTGGTGGCGAGTCTGCAAGGAGAGCAAGATTGAAGAAGAAGTTCCTGCACTGCTCGCTGATTAACGCGAGATCCATTCTGAGCAATAAGTCCGTCATACAACACCACATCATCTTTCATGACCTTGACTTGCTGGCTATTACAGAGTCCTGGCTCCGTGAAGACGAGGGTGATGAGATCCTACGCGAATTATGTCCAGCTGGCTATGTATCACTTCAGAAGCCACGGTTGGGCAGACGTGGTGGAGGAGTTGCAATTATCTGTCGTAATTCCATTCGTATACGCCTGCTTCATCTCGATTATGCTGCTACCTCTTTTGAGTTCATGGCAGCATCACTGACAATCAACTCCACTTGCTTTGTCCTACTCATCATTTATCGCCCTCCTTCATCGAAGCCAAGTCAGTTCATTGATGAATTTGCGAGTTTGCTTGAAGTACTGGTGCCTGCGCCGGGTCTTCTACTTATCGTGGGTGATTTTAACATCCATGTTGATGACAGTTTGTCCTCTCTCAGTCAGTCCTTCACTTCGCTTATCGGTTCTTTTGATTTGCGGCAGCACGTCTCTGATGCAAGTCATGTTGGTGGTCATGTGCTCGATCTAGTTTTATCGCGTGCGGCTGACAACTTCTTGTCTAAGTGCTATGTGTCCGATCTTATCACTGATCACTATGCAGTTCATTGGTATGCCAAAGCTCATCGTCCAATGCGTCCTGTCAAGGCAGTGCAGTTTAGGAAGCTCAAGTCTATTGATTTTGCCTCTTTCTGCAATGATTTATCGAGGTCGTCACTTTTCGCCAGCCCGGTGACTGATTGCCAGGAAGCGGTGATAGAATACAATGCCACCTTGTCTAGTGTCCTGGATGATCATGCTCCGCTTATAAGAAGATGCTTTACTGTTCGTCCTGACAACCCATGGGATAGTGAGGAGATCCATTCTTCTAGAAGGTGTGTTCGGAGGTTTGAGAGACGCTGGAAGCGGACTAAGTTGACAATCGACAAGGAGATTATGCTTCGTGGACTTCAAGAGCTGCACAACATGATCAACAAAGCAAAGACAACGTTTCTCGAATCTCAGATACAAGAATCGTCTCGGAAGAAGGTGTCTCTCTTCAGGCTGATTGACTCGCTGCTTCTTCCCAAACCTGTCCTGCGCCTGCCTGCCCATTCCTCTCTCACGGAGCTTGTGGAGCGCTTCAGCGATTTCTTTGTCTCCAAAATTGTAAAAATCCGGGAGGATCTCGATGCTGCAGTTGGTCTATGGGTTCCTGAGGTACGCGTGCCTGTTGTTGCTTTTGTGTCCTTTGCTCCTGTTTCTGCTCATGATGTTGTGTCTCTAATTATGAATTGTCCCACGAAGTCTTCTCCTCTTGATCCACTCCCGACATTTGTCCTTAAAGAATGTTTGTCAACTTTGGCTCCTTGGATTGCTGAATTTGTCAATCTGTCTCTTAACACCGCGACTTTCCCCCATGAAATGAAACTTGCTCATGTCATCCCTCTGTTGAAGAAAAATGGTCTGGATCCTGATGTTCTTTCCAATTATCGGCCTGTGTCCCTACTCTCCTTTCTATCCAAACTTCTTGAACGTGTCGTTGCTAAGCAGTTAGTGAACCATCTGGAATCGCAGTCTCTTTTTGCTGCTGTACAGTCTGCTTATCGTCCTGGCCACTCAACGGAGACCGCTCTGCTTAGAGTTGTGAATGATCTACTTTCCTCTGCTGACAATGGTGATGCTGTGATTCTGGCTTTACTGGATCAAAGTGCTGCCTTTGACACGGTCGACCATGCTATCCTGCTGGATCGTCTTGAAGCTCGCTTCGGAATCTCTGGCTCGGCTCTCGCGTGGCTGTCCTCGTACTTGAATGGAAGAAGGCAATCAGTCAGTATTGGTGGAATCTCTTCTGTCCCAACTCCTGTCATCTACGGTGTCCCCCAAGGTTCAGTGCTGGGTCCTATTCTGTACATCTTGTACAATACCCCAATGCATGATATTTCAGTAGCATCGGGAATCATGGATCACTATTTTGCTGATGATGCCCAGGGATACAAGTCTTTTCGGCCATCCCCTTCTGCTGCCGACCAACGTCTAGCTTTCGCAACTCTCTCATCGGCTATTACTGAGCAAAGGAAGTGGTTGTCACTGAATCGTCTCAAACTCAACGAGGACAAGACGGATGCGCTATTAGTCTCTTCTAAAGATGCTGTAAGGAAGAAAAACATCTCATCGATGCCACTCATGGTAGGTGATGTACCTATTTCTCCTTCGCCAGTTGTGCTGAATCTTGGTGTGCGCCTGGACTCCCATCTTACTATGGAATCGCAGATAACATCGTCTTGCAGGAAGGCTTATTTTCATCTAAGAAGAATTGCCAGAATCCGGAGATTCCTCTCACGCTCTGCGCTATGTCAGCTCGTCCATGCCCTTGTACTATCTCAACTTGACTATGGAAACTGCTTGCTTGTTGGCCTACCAGCAACAAGTCTGGTCAGACTACAACGTGTGCAGAACTCGGCGGCTAGACTTATCTCTGGTGTTCGTCTTCGTGAATCTATCACCCCGACTCTTCGTTCTTTTCACTGGCTTCCTATTTATCAACGAATTGAGTTTAAGATAGCTGTGCTTGCGTTTCGCTGTCTCATTGGTCTTGCTCCTCTGTATCTTACTGCATTGATTAGTATTCGTGATTCTGGTCGTGAGACACGTTCATCTTCTAAACTCCTTCTTCACTCTCCCCGAACCCGTACGAAAGGCTTTGGTGATCGTGCCTTCTCTGCTGCTGCACCTCGAATATGGAATTCTTTACCCCTTGAGTTGCGCTTGCTAGCCCTTTTTCCCTATTCTTCTCGTTTCTCTCTCACACAATTCCGATGTCATCTAAAAACATTCTTGTTCCGAAATGCTTATGGAAACTAAGTGTCACATGTTTTCTGTTGGGAGCAATAGCGCCTTTGATCAGTTTATGGAAAAGGCGCTATACAATATCAAATTAAATACATTATTATTATTATTATTAAATCAATTCGTAAATCAACCATTTCAAGTGTATTTAATCAATAAATTTATACAGCAAATCATGAACAAAAAGTTTGAGAAAAACGCACATCACAGCACTTGAATTTTTTAAAATTATTCAAGTTATTTGAGTTCTATTGTCGGGTAGTGGATTTCTATTGTCAAGCACTTGAGTTCTGCATAGCAGAGCACGCCAGTGCACGCAAGAGCACGTCAATGCACGCCAGAGCACGCCAGTACACGCCAAAGCACGCCAGTGCACGCCAGAGCACGCCAGTGCACGCCAGAGCACGCCAGTGCACGCCACAGCACGCCAGTGCACGCCAGAGCACGCCAGTGCACGCCAGAGCACGCCAGTGCACGCCAGAGCACGCCAGTGCACGCCAGAGCACGCCAGTGCACGTCAGAGCACACCAGAGCACGCCAGTGCACGCCAGAGCAATTCAATGCACGCCAGAGCACGCAAATTCACACCAGAGCACGCCAATTCACACCAGAGCACGCCAGTGCACGCCAGTGCACGCCAGAGCACGTCAATGCACGCCAGAGCACGCCAGTGCACGCCAGAGCACGCAAGTGCACGCCAAAGCACGCCAGTGCACGCCAGAGCACGCCAGTGCACGCCAGTGCAAGCCAATTCACACCAGAGCACGCCAGTGCACGCCAGTGCACGCCAGAGCAAGTCAATGCACGCCAAACACGCCAGTGCACGCCAGAGCACGCCAGTCCACGCCAGAGCACGCCAGTGCACGCCAGAGCAAGTCAATGCACGCCAGAGCACGCCAGTGCACGCCAGAGCACGCCAGTGCACGCCAGAGCACGCCAGAGCACGCCAGTGCACGCCAGAGCAATTCAATGCACGCCATAGCACGCCAATTCACACCAGAGCACGCCAGTGCACGCCAGAGCACGCAAATTCACACCAGAGCACGCCAGTGCACGCAAGAGCACGTCAATGCACGCCAGAGTACGCCAGTGTACGCCAGAGCACGGCAGTGCACCCAAAGCACGCCAGTGCACGCCAGAGCACGCCAGTGCACGCAAGAGAACGTCAATGCACGCCAGTGCACGCAAGAGCACGTCAATGCACGCCAGAGCACGTCAATGCACGCAAGAGCACGCCAGTGCACGCCAGAGCACGCCAGTGCACGCCAGAGCACGCCAGTGCACGCTAGAGCACGCCAGAGCACGCCAGTGCACGCCAGTGCACGCCAGTGCACGCCAGTGCACGCCAGATTAAGCCAGAGCACGCCAGAGCACGCCAGAGCACGCCAGTGCACGCCAGAGCATGGTAGAGCACAGCAGAGAACAGCTCAGCACTTGAAGTTGCTATAATATTTTTTTCACTTGTTAAAACCATTTTTTAATTTGAGGATGTGTAAATCAATTCATAAATCAATTCGTAAATCAACCATTTCAAGTGTATTTAATCAATAAATTTATAGAGCAAATCATGAACAAAAAGTTTGAGAAAAACGCACATCACAGCACTTGAATTTTTAAAAATTATTCAAGTTATTTGAGTTCTATTGTCGGGTAGTGGATTTCTATTGTCAAGCACTTGAGTTCTGCATAGCAGAGCACGCCAGTGCATGCAAGAGCACGTCAATGCACGCCAGAGCACGCAAGTACACGCCAAAGCACGCCAGTGCACGCCAGAGCACGCCAGTGCACGCCAGAGCACGCCAGTGCACGCCAGAGCACGCCAGTGCACGCCAGAGCACGCCAGTGCACGTCAGAGCACGCCAGAGCACGCCAGTGCACGCCAGAGCAATTCAATGCACGCCAGAGCACGCCAATTCACACCAGAGCACGCCAATTCACACCAGAGCACGCCAGTGCACGCAAGTGCACGCCAGAGCACGTCAATGCACGCCAGAGCACGCCAGTGCACGCCAGAGCACGCAAGTGCACGCCAGAGCACGCAAGTGCACGCAAGTGCACGCCAAAGCACGCCAGTGCACGCCAGAGCACGCTAGTGCACGCCAGTGCAAGCCAATTCACACCAGAGCACGCCAGTGCACGCCAGAGCACGTCAATGCACGCCAGAGTACGCCAGTGCACGCCAGAGCACGTCAATGCACGCCAGAGTACGCCAGTGCACGCCAGAGCAATTCAATGCACGCCATAGCTCGCCAATTCACACCAGAGCACGCCAGTGCACGCCAGAGCACGCCAATTCACACCAGAGCACGCCAGTGCACGCAAGAGCACGTCAATGCACGCCAGAGTACGCCAGTGCACGCCAGAGCA
This sequence comes from Daphnia pulicaria, assembly GCF_021234035.1. NCBI lineage: Eukaryota > Metazoa > Arthropoda > Branchiopoda > Diplostraca > Daphniidae > Daphnia > Daphnia pulicaria. The sequence continues at coordinate 9,988,788 of NC_060919.1, read as the reverse complement.
CGGCAGTGCACCCAAAGCACGCCAGTGCACGCCAGTGCACGCCAGAGCACGCCAGTGCACGCAAGAGCACGTCAATGCACGCCAGTGCACGCAAGAGCACGTCAATGCACGCCAGAGCACGTCAATGCACGCCAGAGCACGCCAGTGCACGCCAGAGCACGCCAGTGCACGCCAGAGCACGCCAGTGCACGCCAGAGCACGCCAGTGCACGCCAGAGCACGCCAGTGCACGCCAGAGCACGCCAGTGCACGCCAGAGCACGCCAGTGCACGCCAGAGCACGCCAGTGCACGCCAGAGCACGCCAGTGCACGCCAGAGCACGCCAGTGCACGCTAGAGCACGCCAGAGCACGCCAGTGCACGCCAGATTAAGCCAGAGCACGCCAGAGCACGCCATAGCACGCCAGTGCACGCCAGAGCATGGTAGAGCACAGCAGAGAACAGCTCAGCACTTGAAGTTGCTATAATATTTTTTTCACTTGTTAAAACCATTTTTTAATTTGAGGATGTGTAAATCAATTCATAAATCAATTCGTAAATCAACCATTTCAAGTGTATTTAATCAATAAATTTATAGAGCAAATCATGAACAAAAAGTTTGAGAAAAACGCACATCACAGCACTTGAATTTTTAAAAATTATTCAAGTTATTTGAGTTCTATTGTCGGGTAGTGGATTTCTATTGTCAAGCACTTGAGTTCTATTTATTTATTTATTTTATTCAATTTCTATAGCGCACTTTACAACAACATGATCAAATGACGCTTTAGGTAGAGTCACTCAAGAAAATATGTACAATTTGGGTCATTTATAACATTCACTGAACAAATAGGATTTCAACAGAGTTTTAAAATTCTTCAGCTCCGTCATTTTCTTGATGTTATCCGGCAGGTCGTTCCACAGCCTCGGACCCATTCTTGAGAATGTGCGCGAGCCATAGAGCCCAGGTTTTCCTGGTGGGACAGCTAGATCACTAGAAAACGACGATCTGAGGGTCCGTGGTGGGTTGTAACGCTCAATCAGGGATGACAAATATGGAGGGGCATATCCATGCAGACACTTAAAGGCCAAAACCAAACACTTAAAGCTGATGCGCTCGTTGACTGGCAGCCAACGCAGGGTTTTGAGATGGTTGGAAACAGGATCAAACCTCCTCGCTCCGACAATCAATCTGGTAGCAGCGTTTTGGACTCTCTGCAGTCTCAGGATCTGTTCCTTTGGAAGACCAGCAAACAGCGAGTTGGCGTAGTCCAGTCGGGACTACACGAGTTCTGCATAGCAGAGCACGCCAGTGCACGCAAGAGCACGTCAATGCACGCCAGAGTACGCAAGTGCACGCCAAAGCACGCCAGAGCACGCCAGTGCACGCCAAAGCACGCCAGTGCTCGTCAGAGCACGCCAGTGCACGCCAGAGAACGCCAGTGCACGCCAGTGCACGCCAGTGCACGCCAGAGCAATTCAATGCACGCCAGAGCACGCCAATTCACACCAGAGCACGCCAGAGCACGCCAGAGCACGCCAATTCACACCAGAGCACGCCAGTGCACGCCAGAGCACGCCAGTGCACGCCAGAGCACGCCAGTGCACGCCAGAGCACGCCAGTGCACGTAAATGCACGCCAGAGCAAGCCAGAGCACGCCAGTGCACGCAAGAGCACGTCAATGGACGCCAGAGTACGCAAGTGCACGCCAAAGCACGCCAGTGCACGCCAGAGCACGCCAGTGCACGCCAGAGCACGCCAGTGCTCGTCAGAGCACGCCAGTGCCCGCCAGAGAACGCCAGTGCACGCCAGTGCACGCCAGTGCACGCCAGAGCAATTCAATGCACGCCAGAGCACGCCAATTCACACCAGAGCACGCCAGAGCACGCCAGAGCACGCCAATTCACACCAGAGCACGCCAGTGCACGCAAGAGCACGCCAATTCACACCAGAGCACGCCAGTGCACACCAGAGCACGTCAATGCACGCCAGAGCACGCCAGTGCACGCCCGAGCACGCAAGTGCACGCCAAAGCACGCCAGTGCACGCCAGTGCACGCCAGAGCACGCCAGTTCACGCCAGTGCACGCCAATACACATTAGAGCACGCCAGTTTACGCCAGAGCACGTCAATGCACGCCAGAGCAAGCCAGAGCACGCCGGAGCACGCCAGAGCACGCCAGTGCACGCCAGAGCACGCCAATTCACACCAGAGAACGCCAGTGCAGGCCAGAGCATGCCAATTCACACCAGAGCACGCCAGTGCACGCCAGAGCACGCCAGTGCACGCCAGAGCACGTCAATGCACGCCAGAGCACGCCAGTGCACGCCAGTGCACGCCAGTGCACGCCAGTGCACGCCAGTGCACGCCAGTGCACGCCAGTGCACGCCAGTGCACGCCAGTGCACGCCAGTTTACGCCAATTCACACCAGAGCACACCAGTGCACGCCAGAGCACGCCAGAGCACGCCAGTGCAAGCCAGTGCACGTCAATGCACGCCAGAGCAAGCCTGAGCACGCCAGAGCACGCCAGAGCACGCCAGAGCACGCCAGAGCACGTCAGTGCACGCCAGAGCACGCCAGAGCACGGTAGAGCACAGCAGAGAACAGCTCAGCACTTGAAGTTGCCCAAATATTTTTTTCACTTGTTAAAACCATTTTTTAACTACAGGATGTGTAAATCAATGTCCAATACACCATGTCAAGTTTATTTAATCAATAAATTTATAGAGCAAATCATGAATAAAAGTTTTGAGAAAAACGCACATCACAGCACTTGAATTTTTAAAAATTATTCAAGTTATTTGAGTTCTATTGTCGGGTAGTGGATTTCTATTGTCAAACACTTGAGTTCTGCATAGCAGATCACGCCAGTGCACGCCAGAGCACGTCAATGCACGCCAGAGCACGCCAGAGCACGCAAGTGCACGCCAGAGTACACAAGTGCACGCCAAAGCACGCCAGTGCACGCCAGAGCACGCCAGTGCACGCCAGAGCACGCCAGTGCTCGTCAGAGCACGCCAGTGCCCGCCAGAGAACGCCAGTGCACGCCAGTGCACGCCAGAGCAATTCAATGCACGCCAGAGCACGCCAATTCACACCAGAGCACGCCAGAGCACGCCAGAGCACGCCAATTCACACCAGAGCACGCCAGTGCACGCCAGAGCACGCCAGTGCACGCCAGAGCACGCCAGTGCACGCCAGAGCACGCCAGTGCACGCCAGAGCACGCCAGTGCACGCCAGAGCACGCCAGTGCACGCCAGAGCACGCCAGTGCCCGCCAGAGCACGCCAGTGCACGCCAGAGCAATTCAATGCACGCCAGAGCACGCCAATTCACACCAGAGCACGCCAGTGCACGCAAGAGCACGCCAATTCACACCAGAGCACGCCAGTGCACACCAGAGCACGTCAATGCACGCCAGAGCACGCCAGTGCACGCCCGAGCACGCAAGTGCACGCCAAAGCACGCCAGTGCACGCCAGTGCACGCCAGAGCACGCCAGTTCACGCCAGTGCACGCCAATACACATTAGAGCACGCCAGTTTACGCCAGAGCACGTCAATGCACGCCAGAGCAAGCCAGAGCACGCCGGAGCACGCCAGAGCACGCCAGTGCACGCCAGAGCACGCCAATTCACACCAGAGAACGCCAGTGCAGGCCAGAGCATGCCAATTCACACCAGAGCACGCCAGTGCACGCCAGAGCACGCCAGTGCACGCCAGAGCACGTCAATGCACGCCAGAGCACGCCAGTGCACGCCAGTGCACGCCAGTGCACGCCAGTTTACGCCAATTCACACCAGAGCACACCAGTGCACGCCAGAGCACGCCAGAGCACGCCAGTGCACGCCAGTGCAAGCCAGTGCACGTCAATGCACGCCAGAGCAAGCCTGAGCACGCCAGAGCACGCCAGAGCACGCCAGAGCACGCCAGTGCACGCCAGAGCACGCCAGAGCACGGTAGAGCACAGCAGAGAACAGCTCAGCACTTGAAGTTGCCCAAATATTTTTTTCACTTGTTAAAACCATTTTTTAACTACAGGATGTGTAAATCAATGTCCAATACACCATGTCAAGTTTATTTAATCAATAAATTTATAGAGCAAATCATGAACAAAAGTTTTGAGAAAAACGCACATCACAGCACTTGAATTTTTAAAAATTATTCAAGTTATTTGAGTTCTATTGTCGGGTAGTGGATTTCTATTGTCAAACACTTGAGTTCTGCATAGCAGAGCACGCCAGTGCACGCCAGAGCACGTCAATGCACGCCAGAGCACGCCAGAGCACGCAAGTGCACGCCAAAGCACGCCAGAGCACGCCAGAGCACGCCAGTGCACGCCAGAGCACGCCAGTGCACGCCAGAGCACGCCAGTGCACGCCAGTGCAAGCCAATTCACACCAGAGCACGCCAGTGCACGCCAGTGCACGCCAGAGCACGCCAGTGCACGCCAGAGCACGCCAGTGCACGCCAGAGCACGCCAGTGCACGCCAGAGCACGCCAGAGCAAGCCAGTGCACGCCAGAGCAATTCAATGCACGCCATAGCACGCCTGTTGATTATAGAATTAACAAGGGCGTTTCATTAGTATCTTTCTTTATTTAGACCAGCCATCACAAACAGTATGTGGGCTCCTCTCTGCCTTCAACTGTAGGGCCTTTCTTTATTGTACATAGACACATACACAAATACACACAAAAAAGCGATACACTTGATTCATACCTTTAGTTAGATTCACGAACACCGTGGTAAGAACACTTTTCTTAATTAGGAACGAAGTCAGGAAGAGAGAGACACTTCTAAAAGCATTCAGCTTCAACTACGACGTTGACGTACGTTTCTATAGAGACGCGTACAGACGTCGCGTATACGAGTAAGAGAGCCCCCTGGTGGTGTGTGTTTTAATTAGTCAAACAACACTTCCCCTTAATTAAAATACACTTTAGCCGTACTTTCCCTGGAACAACCAGAGGAAGGCAAATAATAATAAAGAGGAGCAGAGAAGAGTGTAGGGCGAAGGAACTTTGAAATTTTGTTTTAATTTAAATTGTTCGACACTTGTTGCGGGGCCGGTCGGACGCTTATGCGAGTTCTGTTCAGTTGAAAGTAGGCCGTCGGTTGAGGCTTGGTTAGGCCGTCTGCCAGTTGGTCTTCGGACGGAACTTTGATCATTTTGACGATACCGTTTTCCTGTTGAGTGCGTATGTAATAATGTTTGGTTCGGATATTCTATTCTATTCTATTCTATTCTATACATTTTTATAGCGCATTTTCCATAGTGAAAGATCAAATGACGCTCTTCCGAAACCACACAGTTGGACATGAAATAATCAGAGATAAGCAGTGGCATACAAGTGGGTCTTCAGTAGACTCTTAAACACGGGAAAGTTAGGGGCAAGACGAATCGATGCAGGAAGATCATTCCACAGTCGAGGTGCAGCCTGAGAAAAAGCTCTCTGACCATAGTTGACAAGTTTAGGTTTGGGTGGGACACTTATGCGACCAAGGTTATCAGACCGCAAAGAACGACCAGGTACATATGGAACAATGTGACGAGACAAGTATGGGGGGGCTTGACCATGAAGACAACGATACGTGAGTACAATTAATTTATAATCAATACGTTGAGAGATGGGGAGCCAATGCAGCTTCTTCAAAAGGACCGTCGCATCATCAGATGGCTTCTTGCGAAATATGAGACGAGCGGCGGCGTTTTGAATTACTTGAAGGCGATGGATGTCTTTTTTGAGAAGGCCAACAAAAAGTGAGTTGCAATAGTCAAGTCTCGACAGAACCAGGGCATGAACAAGGATCTTGGCAGAATCATCAGTAAGATGGCGTCTAATGCGGCCGATGCGGTGTAGTTGGAAAAAGCACTGCCTTCGAAGAGAAGAGATGTGCTGGGAGAGACGAAGATGACGGTCGATGATGACACCCAAGTGAAGGATGGTGGCAGATGGTTGAATCAGGACGTCGCCAACCAGAAGTGGCTCACACTCGACCAGATCCCAGCGCTGAGGAGAAGAGGTGTAGAGAAGGCCGGTTTTACCTGCGTTCGCCATCACCCTGTTGCTCGTGAACCAGTCGTCAGCAATCTGGAAAGATCGCGAAAGTTTGTGACGGGCGGACTCCTGCTCAGCTGTACCAAGGAGAAGGCGGAGGGTGATGTGGCATCGAGTGTCATCAGAAAATTGACCGACATTAATGTCTCTAAAACGGTGGTCACATCCAATAACTGAAGGTAGTGGGTTGGCGTAGATGAGATAGGCAATAGGGCCCAAAACAGCTCCTTGGGGAACGCCCGTGATGAGTGTTGAGCTCTCAGACAGTTCACCCTTGATGCTGACAACCTGAGTGCGACCGGTGAGGTAGGAGCGAAACCAATTGGCGGCGGTGTCAGTCACGCCGCAGTGATTAGAGAGTCGCTCAAGAAGAATCTCATGATCGACCGTGTCGAACGCAGCACTAAGGTCAAGAAAAAGCAGAGAAGAACCATCACTAGCGTCAACGGTCATCAGTAAGTCGTTGAATAGTGAAAGAAGTGCTGTTTCAGTGGAGTGGCGCGGACGATAAGCAGACTGACCTTCGTCGAGGATGTTGTAAGAGGACAGGTGATCAGAGAGTTGACACGCGACGTGACGTTCCGTTAGTTTAGCAAGGAAAGCAGTGTTGGAAACAGGTCTGTAGTGACTGAAGAGCTTTGGATCGAGACAAGGCTTTTTGAGAAGTGGTGTTATAACTGCAGACTTAAGTTGACCTGGGAAAACTCCGGAGGATAACGACAGGTTGATAATTGAAGAAATTGGTTGAGCCATCACACTCGCGACCTTCCTGAGTAGACGAGTCGGAATCGGATCCAGGAGGCACGATGAGCATGGAGACTGTCTGATGAGTGCCTTCACTTCATCCGGTGAAATTGGAGAGAAAGAAGCCAAGCAGTTATCGACAGAACGGCTCTCAAGAAAAACAGGATCGCTGGAGGTTGCTGGAGGAAGATCCTTCCCGACACTATCAAGGGGTGACCCAATGGTTGCCACCTTGTCCGAGAAAAACTTGAGAAAGTCGTTGGCCAGCTCACTCTTCGACGAATGATCAGGGAGAGGTGGATCACCACTTTTACCCATGAGATTGTTGATCAAGCGAAACAGCTTTTTCTGGTCAGAGCCACACTCCACAATCAAAGCAGATAAATAATGCTTCTTCCCTACCTTGAGGGCAAAATAGTAGTCATCAACACAACTGCAATACCACTCATATAGTACATCGACACCCGACCAATCCCCTGAGGTAGACGCCCTCAGTTCCCGAGATCTCCAGGTCCTCTCAGCGTGACGTGCTTCTCTGTGAAGTAGTCGGACCGACTCATCAAACCATGGAATGGCTAGACGAATAGGGAAAGACTTCGTGCGTACAGGTGCATGCTTGTCTAGGACTGAGGCAAGACCGTCATTGTATTGAAGAAGAAGAGAATCCAATTCGTCAGCAGGAGACAGTAGGAGAGGAAGAGAATCGAGATCCGAGACAAAGGCGTCCAAATCAATGGAATTGACGGCACGGAATGTGACTGATTTAAATGGTCTTGGTGGCGTGGTGATATTAAGCGAACATTGAACTGCGTGATGATCGAAGAATCGAGAAGTTACAGAGGTATCTAACACAAAGTTGCTGGATTCACGAGTCAAAATCAGGTCGAGAGTGTACCATTTCCCTGACTTTGCACACCTCGTCGGGGCCTTAACGAGCTGAGAGAAGCTAAATGAAACTAAAAGCTCCTCAAAGTCATCAGCATTTGTTTCACCAGACCCGACGTGAATGTTGAAGTCGCCAGTGATAACAACGTCTCCGGAGGCTTGATTAAGGGCCTCTAACAGACAGGTAAACTCAGAGAGAAAAACTGAAAACGGTGGAGTCTTTGATGAAGTTGGTGGACGATAGAGAACGATGAGCCTGAATCTCTTGTGTCGAATCCGGACAAAAAGATCGAGCCATTCGAAAGAAGTAGGGACAAACAACACTGGAACACTTTGGACAGCAACAGTGGACTTGAAAATAAGCGCAACTCCACCACCGATAGATCCACTGCGAGGAGTGTGAATGAAACTGTATCCGTCTGGACAGGCGAGCTTCAACCCAGAGTCATCGTTTGAGGTTTGCCAGGTCTCAGTAATGGCCAACAAGTCCAACTTGAAATTCAGAAGATGAGCACTCACAGCCTCGTGTCGCTTATTAACAGAACAAGCGTTAACCAGACCGAGTGACGTCAACGGACGAGATTTACACCTTCTCTTTCCTCTCCTAGTTGGTTGACGTTTAAGGAGGTTGAGGTACCTGAGCCGTTGGTAAACAATGGGACATAGCCTGGGGGGACGATTTGACACTTCACCACAAAAACAGAGAGGGGACACTACAGGACCTAAGTAATTGATTCCATCTTTATAAAAAAGACGTGGTATACACCCACAGATGCACAACACACTCATAGAACTGAAGAACACAAAATTTAATGACAAAAGCTTAATCTCGAATTAAAAAACTAGAACGATGTGGAGCGAAAATTTGGTGCAACCCGCTAGGGCGCGACTCAGACGGCGCGATATGCTTGGCTTTCTCGTGAAAGACCGGGTTCAGCACCATTGAGATGGCGCTATTGGTGTCACAGAGAAGGGGAGTAGGTTCCGGTTGTCTGAACCCTAGCTGATCGAGTAGTTCTCTGAGCCAGACAATAGTGCGAGATGCGTGGCCGGCAGCATAGTACTCCGCCTCACAGGTTGACTGAGCCACTGACTTTTGCAGGTGACTGGTCCATGAGATGGGGCCGTTGTTGAGCATGAAAAGCATGCCACTGGTGGAGCGACTGGTGTCGGGACAGCCTGCGTAGTCCGAGTCGCTGTAAGCAGTGAGAGTATTGTCCTGTGTCCCGTCGTAACGGATGCCATAGTCTGAGGTGCCGGACAAGTAGGAAAGGATGCGCTTAACTGCTGACCAGGCGGGCTTTCCTGGGTCTTCACAAAATCGGGAGGCCGCGTTCACTGAAAAGAGGATGTCGGGCCGAGTCATCCGACCGATGTATAGGAGAGCACCGACTGCGCATCGGTAATATGTCGAATCCATTGGAGGCCGACCGGTGTTCTTCGGACAGTCGGCTCTGGTGAGACGTGAATTAGGATCGGCGGGAATCGTCGAAGAATTACAGCCAGTCATTCTGAATCTCTTGAGAACTGTTTGAATGTAGCTGTTCTGGTGGACGTAAAGTTCTCTCTTTTCTTGATCTCTCTCGATTTCTAGTCCGACGAAGATGTCGGCGTCTCCGGAGGTCATTTTGAAATGTGACTCTAGGTACTTGATTATTTGAGCCGCCTTTTCCTTTGTCTTGGTGGCTAGAATTCCGTCGTCCACCCAGATGCCTAGGATGGTGTAGTCGTCGGAATTCTCTCCCCTGTTGTAGTAAAGACAAAGGTCGGCCGTCGATCGAGTCAAGCCGAATTTTTCGAGGAAAAAATTGAACTTGTCGTTCCAATTTCGAGGCGACTGCACCAAGCCGTAGAGTGGCTTTAACAAGTGGTACACGAGATCGTCTGTTCCGGGCTGGACGAATCCCTCTGGTTGCTTCACTAGTAGATATTCTTTCAGGTCGCCGTACAAAAAGGCAGTCTTGACGTCGAGTGTGTGGAGAAAAAGATCGAGCCTCGCGGTTAGAGAAAGCAGCATTCTGAGTGAGTCGTGCTTAATGACGGGGGCGTACACTTCGTCCGGGTTATAGTCTACTCCTGGGACTTGTGAAAAGCCCTTGGCTACGAAACGAGCTTTGAAAATTTTCTCCCTCGTTCTAGTGGCCGGTTTGACTTTAAATGTCCATCGTGATTCGATGATTGGGTGACCGGGAGGAGGAGTGATAAGCTCCCAGGTGTCATTCTCAATTAGGGAGTCGTATTGTAACGCTGTAGTTGCATCCAGCCTCAAGTAACCAACCGGACGACACGGAGTTTGACCGGTCTACCGGACGTCTCCTGTAGCCATCCGGCCCCGAATAGCGGCTCAGATAATCCCGGTCGGAGCTCATATAGTTCCGACCATTCTAGGATAAAAGGGGGCCCCCACTTAGCAGTCGGGGCCAGAGATTCATTGTCTTTTCGCACATACACTTGTACGTCTTGCATACTCTTGTACGTGAATACACTCTGACATTCAGCCTGATAGTCCAGCCTCGTTACATGGTGGAGATTTAAGGTACGACCAAGCAAAAAGTAAACAGTAAGAATTTACGACGACAGAACAGCAAAGGAGACGAGAGGCCAGAAGGTGAATGAGCGAGCAGACGAGGAGGACGAGCAAACGCGTGCAAGGTATCGCAGCGTCTCCCCCTTTAGAGCCGAGCAAGAAAACCCGCGACAACAAGAGGAAGGACAATCAGGCCGCAGAACAAGCCCCAACCGAAGAACAGAGAACAGCCGAACGACCAGGAGAAGGTGCAGAGGCAGCCGGGAGCCCTCCACAAGCAGGAGCAAGCTCAACACAGACCAGCCCCAGGAAGAAGTGCGGCTACAACCAAAGAGAAGCCGACCAGACGAGGAGCCGGAGAGAGACGAGAGACGGGACCATCCACACAGGCCGCGATAGTGGGTTCGTGGACAGGAGCCAGCTCGAAAACTCAGCGCAGGAACCAGCACAACCAACGAACACACAACAGGCGCGAGCAAACAGAGCACCAACGATCGAAGAAGACAACAGCTCTACCCAAGGCTCAACACAATCCCTAACGTGGGACAACGACGACCTCCAAAGACGAACACAAGGAAGAACGAGACCACAAGACACACGCAACAGCCAGCCCACGGACGAAGAGGAAGACGGAACCACAAACCGAACAGGAGAGCTGGAAGGAACCCACAGCAGACGCGAGGAAACAGACCCACCAGCAGAAGACGACGACGACGTATTCGAACAAGAAGAACTTTTCTCACCAGTGAGAAACGACGAAAACCCGATAGAAGAAGACGAAGAAGACCTGTTTACACCAGTGCGACTCTGGAACCAACGCTCAGACCAACTCAACCCAGAAAGAACAGAGACAAACATTAGCTACAATCAACTGACAGAAGTAACATCAGAATCAGAGACCGAGAACGAAGACCCCACAGCCAGACTACTAACCAGTTCCAACAACAGCACCACACCACCAAACACGACAACAACCCAGCAAAGCCCAACCCACCCGACACCAACACGGCCCATCAGACCAACCACCCCCACGACCCAGACGAACAGGAGCCAAACACCACAGACGAACCAACCAACGACAAACAGACCAAACATCACCCCAACACAACAAAACAGGAACCCAACACCCCCCCCCCCCCAAAGACGACAAGCGACAAACATGGCGGCCGGGCTGCTGAAGTTCAAAGCACCACCAACGTTCTCGGGGAAGACAGGAGAAGATCCAGCGGATTGGATCGACCGCTACGACGTAATAGCAGACTACAACAGGTGGTCGGACGACGACAAGAGGCTGAATTTCGGGATCTACATGGAAGGACCTGCACGACAGTGGTACCAGTGCCTCACACCACCAACCCAATGGGCAGACACAGCCGCAGTAGCAGCAGCCCAGGGCGTAGCCGGAACTCCCGCGGTCGTCGGGATGCGATCGGTGTTCACCAAGGAGTTCCTACAGGACAGCTACGCAGGATACCAAGAAAACAAACTCCGGAACAGAAAACAAGGAGCAAACGAACCAGCAGCAGAATATTATTACGAGGTGATGAACCTCTGCCGACTCATGGACACAAACATGACGGAAGCAGCCAAAATACATCATCTGTACCAAGGGCTGAAGCGCACACTCGTAGAGAAGATATGGGTTCTCCAACCGAAGACCTGTGCAGAGTTCCTGGCCACCATAAGACGCCACACAGAAGCCACAGACATAGCCCAAAACCAAGGGTGGGCCGTCCACACCCTAGCGACGGACAAGGAGGAAGCTCGAGTAGCAGCCATCGGCAGAGAACAACAACCAAACAAAGCGGAGGAAGAACCGTCGCTAAAACAACTCCTCGAAGTAGTCCAGCAACTTCAAGGGGAGATCATAGCGATGAAAAAACGACCACCCAGAAGAGACAGACCGGACAACAAAAGCCCACAATACAACACACAGAGCAACCAAAAAACAACCCCACAGAGGACAGCCGACGGGAGACCAATCTGCTTTTACTGCAAGGAGGACGGCCACATAAAAAGATACTGCCCCAAAAAAAAGACAGACGACGAGACACAGAGCAACACACAACGGAACACAACAGTAGCCCTAATGAGCACCTCCGACGACGAAGACGACAAAGAAATACCACTACTGAAGATCGATGTCGCCCAGCTATTAGTAGAGAACGTAACCATCGGGAAGGACGGAGCCGAGAAGGAGATAGAAGCAGTGATCGACACCGGAGCAGCCGTATCAATCGTATCACCCAGAATAGCAGCGGATTTAGCACTAGAACTGAAGACGTGGGGAGGACCATCCATCGTCATGGTCAACGGACAACGGACACCCCCACTAGGAAGAGTCGAACTATCACTAACGATCGGAACGAGATCAATCAAAGCAGACCTGCTCGTACTGGAGATGAGAGGGATCGACGCCTTACTAGGCAACGACGTACTCCGCCGATTCAAGACACTAGAAATCGAGTACGGGACGGGCAAGCCCAAGATGAGATTCGGAGAACTGCCAGTCAGCCTAGTCCTAGAAGACCCTCACACCGGACCGACGAACAAGATCATAGCAAGCAAAGGAAGCAGAATCCCAGCGAGATCGATGGCAGCAGTGGAGGTAGTGCAAAATGAAGCAGTACGAGAGTCACCAGACGGAAGACCATGGCTGATCGAACCGACGAGGAGGACCAACCCAGGACTAACACCAGGAAGAGCCCTACTACCAGGTGACCGACTGACAACACTGATCCTAATGATGAACCTAGAAAACAGACCAGCCTTCGTACACAAAGGCATGGTCTTAGGACATCGCACGGAAATTAGGACCGAAGGCACGGAGATCAGCGAAGACGACAGGCCACCAACCCCAAGAGCGTGCATGACCACCACAGAACAAACACCCAAAGACCTCGACTTCAGAGCCAGCATAAACCAAGACCTCACAGAAGAAGAGATAGACGACATCGAACGAGCACTACGAGACAACGGAGACTGTTTTGCCAGAGATGGGGACCAGCTAGGCCGTTGCAACGTAGCAGAACACGAAATCCATCTGATCGAGAACGCCGGACCCATCTACCAAGCACCACGACAAACGTCGTGGAAAGAAGAGGAGATACAAAGAGACCTGACGACAAAGATGCTAAAGAAGAAAGTGATCGCGAGAGCGAGCGGGCCTTGGGGCGCAAGGGTACTGCTCTTGCAAAAGAAGGACGGCACATGGAGATTCTGCCTCAACTTCCGCCCCCTGAACGGAATCACCATTTTTAGCGTCTATCCCATGCCCAACATCGACAGGACACTGTCAAGACTACATGGAGCAAAAGTATTCTCAGTAATGGACTTAGAAAGTGGATATTGGCAGATACCGATGAGGAAAGAGGACAGAGAGAAAACCGCGTTCGTAACAGCTGACGGCACTTTCCACTTCCTAGTCATGCCCTTCGGCCTCTGCACAGCACAAGCAACATTCCAACGGACCATGGACACGGTACTAGGCGGACTGCGGTGGACAACGTGCCTCGTCTACCTGGACGACATCATCGTATACGCCAGTAACACCGAAGAGCACACCAAGAGATTACGACTCGTCCTAGAGGCCCTCCAGAAAGCCAACCTCAAACTGAAGCTACCAAAGTGCCGTTTCGGGGAGTCAGCGATCACCGCCCTGGGACACCGCATCAACGCGGACGGAATAAGCCCAGACCCAGAAAAGATAGACGCAGTGGCTCGATTCCCCCCACCATCACCTACAGCCAAGAGAGCGGAGAAAGTAAAACTCATCAAGAGCTACTTAGGCCTGTGCTCATACTACAGACGACACATGCCAGGATTCGCAGAAATCGCCAAACCGCTGTTTGATCTAACCAAGGAAAAAACACTGTTCATCTGGACCACAGCACACCAAACAAGTTTCGACATGCTGAAGGCACTCCTGTCAAAGGCGGCCACACTAGCCTACCCAGACCCAAGCGCCGATTTCGAGATCCACCCAGACGCCTGCGGATACGGAGTAAGAGCCGTGCTATTACAGAAGCAGGCAGGTATCGAACGACCCCTGGCATTTGCCAGCCGACTGATGACACCGAGCGAACGGAACTTCTCAATCACCGAAAAGGAATGCCTCGCCCTCGTCTGGGCGGTAAAGAAATTTCGACCATTCATCTGGGGATGCCCAATCAAGATCGTAACTGACCACCACGCCCTCTGCTGGCTCCAATCAAAGGCAGACCTGGCTGGACGACTGGCCAGGTGGGCGATGACCCTATCAGAACACAAATATACGATCACACACAAAAACGGGAAACTACACCAAGACGCGGACGCCCTGTCCAGGTACCCAACAAACGACGAAAACGACCGCCCGCAAACCACAACAGACACCCATTCCGACGCTCCCATATGCCTACTGACCCAGGAAAACCGCAATGAACTACAAGAAGGCCAACAGAGAGAATGGGCATACGTATTCGAGAATCAGGAGGCCGGGAGAGAGACGACAAACTACACAATCGAAAACGGACTACTATACAGGATGCAGATCACAGGCGAAGGCGAAGGAGAGATAGAGCTACGGCTCTGCATACCACGGAATTTCAGGACCGAGATACTGCAGGCCTGCCACGACGACACCACAGCCGGGCACCTCGGCGAGAACCGGACCTACGACAAAGTGGCACAACGCTATTTCTGGAATGGAATCTCCAGGGATGTCGAACGATACGTCAAGGCCTGCCCCGACTGCCAGTCAAGGAAGAAGGGACGATACCAAAAACCATCAGGGTTCCTTGAAGTATCGCAAGTCGAAAGACCATGGTCCAGGGTCGGCATGGACATTCTAGGACCTTTTCCGACATCCCAAGCAGGCAACCGCTATATCATAGTAGCAGTCGACTACGTGACAAAATGGGCCGAAGCCACAGCCCTACCACGCGCAGGTGCACAACAGGTGGCAGACTTCTTCCTAAACGAGGTACTCCTCCGCCACGGCGCACCGCGGAAACTAACGACTGACCAGGGCAAATGCTTCACTGCGAAGATGATGCAAAAAGTAATCAGAGCAATGGAGACCAATCATCAGACCACCACAGCATACCACCCACAGGCCAACGGATTGGTGGAGCGGTTAAATCACACACTTGCAGACATGCTATCCATGTACGTCAGCCGAGACCACACCGACTGGGATGTGACATTACCGTTTGTACGGTTCGCGTACAACACCAGTAAACAAGAAAGCACCGGGAAGTCACCTTTTTACCTGATGCACGGACGCCACCCAGTCCTACCGATCGACGCAATCTGTGGAGCAGATCCTGACCCAAAACAACTTGTACGAGTAGAGAGCAGAGGACCAGGGAACTTCGAAACATGGATGCTGGGCAATTTACAAAGAGCGTTTATAGAAGTGGACGCCCGGAACCAGAAAGCCCAAAGACGATATAAACGCCACTACGATGAAACAAGACAAGAAGGAGAGATGTATAACCCTGGACAGAAAGTGTTGGTCTACCGACCCACACGGAAAATTGGATTGGCAGAGAAGCTATTACACCGCTGGCACGGACCATACGTGGTCCAACAACAGATAACGCCGCTCAACTACGAGATCCGACTCATCCCCGGGAAAAAGACCGAAATCGTCCACGTAGAGAGAATGAAGAAGTTCACAGATCCCATACGAATGGACCAAAGACTAGAGGAAGCCGACAACAACACAAAGGACACGCTCAGTCTAAGCACAGAACCAGCAAAGAAGAGCGTTCTTTTCGAGCATTACGACACCGAAGACGACAACACAGACCAAGAGGAACCGACCACAACATCCAACACAGAGAGAAACGGGAACCCCAAAGACCCAGTCACAGACAGGCCACCAACGCACGACATCACCCAGACAGAACTGGAGACTGATGGAAAAGGCACCACCCCTGGAACCGGACAACAGACCGAGGAGACCCCAAGACAACAACCAGACGCACAACCAAACGAACAAACCCGACGATACCCACTGAGAATCAGACGAAATAGATTCGCATTAGCTTCAACCCTACTATGCGGATTGCTGACGACGCTGACCATGAAGCCAGAACTCACCCAGGCAACGAGCAACGGAATGGCACACCACCCCACCTGGCGGTACCCGGCAATATTACTGGCAACTCTACACCTGCGACCAATAGAGGGAGTCGTGACGACAACAACCATGGCACACTACACCATCTGGTGGTCGACAACACTACTACTTGCGACATTCAGACCACAACCGGTAGAGGGCACACGCGAGGTGAAGCTGTCAAACTACGGCGTTATCTTCCAATCCCTGGGTGAACGGTTCTTTTCCGACTCTGAATGGACAGTCGTCACCGATATTTCGTTTGACCATGGAGACAAAATGACAAAAGAATTAAAAAGATGGCTCACAGAGAAAAGTAGATTACCTGCACCACCAGCCATACCCTCGGGCTACAACATCGTAGAGAGGCCATCAGTAAACGAAGGTAACAAACCATTCAAAAGCAACAGCGGTGTCATGCCAAACACAGAGAAAATCCAGTACATGATCGCTGCTCTCGTCCGTGAGAGAGCAGTATACGAGCTGACAAGACTAGAAACAATCGAGAAGGATTACCTTAGCCTAAAAACGTCACTACAAAAGAACAGACAGAAAAGAGGTATGGTCGACGGAGGTGGTAGAATACTGAACTGGTTATTCGGCGTCTCAACAACGGAAGAACTGGACAAAGTTAACAACCAGGTAGAAAAACTCTCAACAGAAACAACAGCAATTGTACACGCCATCGAGACGCACACCACGCTGATAAACGAAACGATATGGGAGTTACAAGCCAGCAAAGAGACAACAGACGCCCTCCAGCGCTCGTGTCTGACACTAGACAAAGATCTCGCGAACACCCAGAGCACCGTTGACAACCTTGCCCGCGAGATGGAGTGGGACTGGAAAACAAGAGACAAAATCGACAAAGCCTTCCGCTCAGTTGACCTTGCAATCGAGTGGC
Organism: Daphnia pulicaria; assembly: GCF_021234035.1. Taxonomy (NCBI): domain Eukaryota; kingdom Metazoa; phylum Arthropoda; class Branchiopoda; order Diplostraca; family Daphniidae; genus Daphnia; species Daphnia pulicaria. The sequence continues at coordinate 9,971,583 of NC_060919.1, read as the reverse complement.
TCCAGCAACTAGTGAGCCGACTCAGCAACGGGCTTACATACGCTGCCATGGATAAATTATCACCTGCACTTTTTCAGCCCACTCAGCTCCAGACCGTCATTGCAGACATAAAGAACAACATGCCATCGGGATGGACACTAACACCAGCGATACAAGCTTGGGACATGTGGAGATCATACCAAGAGGCGAAGGTGACGGCTGCCAGAACCACCAACGAAGTCCGTCTATTCATACATATTCCAGTGTTCGAGTACGCGCGAACACTGACCCTATATCGCATCGTCAGCATGACCCGAGCCACTCCGAACGGCACCACAGGGCTACAGTACGTTGACCTACCCGCCTATATAGCAGCCTCCCCTGACCAACAGATGTTCATCGAGCTGACCCCCGAGATTACTGCTGACCGCCAAAGAACGCCAGTGCACGCAAGAGCAAGTCAATGCACGCCAGAGCACGCCAGTGCACGCCAGAGCACGCCAGTGCACGCCAGAGCAATTCAATGCACGCCAGAGCACGCCAGTGCACGCCAGAGCACGCAAGTGCACGCCAAAGCACGCCAGTCCACGCCAGAGCACGCCAGTGCACGCCAATTCACACCAGTGCACGCCAGTGCACGCCAGAGCACGTCAATGCACGCCAGAGCAAGCCAGAGCACGCCAGAGCACGCCAGAGCACGACAGAGCACGCCAGTGCACGCCAGAGCACGGTAGAGCACAGCAGAGAACAGCTCAGCACTTGAAGTTGCTATAATATTTTTTTCACTTGTTAAAATCATTTTTTAATTACAGGATGTGTAAATCAATGTCCAATACACCATTTCAAGTCTATTTAATCAATAAATTTATAGAGCAAATCATGAAAAAAAAGTTTGAAAAAAAACGCACATTACAGCACTTGAATTTTTAAAAATTATTCAAGTTATTTGAGTTCTATTGTCGGGTAGTGGATTTCTATTGTCAAGCACTTCTGCATAGCAGAGCACGACAGAGCACGACAGATCACGCCAGTGCAAGCAAGAGCACGTCAATGCACGCCAGAGCACGCCAGTGCAAGCCAGAGCACGCAAGTGCACGCCAAAGCACGCCAGTGCACGCCAGAGAACGCCAGTGCACGCCAGTACCCGTCAGAGCACGCCAGAGCAATTCAATGCACGCCAGAGCTCGCCAATTCACACCAGAGCACGCCAGTGCACGCCAGAGCACGCCAATTCACACCAGAGCACGCCAGTGCACGCCAGAGCACGCCAGTGCACGCCAGTGCACGAAAGAGCACGTCAATGCACGCAAGAGCACGCCAGTGCACGCCATAGCACGCCAGTGCACGCCAGAGCACGCCAGTGCACGCCAGTGCACGCCAGTGCACGCCAATTCACACCAAAGCACGCCAGTGCACGCCAGAGCACGCCAGAGCACGCCAGTGCATGCCAGAGCACGTCAATGCACGCCAGAGCAAGCCAGAGCACGCCAGAGCACAACAGAGCACGCCAGTGCACGCCAGAGCACGGTTGAGCACAGCAGAGAACAGCTCAGCACTTGAAGTTGCTATAATATTTTTTTCACTTGTTAAAACCATTTTTTAATTTCAGGATGTGTAAATCAATGTCCAATACACCATTTAAAGTCTATTCAATCAATAAATTTATAGAGCAAATCATGAACAAAAAGTTTGAGAAAAACGCACATCACAGCACTTGAATTTTTAAAAATTATTCAAGTTATTTGAGTTCTATTGTCGGGTAGTGGATTTCTATTGTCAAACACTTCAGTTCTGCATAGCAGAGCACGCCAGTGCACGCCAGAGCACGTCAATGCACGGCAGAGCACGCCAGAGCACGCCAGTGCACGCCAGTGCAAGCCAATTCACACCAGAGCACGCCAGTGCACGCCAGAGCACGCCAGTGCTCGCCAGTGCACGCCAGAGCACGTCAATGCACGCCAGAGCACGCCAGTGCACGCCAGTGCACGCCAGTGCACGCCAGAGCAATTCAATGCACGCCATAGCACGCCAATTCACACCAGAGCACGCCAGTGCACGCCAGAGCAGGCCAATTCACACCAGAGCACGCCAGTGCACGCAAGAGCACGTCAATGCACGCCAGAGTACGCCAGTGCACGCCAGAGCACGTCAAAGCACCCAAAGCACGCCAGTGCACGCCAGTGCACGCCAATACACATAAGAGCACGCCAGAGCACGCCAGTGCACGCCAGAGCACGTCAATGCACGCCGGAGCAAGCCAGAGCACGCCAGAGCACGCCAGAGCACGCCAGTGCACGCCAGAGCATGCCAATTCACACCAGAGCACGCCAGTGCAGGCCAGAGCATGCCAATTCACACCAGAGCACGCCAGTGCACGCCAGAGCACGTCAATGCACGCCAGAGCACGCCAGTGCACGCCAGAGCACGCCAATGCACGCCAGAGCACGCCAGTGCACGCCAGAGTACGCCAGTGCACGCAAGTGCACGCCAAAGCACGCTAGTGCACGCCAGTTCACGCCAATTCACACCAGAGCACGCCAGTGCACGCAAGAGCACGTCAATGCACGCCAGAGCACGCCAGTGCACGCCAGAGCACGCCAGTGCACGCCAGAGCACGCCAGTGCACGCCAGAGCACGCCAGTGCACGCCAGAGCACGCCAGTGCACGCCAGAGCAAGTAAGTGCACGCCAGTCCACGCCAGAGCACGCCAGTGCACGCCAGTGCACGCAAATTCACACCAGAGCACGCCAGAGCACGCCAGAGCACGCAGAGCACGCCAGTGCACGCCAGTGCACGCCAGAGCACGCAAGTGCACGCCAAAGCACGCCAGTGCACGCCAAAGCACGCCAGTGCACGCCAAAGCACGCCAGTGCACGCCAAAGCACGCCAGTGCACGCCAGAGAACGCCAGTGCACGCCAGTGCACGTCAGAGCACGCCAGTGCCCGCCAGAGCACTCCAGTGCATGCCAGTGCACGCCAGTGCTCGCCAATTCACGCCAGAGCAAACCAATTCACACCAGAGCACGCCAGTGCACGCCAGAGCACGCCAGTGCACGCCAGTGCACGAAAGAGCACGTCAATGCACGCAAGAGCACGCCAGTGCACGCCAGAGCACGCCAGTGCACGCCAGTGCACGCCAATTCACACCAGAGGACGCCAGAGGACGCCAGTGCACGCCAGAGCACGCCAGAGCACGCCAGTGCATGCCAGAGCACGTCAATGCACGCCAGAGCAAGCCAGAGCACGCCAGAGCACGCCAGAGCACGCCAGTGCACGCCAGAGCACGGTAGAGCACAGCAGAGAACAGCTCAGCACTTGAAGTTGCTATAATATTTTTTTCACTTGTTAAAACCATTTTTTAATTACAGGATGTGTAAATCAATGTCCAATACACCATTTCAAGTCTATTCAATCAATAAATTTATAGAGCAAATCATGAACAAAAAGTTTGAGAAAAACGCACATCACAGCACTTGAATTTTTTAAAATAATTCAAGTTATTTGAGTTCTATTGTCGGGTAGTGGATTTCTATTGTCAAGCAATTGAGTTCTGCATAGCAGAGCACGCCAGTGCACGCCAAAGCACGCCAGTCCACGCCAGAGCACGCCAGTGCACGCCAGTGCACGCCAGTGCACGCCAATTCACACCAGTGCACGCCAGTGCACGCCAGAGCACGTCAATGCACGCCAGAGCAAGCCAGAGCACGCCAGAGCACGCCAGAGCACGCCAGTGCACGCACGAGCACGGTAGAGCACAGCAGAGAACAGCTCAGCACTTGAAGTTGCTATAATATTTTTTTCACTTGTTAAAATCATTTTTTAATTACAGGATGTGTAAATCAATGTCCAATACACCATTTCAAGTCTATTTAATCAATAAATTTATAGACCAAATCATGAAAAAAAAGTTTGAAAAAAAAACGCACATTACAGCACTTGAATTTTTAAAAATTATTCAAGTTATTTGAGTTCTATTGTCGGGTAGTGGATTTCTATTGTCAAGCACTTCTGCATAGCAGAGCACGACAAAGCACGACAGATCACGCCAGTGCAAGCAAGAGCACGTCAATGCACGCCAGAGCACGCCAGTGCAAGCCAGAGCACGCAAGTGCACGCCAAAGCACGCCAGTGCACGCCAGAGCACGCCAGTGCACGCACGAGCACGTCAATGCACGCCAGAGCACGTAAATGCACGCCAGAGCATGCCAGTGCACGCCAGAGCACGCCAGTGCACGCTAGAGCACGCCAGAGCACGCCAGTGCACGCCAGTGCACGCCAGAGCACGTCAATAAACGCCAGAGAAAGTCAGAGCACGCCAGAGCACGCCAGAGCACGCCAGTGCACGCCAGTGCATGGTAGAGCACAGCAGAGAACAGCTCAGCACTTGAAGTTGCTATAATATTTTTTTCACTTGTTAAAACCATTTTTTAATTAGAGGATGTGTAAATCAATTCATAAATCAATTCGTAAATCAACCATTTCAAGTGTATTTAATCAATAAATTTATAGAGCAAATCATGAACAAAAAGTTTGAGAAAAACGCACATCACAGCACTTGAATTTTTTAAAATTATTCAAGTTATTTGAGTTCTATTGTCGGGTAGTGGATTTCTATTGTCAAGCACTTGAGTTCTGCATAGCAGAGCACGCCAGTGCACGCAAGAGCACGTCAATGCACGCCAGAGCACGCAAGTACACGCCAAAGCACGCCAGTGCACACCAGAGAACGCCAGTGCACGCCAGTGCACGTCAGAGCACGCCAGTACCCGCCAGAGCACGCCAGTGCATGCCAGTGCACGCCAGAGCAATTCAATGCACGCCAGAGCTCGCCAATTCACACCAGAGCACGCCAGTGCACGCCAGAGCATGCCAGTGCACGCCAGAGCACGCCAATTCACACCAGAGCACGCCAGTGCACGCCAGAGCACGCCAGTGCACGCCAGTGCACGCCAGTGCACGAAAGAGCACGTCAATGCACGCAAGAGCACGCCAGTGCACGCCATAGCACGCCAGTGCACGCCAGAGCACGCCAGTGCACGCCAGTGCACGCCAGTGCACGCCAATTCACACCAAAGCACGCCAGTGCACGCCAGAGCACGCCAGAGCACGCCAGTGCATGCCAGAGCACGTCAATGCACGCCAGAGCAAGCCAGAGCACGCCAGAGCACACCAGAGCACGCCAGTGCACGCCAGAGAACGGTTGAGCACAGCAGAGAACAGCTCAGCACTTGAAGTTGCTATAATATTTTTTTCACTTGTTAAAACCATTTTTTAATTACAGGATGTGTAAATCAATGTCCAATACACCATTTCAAGTCTATTCAATCAATAAATTTATAGAGCAAATCATGAACAAAAAGTTTTAGAAAAACGCACTTCACAGCACTTGAATTTTTAAAAATTATTCAAGTTATTTGAGTTATATTGTCGGGTAGTGGATTTCTATTGTCAAGCACTTGAGTTCTGCATAGCAGAGCACGCCAGTGCACGCACAAGCACGTCAATGCACGCCAGAGCACAACAGTGCACGCCAGTGCACGCCTGAGCACGTTAATTCACACTAGAGCACGCCACTGCACGCCAGAGCACGCCAATTCACACCAGAGCACGCCAGTGCACGCCAGAGAAATTTAATGCACGCCAGAGCACGCCAGTGCACGCCAGAGCACGCCAGTGCACGCCAGAGCACGCCAGTGCACGCCAGAGCTCGCCAGAGCACGCCAGTGCACGCCAGTGCACGCCAATTCACACCAGAGCAAACCAGTGCACGCCAGAGCACGCCAGTGCACGCCAGAGAACGTCAATGCACGCCAGAGCAAGCCAGAGCACGCCAGAGCACGCCAAAGCACGCCAGTGCACGCCAGAGCATGGTAGAGCACAGCAGAGAACAGCTCAGCACTTGAAGTTGCTATAATAATTTTTTCATTTGTTAAAACCATTTTTAATTACAGGATGTGTAAATTAATGTCCAATACACCATTTCAAGTCTATTTAATCAATAAATTTATAGAGCAAATCATGAACAAAAAGTTTGAGAAAAACGCACCTCACAGCACTTGAATTTTTAAAAATTATTCAAGTTATTTGAGTTCTATTGTCGGGTAGTGGATTTCTATTGTCAAGCACTTGAGTTCTGCATAGCAGAGCACGCCAGAGCACGCCAGTGCACGCCAGAGCACGCAAGTGCTCGCCAGAGCACGCAAGTGCACGCCAGAACACGCCAGTGCACGCCAGAGCACGCCAGTGCACGCACGAGCACGTCAATGCACGCCAGAGCACGTAAATGCACGCCAGAGCATGCCAGTGCACGCCAGAGCACGCCAGTGCACGCTAGAGCACGCCAGAGCACGCCAGTGCACGCCAGAGCACGCCAGAGCACGTCAATAAACGCCAGAGAAAGTCAGAGCACGCCAGAGCACGCCAGAGCACGCCAGTGCACGCCAGTGCATGGTAGAGCACAGCAGAGAACAGCTCAGCACTTGAAGTTGCTATAATATTTTTTTCACTTGTTAAAACCATTTTTTAATTAGAGGATGTGTAAATCAATTCATAAATCAATTCGTAAATCAACCATTTCAAGTGTATTTAATCAATAAATTTATAGAGCAAATCATGAACAAAAAGTTTGAGAAAAACGCACATCACAGCACTTGAATTTTTTAAAATTATTCAAGTTATTTGAGTTCTATTGTCGGGTAGTGGATTTCTATTGTCAAGCACTTGAGTTCTGCATAGCAGAGCACGCCAGTGCACGCAAGAGCACGTCAATGCACGCCAGAGCACGCAAGTACACGCCAAAGCACGCCAGTGCACGCCAGAGAACGCCAGTGCACGCCAGTGCACGTCAGAGCACGCCACTACCCGCCAGAGCACGCCAGTGCATGCCAGTGCACGCCAGAGCAATTCAATGCACGCCAGAGCTCGCCAATTCACACCAGAGCACGCCAGTGCACGCCAGAGCATGCCAGTGCACGCCAGAGCACGCCAATTCACACCAGAGCACGCCAGTGCACGCCAGAGCACGCCAGTGCACGCCAGTGCACGCCAGTGCACGAAAGAGCACGTCAATGCACGCAAGAGCACGCCAGTGCACGCCATAGCACGCCAGTGCACGCCAGAGCACGCCAGTGCACGCCAGTGCACGCCAGTGCACGCCAATTCACACCAAAGCACGCCAGTGCACGCCAGAGCACGCCAGAGCACGCCAGTGCATGTCAGAGCACGTCAATGCACGCAAGAGCAAGCCAGAGCACGCCAGAGCACACCAGAGCACGCCAGTGCACGCCAGAGAACGGTTGAGCACAGCAGAGAACAGCTCAGCACTTGAAGTTGCTATAATATTTTTTTCACTTGTTAAAACCATTTTTTAATTACAGGATGTGTAAATCAATGTCCAATACACCATTTCAAGTCTATTCAATCAATAAATTTATAGAGCAAATCATGAACAAAAAGTTTTAGAAAAACGCACATCACAGCACTTGAATTTTTAAAAATTATTCAAGTTATTTGAGTTCTATTGTCGGGTAGTGGATTTCTATTGTCAAGCACTTGAGTTCTGCATAGCAGAGCACGCCAGTGCACGCACGAGCACGTCAATGCACGCCAGAGCACAACAGTGCACGCCAGTGCACGCCTGAGCACGTTAATTCACACTAGAGCACGCCACTGCACGCCAGAGCACGCCAATTCACACCAGAGCACGCCAATGCACGCCAGAGAAATTTAATGCACGCCAGAGCACGCCAGTGCACGCCAGAGCACGCCAGTGCACGCCAGAGCACGCCAGTGCACGCCAGAGCTCGCCAGAGCACGCCAGTGCACGCCAGTGCACGCCAATTCACACCAGAGCAAACCAGTGCACGCCAGAGCACGCCAGTGCACGCCAGAGCACGTCAATGCACGCCAGAGCAAGCCAGAGCACGCCAGAGCACGCCAAAGCACGCCAGTGCACGCCAGAGCATGGTAGAGCACAGCAGAGAACAGCTCAGCACTTGAAGTTGCTATAATAATTTTTTCATTTGTTAAAACCATTTTTAATTACAGGATGTGTAAATTAATGTCCAATACACCATTTCAAGTCTATTTAATCAATAAATTTATAGAGCAAATCATGAACAAAAAGTTTGAGAAAAACGCACCTCACAGCACTTGAATTTTTAAAAATTATTCAAGTTATTTGAGTTCTATTGTCGGGTAGTGGATTTCTATTGTCAAGCACTTGAGTTCTGCATAGCAGAGCACGCCAGAGCACGCCAGTGCACGCCAGAGCACGCAAGTGCTCGCCAGAGCACGCAAGTGCACGCCAGAACACGCCAGTGCACGCCAGAGCACGCCAGTGCACGCACGAGCACGTCAATGCACGCCAGAGCAAGTAAATGCACGCCAGAGCATGCCAGTGCACGCCAGAGCACGCCAGTGCACGCTAGAGCACGCCAGAGCACGCCAGTGCACGCCAGTGCACGCCAGTGCACGCCAGTGCACGCCAGAGCACGTCAATAAACGCCAGAGAAAGTCAGAGCACGCCAGAGCACGCCAGAGCACGCCAGTGCACGCCAGTGCATGGTAGAGCACAGCAGAGAACAGCTCAGCACTTGAAGTTGCTATAATATTTTTTTCACTTGTTAAAACCATTTTTTAATTAGAGGATGTGTAAATCAATTCATAAATCAATTCGTAAATCAACCATTTCAAGTGTATTTAATCAATAAATTTATAGAGCAAATCATGAACAAAAAGTTTGAGAAAAACGCACATCACAGCACTTGAATTTTTTAAAATTATTCAAGTTATTTGAGTTCTATTTTCGGGTAGTGGATTTCTATTGTCAAGCACTTGAGTTCTGCATAGCAGAGCACGCCAGTGCACGCAAGAGCACGTCAATGCACGCCAGAGCACGCAAGTACACGCCAAAGCATGCCAGTGCACGCCAGAGCACGCCAGTGCACGCCAGAGCACGCCAGTGCACGTCAGAGCACGCCAGAGCACGCCAGTGCACGCCAGAGCAATTCAATGCACGCCAGAGCACGCCAATTCACACCAGAGCACGCCAATTCACACCAGAGCACGCCAGTGCACGCCAGTGCACGCCAGAGCATGTCAATGCACGCCAGAGCACGCCAGTGCACGCCAGAGCACGCAAGTGCACGCCAAAGCACGCCAGTGCACGCCAGTGCAAGCCAATTCACACCAGAGCACGCCAGTGCACGCCAGAGCACGCCAGTGCACGCCAGTGCACGCCAGAGCAAGTCAATGCACGCCAGAGCACGCCAGTGCACGCCAGAGCACGCCAGTGCACGCCAGAGCACGCCAGAGCACGCCAGTGCACGCCAGAGCAATTCAATGCACGCCAGAGCACGCCAATTCACACCAGAGCACGCCAGTGCACGCCAGAGCACGCCAATTCACACCAGAGCACGCCAGTGCACGCAAGAGCACGTCAATGCACGCCAGAGTACGCCAGTGCACGCCAGAGCACGGCAGTGCACCCAAAGCACGCCAGTGCACGCCAGTGCACGCCAGAGCACGCCAGTGCACGCCAGAGCACGCCAGTGCACGCCAGAGCACGCCAGTGCACGCAAGAGAACGTCAATGCACGCCAGTGCACGCAAGAGCACGTCAATGCACGCCAGAGCACGCCAGTGTACGCCAGAGCACGCCAATGCACGCCAGTGCACGCCAGTGCACGCCAGTGCACGCCAGATTAAGCCAGAGCACGCCAGAGCACGCCAGAGCACGCCAGAGCACGCCAGTGCACGCCAGAGTATGGTAGAGCACAGCAGAGAACAGCTCAGCACTTGAAGTTGCTATAATATATTTTTCACTTGTTAAAACCATTTTTTAATTTGAGGATGTGTAAATCAATTCATAAATCAATTCGTAAATCAACCATTTCAAGTGTATTTAATCAATAAATTTATAGAGCAAATCATGAACAAAAAGTTTGAGAAAAACGCACATCACAGCACTTGAATTTTTAAAAATTATTCAAGTTATTTGAGTTCTATTGTCGGGTAGTGGATTTCTATTGTCAAGCACTTGAGTTCTGCATAGCAGAGCACGTCAATGCACGCCAGAGCACGCAAGTACACGCCAAAGCACGCCAGTGCACGCCAGTGCACGCCAGTGCACGCCAGAGCACGCCAGTGCACGCCAGAGCACGCCAGTGCACGTCAGAGCACGCCAGAGCACGCCAGTGCACGCCAGAGCAATTCAATGCACGCCAGAGCACGCCAATTCACACCAGAGCACGAAAATTCACACCAGAGCACGCCAGTGCACGCCAGTGCACGCCAGTGCACGCCAGAGCACGTCAATGCACGCCAGAGCACGCCAGTGCACGCCAGAGCACGCAAGTGCACGCAAGTGCACGCCAAAGCACGCAAGTGCACGCCAGAGCACGCCAGTGCACGCCAGTGCAAGCCAATTCACACCAGAGCACGCCAGTGCACGCCAGAGCACGCCAGTGCACGCCAGTGCACGCCAGAGCAAGTCAATGCACGCCAGAGCACGCCAGTCCACGCCAGAGCACGCCAGTCCACGCCAGAGCACGCCAGTGCACGCCAGAGGAAGTCAATGCACGCCAGAGCACGCCAGTGCACGCCAGAGCACGCCAGTGCACGCCAGAGCACGCTAGAGCACGCCAGTGCACGCCAGAGCAATTCAATGCACGCCATAGCACGCCAATTCACACCAGATGCGCGTGCACGCAAGAGCACGTCAATGCACGCCAGTGCACGCAAGAGCACGTCAATGCACGCCAGAGCACGTCAATGCACGCCAGAGCACGCCAGTGCACGCCAGAGCACGCCAGTGCACGCCAGAGCACGCCAGTGCACGCCAGAGCACGCCAGTGCACGCCAGAGCACGCCAGTGCACGCTAGAGCACGCCAGAGCACGCCAGTGCACGCCAGTGCACGCCAGTGCACGCCAGATTAAGCCAGAGCACGCCAGAGCACGCCAGAGCACGCCAGTGCACGCCAAAGCACGTCAATGCACGCCAAAGCACGCCAGTGCACGCCAGAGCACGCAAGTGCACCCCAAAGCGGTCCGTGGTGGGTTGTAACGCTCAATCAGGGATGACAAATATGGAGGGGCATATCCATGCAGACACTTAAAGGCCAAAACCAAACACTTAAAGCTGATGCGCTCGTTGACTGGCAGCCAACGCAGGGTTTTGAGATGGTTGGAAACAGGATCAAACCTCCTCGCTCCGACAATCAATCTGGTAGCAGCGTTTTGGACTCTCTGCAGTCTCAGGATCTGTTCCTTTGGAAGACCAGCAAACAGCGAGTTGGCGTAGTCCAGTCGGGACTGCACGAGTTCTGCATAGCAGAGCACGCCAGTGCACGCAAGAGCACGTCAATGCACGCCAGAGTACGCAAGTGCACGCCAAAGCACGCCAGTGCACGCCAGAGCACGCCAGTGCACGCCAAAGCACGCCAGTGCTCGCCAGTGCACGCCAGTGCACGCCAGAGCAAATCAATGCACGCCAGAGCACGCCAGTGCACGCAAGAGCATGCCAGTGCACGCCAGAGCACGCCAGTGTACGCCAGAGCACGCCAGTGCACGCCAGAGCAGTTCAATGCACGCCAGAGCACGCCAGTGCACGCCAGAGCACGCCAGTGCACGCCAGAGCACGCCAGAGCACGCCAGTGCACGCCAGAGCAATTCAATGCACGCCATAGCACGCCAATTCACACCAGAGCACGCCAATTCACACCAGAGCACGCCAGTGCACGCAAGAAAACGTTAATGCACGCTAGAGTACGCCAGTGCACGCCAGAGCACACCAGTGCTCCCAAAGCACGCCAGTGCACGCCAGAGCACGTTAGTGAACGCCAATTCACACCAGAGCACACCAGTGCACGCCAGTGCACGCCAGAGTACGCCAGTGCACGCCAGAGCACGCAAGTGCACGCCAGAGTATGGTAGAGCACAGCAGAGAACAGCTCAGCACTTGAAGTTGCTATAATATTTTTTTCACTTGTTAAAACCATTTTTTAATTAGAGGATGTGTAAATCAATTCATAAATCAATTCGTAAATCAACCATTTAAAGTGTATTTAATCAATAAATTTATAGAGCAAATCATGAACAAAAAGTTTGAGAAAAACGCACATCACAGCACTTGAATTTTTTAAAATTATTCAAGTTATTTGAGTTCTATTGTCGGGTAGTGGATTTCTATTGTCAAGCACTTGAGTTCTGCATAGCAGAGCACGCCAGTGCACGCAAGAGCACGTAAATGCACGCCAGAGCACGCAAGTGCACGCCAAAGCACGCCAGTGCACGCAGCAGCACGCCAGTGCACGCCAGAGCACGCCAGTCCCCGCCAGAGCACGCCAGTGCACGCCAGAGCAATTCACCATTCACCATTCTTGAGAATAAGCGCGAGCCATAGAGCCCAGGTTTTCCTGGTGGGACAGCTAGATCACTAGAAAACGACGATCTGAGGGTCCGTGGTGGGTTGTAACGCTCAATCAGGGATGACAAATATGGAGGGGCATATCCATGCAGACACTTAAAGGCCAAAACCAAACACTTAAAGCTGATGCGCTCGTTGACTGGCAGCCAACGCAGGGTTTTGAGATGGTTGGAAACAGGATCAAACCTCCTCGCTCCGACAATCAATCTGGTAGCAGCGTTTTGGACTCTCTGCAGTCTCAGGATCTGTTCCTTTGGAAGACCAGCAAAAAGCGAGTTGGCGTAGTCCAGTCGGGACTGCACGAGTTCTGCATAGCAGAGCACGCCAGTGCACGCAAGAGCACGTCAATGCACGCCAGAGTACGCAAGTGCACGCCAAAGCACGCCAGTGCACGCCAGAGCACGCCAGTGCACGCCAAAGCACGCCAGTGCTCGTCAGAGCACGCCAGTGCCCGCCAGAGAACGCCAGTGCACGCCAGAGCAATTCAATGCACGCCAGAGCACGCCAATTCACACCAGAGCACGCCAGAGCACGCCAGTGCACGCCAATTCACACCAGAGCACGCCAGTGCACGCCAGAGCACGCCAGTGCACGCCAGTGCACGCCAGTGCAGGCCAGAGCATGCCAATCCACACCAGAGCACGCCAGTGCACGCCAGAGCACGTCAATGCACGCCAGAGCACGCCAGTGCACGCCAGAGCACGCCAGTGCACGCCAGAGCACGCCAGTGCACGCCAGAGTACGCCAGTTTACGCAAGTGCACGCCAAAGCTCGCTAGTGCACGCCAGTTCACGCCAATTCACACCAGAGCACACCAGTGCACGCCAGAGCACGCCAGCGCACGCACGTGCACGTAAATGCACGCCAGAGCAAGCCAGAGCACGCTAGTGCACGCAAGAGCACGTCAATGCACGCCAGTGCACGCCAGAGCACGTCAATGCACGCCAGTGCACGCCAGAGCACGCCAGTGCTCGTCAGAGCACGCCAGTGCCCGCCAGAGAACGCCAGTGCACGCCAGTGCACGCCAGTGCACGCTAGTGCACGCCAGTGCACGCCAGAGCAATTCAATGCACGCCAGAGCACGCCAATTCACACCAGAGCACGCCAGAGCACGCCAGAGCACGCCAATTCACACCAGAGCACGCCAGTGCACGCCAGAGCACGCCAGTGCACGCCAGAGCACGCCAGTGCACGCCAGAGCACGCCAGTGCACGCCAAAGCACGTCAATGCACGCCAAAGCACGCCAGTGCACGCCAGAGCACGCAAGTGCACCCCAAAGCACGCCAGTGCACGCCAGAGCACGCCAGTGCACGCCAGTGCACGCCAGTGCAAGCCAATTCACACCAGAGCACGCCAGTGCACGCCAGAGCACGCCAGTGCACGCAAGTGCACGCCAGTGCACGCCAGAGCAAATCAATGAACGCCAGAGCACGCCAGTGCACGCAAGAGCATGCCAGTGCACGCCAGAGCACGCCAGTGTACGCCAGAGCACGCCAGTGCACGCCAGAGCAGTTCAATGCACGCCAGAGCACGCCAGTGCACGCCAGAGCACGCCAGTGCACGCCAGAGCACGCCAGAGCACGCCAGTGCACGCCAGAGCAATTCAATGCACGCCATAGCACGCCAATTCACACCAGAGCACGCCAATTCACACCAGAGCACGCCAGTGCACGCAAGAAAACGTCAATGCACGCTAGAGTACGCCAGTGCACGCCAGAGCACACCAGTGCTCCCAAAGCATGCCAGTGCACGCCAGAGCACGTTAGTGAACGCCAATTCACACCAGAGCACACCAGTGCACGCCAGTGCACGCCAGAGTACGCCAGTGCACGCCAGAGCACGCAAGTGCACGCCAGAGTATGGTAGAGCACAGCAGAGAACAGCTCAGCACTTGAAGTTGCTATAATATTTTTTTCACTTGTTAAAACCATTTTTTAATTAGAGGATGTGTAAATCAATTCATAAATCAATTCGTAAATCAACCATTTCAAGTGTATTTAATCAATAAATTTATAGAGAAAATCATGAACAAAAAGTTTGAGAAAAACGCACATCACAGCACTTGAATTTTTTAAATTTATTCAAGTTATTTGAGTTCTATTGTCGGGTAGTGGATTTCTATTGTCAAGCACTTGAGTTCTGCATAGCAGAGCACGCCAGTGCACGCAAGAGCACGTAAATGCACGCCAGAGCACGCAAGTGCACGCCAAAGCACGCCAGTGCACGCAGCAGCACGCCAGTGCACGCCAGAGCACGCCAGTCCCCGCCAGAGCACGCCAGTGCACGCCAGAGCAATTCAATGCACGCCAGAGCACGCCAATTCACACCAGAGCACGCCAGTGCACGCAAGAGCACGCCAATTCACACCAGAGCACGCCAGTGCACACCAGAGCACGTCAATGCACGCCAGAGCACGCCAGTGCACGCCCGAGCACGCAAGTGCACGCCAAAGCACGCCAGTGCAAGCCAGTGCACGCCAGAGCACGCCAGTTCACGCCAGTGCACGCCAATACACATTAGAGCACGCCAGAGCACGCCAGAGCACGCCAGTTTACGCCAGAGCACGTCAATGCACGCCAGAGCAAGCCAGAGCACGCCGGAGCACGCCAGAGCACGCCAGTGCACGCCAGAGCACGCCAATTCACACCAGAGAACGCCAGTGCAGGCCAGAGCATGCCAATTCACACCAGAGCACGCCAGTGCACGCCAGAGCACGCCATTGCACGCCAGAGCACGTCAATGCACGCCAGAGCACGCCAGTGCACGCCAGTGCACGCCAGAGCACGCCAGTGCACGCCAGTGCACGCCAGTTTACGCCTATTCACACCAGAGCACACCAGTGCACGCCAGAGCACGCCAGAGCACGCCAGTGCAAGCCAGTGCACGTCAATGCACGCCAGAGCAAGCCTGAGCACGCCAGAGCACGCCAGTGCACGCCAGAGCACGCCAGAGCACGGTAGAGCACAGCAGAGAACAGCTCAGCACTTGAAGTTGCCCAAATATTTTTTTCACTTGTTAAAACCATTTTTTAACTACAGGATGTGTAAATCAATGTCCAATACACCATGTCAAGTTTATTTAATCAATAAATTTATAGAGCAAATCATGAACAAAAGGTTTGAGAAAAACGCACATCACAGCACTTGAATTTTTAAAAATTATTCAAGTTATTTGAGTTCTATTGTCGGGTAGTGGATTTCTATTGTCAAACACTTGAGTTCTGCATAGCAGAGCACGCCAGTGCACGCCAGAGCACGTCAATGCACGCCAGAGCACGCCAGTGCAAGCCAATTCACACCAGAGCACGCCAGTGCACGCCAGAGCACGCCAGTGCACGCCAGTGCACGCCAGAGCACGCCAGTGCACGCCAGAGCACGCCAGTGCACGCCAGAGCACGTCAATGCACGCCAGAGCACGCCAGTGCACGCCAGAGCACGCCAGTGCACGCCAGAGCACGCCAGAGCAAGCCAGTGCACGCCAGAGCAATTCAATGCACGCCATAGCACGCCTGTTGATTATAGAATTAACAAGGGCGTTTCATTAGTATCTTTCTTTATTTAGACCAGCCATCACAAACAGTATGTGGGCTCCTCTCTGCCTTCAACTGTAGGGCCTTTCTTTATTGTACATAGACACATACACAAATACACACAAAAAAGCGATACACTTGATTCATACCTTTAGTTAGATTCACGAACACCGTGGTAAGAACACTTTTCTTAATTAGGAACGAAGTCAGGAAGAGAGAGACACTTCTAAAAGCATTCAGCTTCAACTACGACGTTGACGTACGTTTCTATAGAGACGCGTACAGACGTCGCGTATACGAGTAAGAGAGCCCCCTGGTGGTGTGTGTTTTAATTAGTCAAACAACACTTCCCCTTAATTAAAATACACTTTAGCCGTACTTTCCCTGGAACAACCAGAGGAAGGCAAATAATAATAAAGAGGAGCAGAGAAGAGTGTAGGGCGAAGGAACTTTGAAATTTTGTTTTAATTTAAATTGTTCGACACTTGTTGCGGGGCCGGTCGGACGCTTATGCGAGTTCTGTTCAGTTGAAAGTAGGCCGTCGGTTGAGGCTTGGTTAGGCCGTCTGCCAGTTGGTCTTCGGACGGAACTTTGATCATTTTGACGATACCGTTTTCCTGTTGAGTGCGTATGTAATGATGTTTGGTTCGGATATGCTTGGCTTTCTCGTGAAAGACCGGGTTCAGCACCATTGAGATGGCGCTATTGTTGTCACAGAGAAGGGGAGTAGGTTCCGGTTGTCTGAACCCTAGCTGATCGAGTAGTTCTCTGAGCCAGACAATAGTGCGAGATGCGTGGCCGGCAGCATAGTACTCCGCCTCACAGGTTGACTGAGCCACTGACTTTTGCAGGTGACTGGTCCATGAGATGGGGCCGTTGTTGAGCATGAAAAGCATGCCACTGGTGGAGCGACTGGTGTCGGGACAGCCTGCGTAGTCCGAGTCGCTGTAAGCAGTGAGAGTATTGTCCTGTGTCCCGTCGTAACGGATGCCATAGTCTGAGGTGCCGGACAAGTAGGAAAGGATGCGCTTAACTGCTGACCAGGCGGGCTTTCCTGGGTCTTCACAAAATCGGGAGGCCGCGTTCACTGAAAAGAGGATGTCGGGCCGAGTCATCCGACCGATGTATAGGAGAGCACCGACTGCGCATCGGTAATATGTCGAATCCATTGGAGGCCGACCGGTGTTCTTCGGACAGTCGGCTCTGGTGAGACGTGAATTAGGATCGGCGGGAATCGTCGAAGAATTACAGCCAGTCATTCTGAATCTCTTGAGAACTGTTTGAATGTAGCTGTTCTGGTGGACGTAAAGTTCTATCTTTTCTTGATCTCTCTCGATTTCTAGTCCGACGAAGATGTCGGCGTCTCCGGAGGTCATTTTGAAATGTGACTCTAGGTACTTGATTATTTGAGCCGCCTTTTCCTTTGTCTTGGTGGCTAGAATTCCGTCGTCCACCCAGATGCCTAGGATGGTGTAGTCGTCGGAATTCTCTCCCCTGTTGTAGTAAAGACAAAGGTCGGCCGTCGATCGAGTCAAGCCGAATTTTTCGAGGAAAAAATTGAACTTGTCGTTCCAATTTCGAGGCGACTGCACCAAGCCGTAGAGTGGCTTTAACAAGTGGCACACGAGATCGTCTGTTCCGGGCTGGACGAATCCCTCTGGTTGCTTCACTAGTAGATATTCTTTCAGGTCGCCGTACAAAAAGGCAGTCTTGACGTCGAGTGTGTGGAGAAAAAGATCGAGCCTCGCGGTTAGAGCAAGCAGCATTCTGAGTGAGTCGTGCTTAATGACGGGGGCGTACACTTCGTCCGGGTTATAGTCTACTCCTGAGACTTGTGAAAAGCCCTTGGCTACGAAACGAGCTTTGAAAATTTTCTCCCTCGTTCTAGTGGCCGGTTTGACTTTAAATGTCCATCGTGATTCGATGATTGGGTGACCGGGAGGAGGAGTGATAAGCTCCCAGGTGTCATTCTCAATTAGGGAGTCGTATTGTAACGCTGTAGTTGCATCCAGCCTCAAGTAACCAACCGGACGACACGGAGTTTGACCGGTCTACCGGACGTCTCCTGTAGCCATCCGGCCCCGAATAGCGGCTCAGATAATCCCGGTCGGAGCTCATATAGTTCCGACCATTCTAGGATAAAAGGGGGCCCCCACTTAGCAGTCGGGGCCAGAGATTCATTGTCTTTTCGCACATACACTTGTACGTCTTGCATACTCTTGTACGTGAATACACTCTGACATTCAGCCTGATAGTCCAGCCTCGTTACATGGTGGAGATTTAAGGTACGACCAAGCAAAAAGTAAACAGTAAGAATTTACGACGACAGAACAGCAAAGGAGACGAGAGGCCAGAAGGTGAATGAGCGAGCAGACGAGGAGGACGAGCAAACGCGTGCAAGGTATCGCAGCGTCTCCCCCTTTAGAGCCGAGCAAGAAAACCCGCGACAACAAGAGGAAGGACAATCAGGCCGCAGAACAAGCCCCAACCGAAGAACAGAGAACAGCCGAACGACCAGGAGAAGGTGCAGAGGCAGCCGGGAGCCCTCCACAAGCAGGAGCAAGCTCAACACAGACCAGCCCCAGGAAGAAGTGCGGCTACAACCAAAGAGAAGCCGACCAGACGAGGAGCCGGAGAGAGACGAGAGACGGGACCATCCACACAGGCCGCGATAGTGGGTTCGTGGACAGGAGCCAGCTCGAAAACTCAGCGCAGGAACCAGCACAACCAACGAACACACAACAGGCGCGAGCAAACAGAGCACCAACGATCGAAGAAGACAACAGCTCTACCCAAGGCTCAACACAATCCCTAACGTGGGACAACGACGACCTCCAAAGACGAACACAAGGAAGAACGAGACCACAAGACACACGCAACAGCCAGCCCACGGACGAAGAGGAAGACGGAACCACAAACCGAACAGGAGAGCTGGAAGGAACCCACAGCAGACGCGAGGAAACAGACCCACCAGCAGAAGACGACGACGACGTATTCGAACAAGAAGAACTTTTCTCACCAGTGAGAAACGACGAAAACCCGATAGAAGAAGACGAAGAAGACCTGTTTACACCAGTGCGACTCTGGAACCAACGCTCAGACCAACTCAACCCAGAAAGAACAGAGACAAACATTAGCTACAATCAACTGACAGAAGTAACATCAGAATCAGAGACCGAGAACGAAGACCCCACAGCCAGACTACTAACCAGTTCCAACAACAGCACCACACCACCAAACACGACAACAACCCAGCAAAGCCCAACCCACCCGACACCAACACGGCCCATCAGACCAACCACCCCCACGACCCAGACGAACAGGAGCCAAACACCACAGACGAACCAACCAACGACAAACAGACCAAACATCACCCCAACACAACAAAACAGGAACCCAACACCCCCCCCCCCCCAAAGACGACAAGCGACAAACATGGCGGCCGGGCTGCTGAAGTTCAAAGCACCACCAACGTTCTCGGGGAAGACAGGAGAAGATCCAGCGGATTGGATCGACCGCTACGACGTAATAGCAGACTACAACAGGTGGTCGGACGACGACAAGAGGCTGAATTTCGGGATCTACATGGAAGGACCTGCACGACAGTGGTACCAGTGCCTCACACCACCAACCCAATGGGCAGACACAGCCGCAGTAGCAGCAGCCCAGGGCGTAGCCGGAACTCCCGCGGTCGTCGGGATGCGATCGGTGTTCACCAAGGAGTTCCTACAGGACAGCTACGCAGGATACCAAGAAAACAAACTCCGGAACAGAAAACAAGGAGCAAACGAACCAGCAGCAGAATATTATTACGAGGTGATGAACCTCTGCCGACTCATGGACACAAACATGACGGAAGCAGCCAAAATACATCATCTGTACCAAGGGCTGAAGCGCACACTCGTAGAGAAGATATGGGTTCTCCAACCGAAGACCTGTGCAGAGTTCCTGGCCACCATAAGACGCCACACAGAAGCCACAGACATAGCCCAAAACCAAGGGTGGGCCGTCCACACCCTAGCGACGGACAAGGAGGAAGCTCGAGTAGCAGCCATCGGCAGAGAACAACAACCAAACAAAGCGGAGGAAGAACCGTCGCTAAAACAACTCCTCGAAGTAGTCCAGCAACTTCAAGGGGAGATCATAGCGATGAAAAAACGACCACCCAGAAGAGACAGACCGGACAACAAAAGCCCACAATACAACACACAGAGCAACCAAAAAACAACCCCACAGAGGACAGCCGACGGGAGACCAATCTGCTTTTACTGCAAGGAGGACGGCCACATAAAAAGATACTGCCCCAAAAAAAAGACAGACGACGAGACACAGAGCAACACACAACGGAACACAACAGTAGCCCTAATGAGCACCTCCGACGACGAAGACGACAAAGAAATACCACTACTGAAGATCGATGTCGCCCAGCTATTAGTAGAGAACGTAACCATCGGGAAGGACGGAGCCGAGAAGGAGATAGAAGCAGTGATCGACACCGGAGCAGCCGTATCAATCGTATCACCCAGAATAGCAGCGGATTTAGCACTAGAACTGAAGACGTGGGGAGGACCATCCATCGTCATGGTCAACGGACAACGGACACCCCCACTAGGAAGAGTCGAACTATCACTAACGATCGGAACGAGATCAATCAAAGCAGACCTGCTCGTACTGGAGATGAGAGGGATCGACGCCTTACTAGGCAACGACGTACTCCGCCGATTCAAGACACTAGAAATCGAGTACGGGACGGGCAAGCCCAAGATGAGATTCGGAGAACTGCCAGTCAGCCTAGTCCTAGAAGACCCTCACACCGGACCGACGAACAAGATCATAGCAAGCAAAGGAAGCAGAATCCCAGCGAGATCGATGGCAGCAGTGGAGGTAGTGCAAAATGAAGCAGTACGAGAGTCACCAGACGGAAGACCATGGCTGATCGAACCGACGAGGAGGACCAACCCAGGACTAACACCAGGAAGAGCCCTACTACCAGGTGACCGACTGACAACACTGATCCTAATGATGAACCTAGAAAACAGACCAGCCTTCGTACACAAAGGCATGGTCTTAGGACATCGCACGGAAATTAGGACCGAAGGCACGGAGATCAGCGAAGACGACAGGCCACCAACCCCAAGAGCGTGCATGACCACCACAGAACAAACACCCAAAGACCTCGACTTCAGAGCCAGCATAAACCAAAACCTCACAGAAGAAGAGATAGACGACATCGAACGAGCACTACGAGACAACGGAGACTGTTTTGCCAGAGATGGGGACCAGCTAGGCCGTTGCAACGTAGCAGAACACGAAATCCATCTGATCGAGAACGCCGGACCCATCTACCAAGCACCACGACAAACGTCGTGGAAAGAAGAGGAGATACAAAGAGACCTGACGACAGAGATGCTAAAGAAGAAAGTGATCGCGAGAGCGAGCGGGCCTTGGGGCGCAAGGGTACTGCTCTTGCAAAAGAAGGACGGCACATGGAGATTCTGCCTCGACTTCCGCCCCCTGAACGGAATCACCATTTTTAGCGTCTATCCCATGCCCAACATCGACAGGACACTGTCAAGACTACATGGAGCAAAAGTATTCTCAGTAATGGACTTAGAAAGTGGATATTGGCAGATACCGATGAGGAAAGAGGACAGAGAGAAAACCGCGTTCGTAACAGCTGACGGCACTTTCCACTTCCTAGTCATGCCCTTCGGCCTCTGCACAGCACAAGCAACATTCCAACGGACCATGGACACGGTACTAGGCGGACTGCGGTGGACAACGTGCCTCGTCTACCTGGACGACATCATCGTATACGCCAGTAATACAGAAGAGCACACCAAGAGATTACGACTCGTCCTAGAGGCCCTCCAGAAAGCCAACCTCAAACTGAAGCTACCAAAGTGCCGTTTCGGGGAGTCAGCGATCACCGCCCTGGGACACCGCATCAACGCGGACGGAATAAGCCCAGACCCAGAAAAGATAGACGCAGTGGCTCGATTCCCCCCACCATCACCTACAGCCAAGAGAGCGGAGAAAGTAAAACTCATCAAGAGCTACTTAGGCCTGTGCTCATACTACAGACGACACATGCCAGGATTCGCAGAAATCGCCAAACCGCTGTTTGATCTAACCAAGGAAAAAACACTGTTCATCTGGACCACAGCACACCAAACAAGTTTCGACATGCTGAAGGCACTCCTGTCAAAGGCGGCCACACTAGCCTACCCAGACCCAAGCGCCGATTTCGAGATCCACCCAGACGCCTGCGGATACGGAGTAGGAGCCGTGCTATTACAGAAGCAGGCAGGTATCGAACGACCCCTGGCATTTGCCAGCCGACTGATGACACCGAGCGAACGGAACTTCTCAATCACCGAAAAGGAATGCCTCGCCCTCGTCTGGGCGGTAAAGAAATTTCGACCATTCATCTGGGGATGCCCAATCAAGATCGTAACTGACCACCACGCCCTCTGCTGGCTCCAATCAAAGGCAGACCTGGCTGGACGACTGGCCAGGTGGGCGATGACCCTATCAGAACACAAATATACGATCACACACAAAAACGGGAAACTACACCAAGACGCGGACGCCCTGTCCAGGTACCCAACAAACGACGAAAACGACCGCCCGCAAACCACAACAGACACCCATTCCGACGCTCCCATATGCCTACTGACCCAGGAAAACCGCAATGAACTACAAGAAGGCCAACAGAGAGAATGGGCATACGTATTCGAGAATCAGGAGGCCGGGAGAGAGACGACAAACTACACAATCGAAAACGGACTACTATACAGGATGCAGATCACAGGCGAAGGCGAAGGAGAGATAGAGCTACGGCTCTGCATACCACGGAATTTCAGGACCGAGATACTGCAGGCCTGCCACGACGACACCACAGCCGGGCACCTCGGCGAGAACCGGACCTACGACAAAGTGGCACAACGCTATTTCTGGAATGGAATCTCCAGGGATGTCGAACGATACGTCAAGGCCTGCCCCGACTGCCAGTCAAGGAAGAAGGGACGATACCAAAAACCATCAGGGTTCCTTGAAGTATCGCAAGTCGAAAGACCATGGTCCAGGGTCGGCATGGACATTCTAGGACCTTTTCCGACATCCCAAGCAGGCAACCGCTATATCATAGTAGCAGTCGACTACGTGACAAAATGGGCCGAAGCCACAGCCCTACCACGCGCAGGTGCACAACAGGTGGCAGACTTCTTCCTAAACGAGGTACTCCTCCGCCACGGCGCACCGCGGAAACTAACGACTGACCAGGGCAAATGCTTCACTGCGAAGATGATGCAAAAAGTAATCAGAGCAATGGAGACCAATCATCAGACCACCACAGCATACCACCCACAGGCCAACGGATTGGTGGAGCGGTTAAATCACACACTTGCAGACATGCTATCCATGTACGTCAGCCGAGACCACACCGACTGGGATGTGACATTACCGTTTGTACGGTTCGCGTACAACACCAGTAAACAAGAAAGCACCGGGAAGTCACCTTTTTACCTGATGCACGGACGCCACCCAGTCCTACCGATCGACGCAATCTGTGGAGCAGATCCTGACCCAAAACAACTTGTACGAGTAGAGAGCAGAGGACCAGGGAACTTCGAAACATGGATGCTGGGCAATTTACAAAGAGCGTTTATAGAAGTGGACGCCCGGAACCAGAAAGCCCAAAGACGATATAAACGCCACTACGATGAAACAAGACAAGAAGGAGAGATGTATAACCCTGGACAGAAAGTGTTGGTCTACCGACCCACACGGAAAATTGGATTGGCAGAGAAGCTATTACACCGCTGGCACGGACCATACGTGGTCCAACAACAGATAACGCCGCTCAACTACGAGATCCGACTCATCCCCGGGAAAAAGACCGAAATCGTCCACGTAGAGAGAATGAAAAAGTTCACAGATCCCATACAAATTGACCAAACACTAGAGGAAGCCGACAACAACACAAAGGACACGCTCAGTCTAAGCACAGAACCAGCAAAGAAGAGCGTTCGTTTCGAGCACCACGACACCGAAGACGACAACACAGACCAAGAGGAACTGACCACAACATCCAACACAGAGAGAAACGGGAACCCCAAAGACCCAGTCACAGACAGGCCACCAACGCACGACATCACCCAGACAGAACTGGAGACTGATGGAAAAGGCACCACCCCTGGAACCGGACAACAGACCGAGGAGACCCCAAGACAACAACCAGACGCACAACCAAACGAACAAACCCGACGATACCCACTGAGAATCAGACGAAATAGATTCGCATTAGCTTCAACCCTACTATGCGGATTGCTGACGACGCTGACCATGAAGCCAGAACTCACCCAGGCAACGAGCAACGGAATGGCACACCACCCCACCTGGCGGTACCCGGCAATATTACTGGCAACTCTACACCTGCGACCAATAGAGGGAGTCGTGACGACCACAACCATGGCACACTACACCATCTGGTGGTCGACAACACTACTACTTGCGACATTCAGACCACAACCGGTAGAGGGCACACGCGAATTGAAGCTGTCAAACTACGGCGTTATCTTCCAATCCCTGGGTGAACGGTTCTTTTCCGACTCTGAATGGACAGTCGTCACCGATATTTCGTTTGACCATGGAGACAAAATGACAAAAGAATTAAAAAGATGGCTCACAGAGAAAAGTAGATTACCTGCACCACCAGCCATACCCTCGGGCTACAACATCGTAGAGAGGCCATCAGTAAACGAAGGTAACAAACCATTCAAAAGCAACAGCGGTGTCATGCCAAACACAGAGAAAATCCAGTACATGATCGCTGCTCTCGTCCGTGAGAGAGCAGTATACGAGCTGACAAGACTAGAAACAATCGAGAAGGATTACCTTAGCCTAAAAACGTCACTACAAAAGAACAGACAGAAAAGAGGTATGGTCGACGGAGGTGGTAGAATACTGAACTGGTTATTCGGCGTCTCAACAACGGAAGAACTGGACAAAGTTAACAACCAGGTAGAAAAACTCTCAACAGAAACAACAGCAATTGTACACGCCATCGAGACGCACACCACGCTGATAAACGAAACGATATGGGAGTTACAAGCCAGCAAAGAGACAACAGACGCCCTCCAGCGCTCGTGTCTGACACTAGACAAAGATCTCGCGAACACCCAGAGCACCGTTGACAACCTCGCCCGCGAGATGGAGTGGGACTGGAAAACAAGAGACAAAATCGACAAAGCCTTCCGCTCAGTTGACCTTGCAATCGAGTGGCTCCAGCAACTAGTGAGCCGACTCAGCAACGGGCTTACATACGCTGCCATGGATAAATTATCACCTGCACTTTTTCAGCCCACTCAGCTCCAGACCGTCATTGCAGACATAAAGAACAACATGCCATCGGGATGGACACTAACACCAGCGATACAAGCTTGGGACATGTGGAGATCATACCAAGAGGCGAAGGTGACGGCTGCCAGAACCACCAACGAAGTCCGTCTATTCATACATATTCCAGTGTTCAAGTACGCGCGAACACTGACCCTATATCGCATCGTCAGCATGACCCGAGCCACTCCGAACGGCACCACAGGGCTACAGTACGTTGACCTACCCGCCTATATAGCAGCCTCCCCTGACCAACAGATGTTCATCGAGCTGACCCCCGAGATTACTGCTGACCGCCAAAGAACGCCAGTGCACGCAAGAGCAAGTCAATGCACGCCAGAGCACGCCAGTGCAAGCCAGAGCACGCCAGTGCACGCCAGAGCAATTCAATGCACGCCAGAGCACGCCAGTGCACGCCAGAGCACGCAAGTGCACGCCAAAGCACGCCAGTCCACGCCAGAGCACGCCAGTGCACGCCAGTGCACGCCAATTCACACCAGTGCACGCCAGTGCACGCCAGAGCACGTCAATGCACGCCAGAGCAAGCCAGAGCACGCCAGAGCACGACAGAGCACGCCAGTGCACGCCAGAGCACGGTAGAGCACAGCAGAGAACAGCTCAGCACTTGAAGTTGCTATAATATTTTTTTCACTTGTTAAAATCATTTTTTAATTACAGGATGTGTAAATCAATGTCCAATACACCATTTCAAGTCTATTTAATCAATAAATTTATAGAGCAAATCATGAAAAAAAAGTTTGAAAAAAAACGCACATTACAGCACTTGAATTTTTAAAAATTATTCAAGTTATTTGAGTTCTATTGTCGGGTAGTGGATTTCTATTGTCAAGCACTTCTGCATAGCAGAGCACGACAGAGCACGACAGATCACGCCAGTGCAAGCAAGAGCACGTCAATGCACGCCAGAGCACGCCAGTGCAAGCCAGAGCACGCAAGTGCACGCCAAAGCACGCCAGTGCACGCCAGAGAACGCCAGTGCACGCCAGTGCACGTCAGAGCACGCCAGTACCCGTCAGAGCACGCCAGTGCATGCCAGTGCACGCCAGAGCAATTCAATGCACGCCAGAGCTCGCCAATTCACACCAGAGCACGCCAGTGCACGCCAGAGCACGCCAATTCACACCAGAGCACGCCAGTGCACGCCAGAGCACGCCAGTGCACGCCAGTGCACGAAAGAGCACGTCAATGCACGCAAGAGCACGCCAGTGCACGCCATAGCACGCCAGTGCACGCCAGAGCACGCCAGTGCACGCCAGTGCACGCCAGTGCACGCCAATTCACACCAAAGCACGCCAGTGCACGCCAGAGCACGCCAGAGCACGCCAGTGCATGCCAGAGCACGTCAATGCACGCCAGAGCAAGCCAGAGCACGCCAGAGCACAACAGAGCACGCCAGTGCACGCCAGAGCACGGTTGAGCACAGCAGAGAACAGCTCAGCACTTGAAGTTGCTATAATATTTTTTTCACTTGTTAAAACCATTTTTTAATTACAGGATGTGTAAATCAATGTCCAATACACCATTTAAAGTCTATTCAATCAATAAATTTATAGAGCAAATCATGAACAAAAAGTTTGAGAAAAACGCACATCACAGCACTTGAATTTTTTAAAATTATTCAAGTTATTTGAGTTCTATTGTCGGGTAGTGGATTTCTATTGTCAAGCACTTGAGTTCTGCATAGCAGAGCACGCCAGTGCACGCAAGAGCACGTCAATGCACGCCAGAGCACGCAAGTGCACGCCAAAGCACGCCAGTGCACGCCAGAGCACGCCAGTGCACGCCAGAGCACGCCAGTGCACGCCAGAGCACGCCAGTGCACGCCAGAGCACGCCAGAGCACGCCAGAGCACGCCAGTGCACGCCAGAGCACGCCAGTGCACGCCAGAGCACGCCAGTGCACGCCAGAGCACGCCAGTGCACGCCAGAGCACGCCAGTGCACGCCAGAGCACGCCAGTGCACGCCAGAGCACGCCAGTGCACGTCAAAGCACGCCAGTGCACGCCAGAGCAATTCAATGCACGCCAGAGCACGCCAATTCAAACCAGAGCACGCCAGTGCACGCCAGAGCACGCCAATTCACACCAGAGCACGCCAGTGCACGCCAGTGCACGCCAGAGCACGCCAATTCACACCAGAGCACGCCAGTGCAGGCCAGAGCATGCCAATTTACACCAGAGCACGCCAGTGCACGCCAGAGCACGTCAATGCACGCCAGAGCAAGCCAGAGCACGCCAGAGCACGCCAGAGCACGCCAGTGCACGCCAGAGCACGCCAATTCACACCAGAGCACGCCAGTGCAGGCCAGAGCATGCCAATTCACACCAGAGCACGCCAGTGCACGCCAGAGCACGTCAATGCACGCCAGAGCACGCCAGAGCACGCCAGAGTACGCCAGTGCACGCCAGAGTACGCCAGTGCACGCAAGTGCACGCCAAAGCACGCTAGTGCACGCCAGTTCACGCCAATTCACACCAGAGCACACCAGTGCACGCCAGAGCACGCCAGAGCACGCCAGTGCACGCCAGTGCACGTAAATGCGCGCCAGAGCAAGCCAGAGCACGCCAGAGCACGCTAGAGCACGCCAATTCACACAAGAGCACGCCAGAGCACGCCAGTGCACGCCAGAGCACGTCAATGCACGCCAGAGCAAGCAAGAGCACGCCAGAGCACGCCAGTGCACGCCAGAGCACGGTAGAGCACAGCAGAGAACAGCTCAGCACTTGAAGTTGCTATTGTTGAGTTTAGTGACTGAACATTAGACCATGAGCGTGAGTTTAACGAGATATTGTATTACAGATACCATGGATGACATAATATATAGTTTTAGATAAGTCTTACCCTATGACCGGTTCTTAAGAGAGTGAAGGGACTGTCGCATGGACAGGTAGCAGACGTCAACTATATCTTCCATGAGACATCTAACGGGAGTGGGGTTAAGCAACACTAAGGTTAAGCAACACCACTTGGGTGCGCTTGAGTTGGAAGATAATCACAACACGTCCCTCAAGTGAAGCGCACCCCAAACAAGAATATTGGAATTCAAAGGCAAGGAAGAAGAAACGTCCCTCAATGGGTTAGTAAATAAGGATGCAGTTCAAAGGCATTTGAATAATTGAGACTTCATGATATATAAGGAAACTTGATCGTCCCTTAATTTAGGCATTCTGAATATTAAGCTCTTGGATACCCAAGTTGTGGCGCAGCATCTCGAATCTCGGAGTCGGCAGGGCCTTTGTAAAGATGTCGGCTAACTGAAGTTCTGTCTCGATGTAAATGACATCAATTTTGCCCTCCTGTTGAGCATCGCGTACAAAAAAGAAGCGTACGTCCATGTGTTTTGTGCGTTGATGGAATATTGGGTTGAGAATTAGAGCAATAGCGCCCTGATTGTCGCAATGTAAAGGGACGGATAGATCGGCACCACCTAGTTCAGCGTACAGACGTCTTAGCCATATTGCCTCCTTCGTTCCATCAGAGGCTGCGATGAATTCTGATTCTGTGGTGGACAGAGCAACACAGGTTTGGCGACGGCTGTGCCAAGAGATGGGACCATTATTGAGGATGAATACTGCTCCAGATGTTGACCGCCTATTCTCCAGATCTCCGGCATAATCCGCGTCGACGTAACCACAGAGTTCGTTGCTGCCACCACCAAATAAGAGTCCATGGTTGACGGTTTTGCGCAGGTAGGCCAGGATTCTTTTCAGTCCCTTCCAGTGCTCCATGCCAGGGTTTTGGGAAAAACGTGAAACCTGTCCAACGGCAAATGAGATGTCTGGTCGTGTCAGATTAGCAAGATGCATTAGAGAGCCGACCCCCTCCAAATATGGAACATTGATCATTGGGGCTTTTTCTTCTTCAGTGCGAGGGCACATGGATGGCGACAGTTTAACGCAAGGGTCAGCTGGAACGGTGATGGAGCTGCAGTTTGTCATGCCAAATCTTGCTAGAATTGTTTTCACGTAGTCTGGTTGAGAGAGGTGAATTGTTCGATGAGTGCGGTCGCGTTCAATGTTGACACCAATGAATCGGTCTGCTGGAAGAGAGCGTATTTCGAATTCTTTGCCAAGGAATTCAATCATTTTCAGCAGAACTGCATTTTGGCTGCTCAGGATCAGGCCGTCATCTACGTACAGGATGAAGAAGGTTATTTCCTCACCTGGCTCCCCCGGACGGAGGTGGCGGTAGTAAATGCAGGGATCACATTTAGATCTCTCAAGACCAAAGGCTACAATGAATTCATTAAATTTTACGTTCCAAACGCGGGAGGCCTGCTTTAAGCCATAGAGACTTTTGACGAGACGACACACCTCCTCTTCTTTTCCAGGGATGATGAAACCTTCGGGTTGTTCCATGTAGATTTCTTCTTCCAGTTTTCCATAGAGAAATGCGGTTTTTACATCGAGTTGGATCATTTCAAGATCTTTTTCTGCTGCAATGGCCATAATCATTCGGAAGGAGAAGGTCTTGGCAACTGGGGCATAAGTCTCGGTGTAGTCGATGCCGTGAATTTGAGAAAATCCTTTGATCACGAACCTTGCCTTGTATCGTGGGGAAGTCGTTTTGAAACCGGGCTTGTATTTGCATATCCATTTGCCTTCGATTGCCTTTCGGTCGGGTGGCAGTCGGCATAGTGTCAGGGTGTTGTTCTTGATTAGAGAGTTGTATTCTTCATTCATCGCCTCAATCCAGAATTCAGCCTCCGGACAGTTAATTGCCTCACGATAGGTTTCAGGCTCCGTTGGATTTTGGTTGGCTGAGTCATTAGAAAGAACGGCTTGTTTGGCGACTGACTGGATCTGTCTTTCTCTAATGCGCGTGGACCGGCGTGGTTGATCGACGCTGTTGGCTTGAGGAACTTGTGCTGCAATTGGAGTGGCATCGTGAGCATCTTGATCTATGATCATTCCGGGTTCCTGAGTGACTTCGTTGTGAATCAGGGGGTCAGTTGGGAGGTTTGACCCTTCGCGAAGTGTTTCGTCTGTGATGAGGGGAATTTCGTCTTCGATTGCAGATACTGGGCAAGCTTCTTCATCGTTGGGAGTTTCTACGGTGATTGGGACGTCAGTTTCTCTTGTGTCCATTGATGCTTCTTCGTTGCTTTCAGCGAGTTGTAATTGCTCCTTTGAAGGGAAGAAAAAAAAATTATTTTACATGAATAATAAGGAGTATGTATATAAGTAGAAATAAAGATATATGTATATATTGATATATGTATATATATATATATATATATGTATATATATATGGACTATATGTACAAAGCATGGAAACATGTATAGAAATGTATATAGCAGTACATATGAATAT
The DNA here is from genome assembly GCF_021234035.1 of Daphnia pulicaria. Lineage (NCBI taxonomy): Eukaryota > Metazoa > Arthropoda > Branchiopoda > Diplostraca > Daphniidae > Daphnia > Daphnia pulicaria. The sequence continues at coordinate 9,940,915 of NC_060919.1, read as the reverse complement.
ACATAGAATATATATGTATATATGGAAATATAAGAGGAAATATGTATGTGAACGAACCTTTGATGGTAGAAGATCCTTTGCAATGTGGTCACGGTAAAGAATGGTTTCATCGATTTTGACGTCTTTGCTTACGACAATTTTTCCAGTTGTAGGAATGTAGATTCTAGATGCGTTTTGAGTTGAGCAACGACCGACAAAGAAACCTTCTTGACTACGAGGTTCTAGTTTTGATGAGACGGTTGGGTTTCTGACATAAGCTTTTGATCCAAATATCCTGATGTGAGTCATGTCGGGTTTCTTTTCATTCCAGTACTCATAGGGAGTGAGTTGGGCAGTTCTTGATAGGACCCGATTCTTTATGTAGGTGGTGTATGAGATGGCTTCTGCCCACAAGCAAGCGGGTAGGCCACTTTCAATTATCATACATCGGACTGGTTCTAAAAGGGTCCGGTTGAGACGTTCTGCTGAGCCGTTTTGTTCTGGTGTGTGAGGAGCGCTGGTTTCATGACGAATCCCATGTTGGGCGAGCCACTCGGCGTTTTCTTTGTTGACATATTCTCCTTTGCCATTGTCCGAACGAAGTGTGAGCATGTAGAAGCCAGTTTCGTTTAGGAGAAGAGCGTGGTAAAGTCGAATCAGGGCCGGAACTTCGTTCTTCCTTTTCATGAAGTAGACTGTTGTGTATCCGCTATAGTCGTCCTTGAAGGTGACAAAATAACGGGCCCCTCCGATGCTTGTGGTGGCGATGGGACCCCATACGTCTGAGTGGGTAAGTTCTCCGATCCTTGTTGCTCTGTTCCTTCCCGTTTTCAGAGGTATTCTGGAGAATTTTCCAAACTCGCAGTTGGAACAGAGTGACGCGGGGATGTCACGGTCGCCATTGATGTTTAATCCGATGGTCAGATCTTCTTTTACCATCTTCAGGAGTGTGTGGTAGCCTATGTGACCTGAGCGGCGATGCCACGTGATGATTGATGCTCGAAGATCTGCTCCAAGCGCGACGAGAGTGAGAGGTTGGATGTTGTCACTCTGGGTCGGATGAATGTCAGGTTTCATGTGGAGTTGGAATAAAGTCTCGTTTTGTTTCTCCCCGGTGAGGACTGTTTCGCCGTTTCTCTTAAAGAGAACCTGGGGAAAGATCCCAAAGAAAAATTGTGAATGGTTCGTGATGCAACTGGTTTTGAGGATAATATGATACCTTGTTGTCGTCAAACGTGACTATTAGACCATTGGCAGTTGCTGCACTCACGGAGAAGAAGTTTGAGCCAAGTCCAGGGACATATAGAACTTCCGTTAATGTCCTGGATGTTGTTGTCTGATCAACTTCCACAATAACGTCAATGTTGCCGACGCCTAGAGCGTCCAGTTCAGAGTCTCCGATGCCTGGGATGAGAGAGAAAAGAATTGAGATGAGAAGCTCCTTTTGGCCAATCAAAAAATTTGATTATTTACCTTTGACAGACCAAGTGCAAGCTTCGATTGGTTTGAAGGTTGTGAAAAAGCTTCTTTGGTCACTCATGTGTTTGGAAGCTCCTGAGTCCACGAGGAATGTCAGTATACTTCTCGGATCCAGATTTGATAAGGACAATAGGGCGTTGGATGAATTGGGTGGGTTGCCCCCACCTCTGCCTCTACCTCGTCCTCTTTTCGTGGTGTTCCAGTTTGGGGGGTAGCCGTGTTTTTGGAAACAGACCTTTTCTTCATGGGTTGGGCTGTTGCAGTGGCCACAACGTGGCCGTTTGTCCACAAAACCACCTTGCACCCCATGACGTTCTCTTCCAGATCCTCCGCGACCAGAGTTAAATCTTTGGCGGCTGGTGAATTCAGCTTCATTGTTGTGTTCCGTTTTTGTTTGGTAAGACTTCAGAACGCTTTCTTCAGTTATGAGTCGCTGCAGTAGATGATCAAGTGTCCGGTCATTCGCTGGAAGACTGGTCCAAACAGTCCTGACGATTCGGAAGTTTTCCGGAAGTGTTGCAAGAGCCTTGGAGACAAGTTGGACTTCAGGCAAGATCTGTTCTCTTTCTCTTAGCTGGTCAGCTATGTTTGAGAGTTTCTGAATCATGGTTCTCATATCGTCTCCTGTTAAGGAGAGAAACTTGTTCAGTAAAGGGAAAAAAAAATGAATGATATAAGGAAATGTACCAGCTGTATGTTTGAAGTCGTAGTATTGTTGCCATAGAAGATGCAGCTGTTCTTCGGTTTGGAGCTGATATTGTAGATTTAACTTCGCCCATATTTGTGCCGCATTGAGGCCAGGAGTGTATAAGTTTTCTTTCATTTTTCTCGTAATTGAGGCAAATATGAAGTTAATAGCGGTGATGTTTTTCCTCGTCCATAGCCTTATGGCTGCATCATTCAGCAATTCACCAGCTTCATTTCGATCCTACAACAGAGGAAATATGAGGTTAATATGATGAACATAAGAGTATTAACAAAGTATACATATTGAATGCAATTGTACATGTATGTGTAAAGATCAACTGCAGCGTTAAGGCTGATTAGATTGTTCTGTGTAAAAAAAAAGCAATGGAATGGATACCATGCAAGCTTGTTGATGTGACTACACATTGAACAGTAGAGTAAGCAGCGTTAGGGCTGATAGACAAAGTCTCTGAATAATTACAGAGCAATCGAGCAGGCTGAGCAGTGAGCAGCATGAAGGCTGACTGATTTAAGTTTGCAAAGAACAGTAGAAATAAACAGCGTTAAAGCTGACTGTCTTGTCTTCTCAGTGACTGCAGTGCAGTATTGAAAAAATGAGCAGCATGGAGGCTGACTGATATAAAATTGTAAAAATGAAGAACAGAAAAAAAAAATTTACAGCGTTAAGGCTGACTGTCTTGTTCTCTTAGTAACTGCAGAGCAGTGATGATGAATGAGTAGCGTGAAGGCTGACTAATATCAGTTTTGCAAATGAGAAATGTAAAAAAAAGGGCAGCGTTAAGGCTGAATGCAAAGTGCTGTTTGTTCTGATTAAGTGGATTGTCCATACGACAATCACACTCCTCAAACTGCATTGAACATTTAATAAGACATGTGCTGATAGAACGATACAACTGAAATATTTACAAAAGAAATAGAATGAGTGAGATTGTTACCTCTTCTGGGAGTACTTCATTACCCAACACTACGTCTTTCAAGTCATGGTGTTGGAAGACTAAGTCAATTTCAAAATTCCACTCTCGGTGGTTGGTGCCATCGAATTTTGGCAGGTGGGCAATTGCCCTTAAAGGTTGGTTATCTTGGATCTCGTTCTCGGCCATTGTCAGTCAGTGTTCAGCAACGTAACTCTGGGCCCATAACCTGTTGAGTTTAGTGACTGAACATTAGACCATGAGCGTGAGTTTAACGAGATATTGTATTACAGATACCATGGATGACATAATATATAGTTTTAGATAAGTCTTACCCTATGACCGGTTCTTAAGAGAGTGAAGGGACTGTCACATGGACAGGTAGCAGACGTCAAGTATATCTTCCATGAGACATCTAACGGGAGTGGGGTTAAGCAACACTAAGGTTAAGCAACACCACTTGGGTGCGCTTGAGTTGGAAGATAATCACATGAGAAGAGAATTGTAGAGATCTTTCTTGTAATACCATGTATTCTTCCACAGCACACATATAATATACGAGTACACAATATAAAGTATGAGAAGGGTGATCTTACTTCTGGAGCTGGAGCTTGAAGGAGAGCTGAGAGAACTCTGGCTTACTGCTACAGATTGGGGAGTATTTATACGGATTGTGCACGGTATGATCATGGGTCTGATGAGTGACAAGCGCGAGTGTGTAACATAATTAATAAACGTGAATGACAGATGAGAATTGGGTTTGCTCTTGCTGTCAATCTTCCCGCTGTCAGTTCGCGCTCCGTCTTCGGGCTATTTTGGCTCATTACATTCCTTCCCCTTTTCTGAGGGAAAGAATTAGTCCTCTAATTGTTGATTAAGGCCTATTCCATCACCAAAGGATAATTGTATAAATTGAAAGCATAACTTTATGGATAAATATAAATGTTTTTTTTTTTTTTTATCCCTCAATTCGTCATTTTTTCCAAAGGGCCGATAACCAGTAAATATTAACCGGTAATAGGGACAGTTCATACTCGGAAATAATACGTATAAAAACCAGTCAAAAGGGCTGACAAAAAATCAGAGATAGGAATAATTAAAAAAAAAGAACAATGGATCAGATCATTGAAATAGAGTGTCCAACGAAAAGATAAATGTTGTAAGTTACTAATAAAATAGATATAAAACCAGCCGAAGGGCTGAGGGAAAGTAAAGACGAAAGAAAGGAAATAGATACAAGCCGGGATAAAAATATTAGAATTTGAGACACAACTAAAAGCCTGAACGCTTTTAGATTTAAGCCAACAATTGTCAAACCATTGGGGGTCCCATCGTAAAAGACTCTGCCCACCCCAACATAAAACATGTTGTATGATTTAAAAATCAGTTACCGTTACCATTTTTAAACTAAATAATTGAATAGTTGGGGTATGCATAAAATTTCCACCACCAGTGTGTGGGCTCTGTATCCTTCCCCTTTTCTGAGGGAAAGAATTAGTCCTCTAATAATAAGGTATAAAGAATACATATATTTAGGGACAACAAATATTTGTTTAGGCTTGTTCCCCTCCCCCCCCGCGGCGACTTGGAGTGACAGGTCTTGACAGCCGTCCGAGTCGAATTTGGCGGGGGTAGATGTGATGCGTAAAGTCCCGATTTCTTCCATATTTCCCATGTTCCAAACAAAATAAAAAAGGAAAGGAGACAAAATTAATAGAGGGAAAAATTTCAACAAACTGAGACAAAAGCCAGAAGAAAATTGTCGATATTATTGCTTCGCCAATATTTTATTTAGTGTCTCCGCTTCTTTTGGCAAGATGAGTCACCAACTAAAATTTGAGGCTGTTGTTCAAAATTTGGACAGAGTAGAAAAAACTCTGCGTCTCGTAATAAGTGCTTTTGCTGTTCCGTCGATGTCTGAGGCGGTAACTCAGTGGCTTCCTTTGTGTCCCCGTCGACGTGCCTTTTTTCTCCACTTGTTTTTTGTTCAGGTGGTTTTTCCCGATGTCGATATGGAAATTTATCCTGATTGTGTGTTCCAATGTGTTGATTTACTCGATTTTTATTACGAGTAAGTAAAAAATTTTTTTTTTATTTTTTTTAAGTAGTCCTTAAGTAGACCTTTTATTTTATATATATATTTTTTTTTATTAATTCCGTATTTTTTATTTGTTGCTTTGTTTTTTTTTTCTTGTTTAGCCGTTATCCTGGCTATGCCAAATACCGCGATCTTTTATCTTTTCATCAGGCCCGATTCTTGTGGTATGCGGAATCGGGCATTGACGTTTGTTATCCGTCATCACGTCGTGCTGTTTTGTATCCAGAGAAATTGTCTTTTCATGCCGGGGATCGTTTGTCGATTTGGGATAATCGGCGGCAGCTTGAAGAGTCTGCTCGGATTGAGAATTTCATGAGTGTTTATGAGCCGCGTCATCTTTTGGCGGCGCAGCTCATTCGTCACTACTCCAATATGCCTGAGCCCTATCGCAGTCGTCATCGGGCCAATATGTATTATACTATTCAAGCAGAAACTGTTTTTGAAGATCTTCTGCTGCAACTGCCTATTAATGGGCGACGTCGACCACGTCCTTATTGACAGCTTTGATAGCGGCCTTATTTACTTTCTTGTCTTATTTCCTCTGTTTTTATATTTTTCCTTTATGGTGTATATTTTTTTTAAATTTAATCTTGCAATTATAATTTTTCTTCTGGGCTATTCAAAATGTTTGCCGTATACTCTTATATGTACTGTGAATAATATACGGGTTAGCGAATAGGGGAAAATTTATATGGGATTACGCGAATAATTTTTTTCACAATTGGCTACTTCCAATTGTAAACTTGTATACTTATTTGGTTTTTAGAATGCTACTTTCCACTAGGAAAATTAATAAAATAAAATTAGTTTAGAGTCAACTGAAAGGCTAAGAGCAGATTTTAGTTTTTTTTTCTTGACTTCTGCATTCTGGCAGAAATATTTCTCAGCCGCTGCAATTCATTCTTGTCAACAGACTCGTCCTTTTTTTCTTTTTTTTTCTTCTTCCTTTTATCAAGGATATAACCAAGATAGAGATCAAAGCACCTCTTGATTCTTGCAATTAAAATTTTTTATCTTCTGTGCTACTTACTAGTTGTCTATATACTCTAATATGGCTTGAATGACCGTTGGTCATCTAAGGAAATTCTTGACTACTGAAGAGATGAAATTAGTTTTCGGGCCATTATGAGATGTGGTTAAATTCCACAAAATCCAAATATTGCAAACGATTTGTTTTCATTATTATTATTTGCTATTTTTTCATAAGCCTTTACTTTCTTGACGTGAGATTTAAGGCCGTGGCTTGTGATGGTCCGGCTGCCCGTTGACCAATTGGCAAGGTCAGGCAACTTTTTCGATATGCCTGTAAACTTCGAGTTATGTTGTTTCTTTCCCACAAGTAAACTTCATATAAATCACGCTTGTAACAAGTGCGATTACAAAATACTACTTGACGTGAGTAGGCCGCGTTTAAAAGAGTTATGTGGAGCTGGTATTCCCTGGGGTTGTTCGTCCTTGGAAATCTGGGCGCTGATAATTGCATGGAAGTGGTGGCTCAATAGGTAACGAATCGGTAATTAAAATTTCCCTAGCGAAACCGGCGGATACTAAATACATATAGGTGTTAGTTTTGCCGTCGTTTGGGTCGTAGAGGGCGAAACGTTCAATCTCGCGACGTAATGGCTGGGTGGACGTCTGCTTTTGTTCTTCGCAAAGTAGATCCCGTAAGAGCGGGTTGTCGCTCCTTTCGATTTGCGTTGTTGGTTTCTTGAAGGCTGGAATAGTATCTTCCGGGGAACGCTTTCGTTTACCTATTATCACGGTTACGGTTGTTTCGATCCGCATTTTGTGGTGAACAAAAAGGTCTCTAATTTCGCCGTCCGTAATATATTCATAGGCAAAATGCCCTGTTGAATCTGCTACGTCGTCGACTACTCCATTTGCTAATAAGATCTTAACAATTTCTACGCGTGATTCCAGAACTGCAACATGTAAAGCTGTTCTTTGCTCGTGTGTGGCTTATATCGATTGGTTTTTGGCCTTCGCACGCAAATTTCGTGACTCTTTCGTTATTATACCTTGCGGCATAATGCAATATAGTTTCCCCGTTTGCTGAGAGCTGGTATTCTGTCGTATTTCTGTATAGCATGGCTAATACGTCCGGACTACTGAAAGCTATTGCAACTAACATTGGGGTTTCACCAATCTCGTTAAACTGAGATAGGTCTGCGCTGTATGAAAGTGCAATTTTACAAAGCAGGGTGTCGTTAAGCTCTGCGGCTCTGTGCAAGATGGTTCTACCGTCTTCCTTAATATTTACGTCAGCTCCATTAAATAGGAGTAGCTCAGTTATATCGTACTTTTTACTTAAGATACTTCCGTGAAGGAACGTTTTTCCATCTCCAAATAAAACATTTAAGAAGTTATTGGCGCCTACTGGTCTTGGGTAGCCGATTCGTTTCCGTAAAAAAGTTCTTAAATGCTCACGTGGTGCATTTATCATTGAAAATGAAACGCTATTGTTCTCTAAATCCGTGATGGCGACAATCTCTTCTCTTATCTGCTGTGACCTGCCTGCCGTCTGGGCAGCGTAGGTTTTCAGCATACAGTTTAAACAAGATTTTTGAGTTGGTTCTGTACATACATTAGTTGTAGTTTCGGTTGCTGCTTTCTTCGGACAATTTACGGTGAAAGGTTGTTGTTGTTTGGCCGTCCGAGGCGTCTCGGGTGGGCTAGCGCTATTTTCTGCCAGCGGATTGTCGTCATCTCTCACGCTTTCGTCGATTATGAGGGCACTGCTTCCATACTGGTCTGGTGAACCAATTTCTTCGGGGTTGGTTTGCACAAATAACTCTTCTGTCGTAGCACTACTTGATCTTGATTCCGATAAATCGGGATTTAAACTGGGTGGAGCCGGTACTGGGTCCATCGCGCACTTTTTTTGGGATGTGTGTCTGGTGAATTGTAATATTGTACTGAGTATTCTCCGCGGTGTCTGCTCGTTTTTAAGTCGTTATGCTACTTGATTTCGCTAATTTCATATGTTGAAACCACTCCCCCCTTCCCCTTTGATTTGCCCTTAGCACTAAAATTAAGTAGCTGTAGTATAAATATATGGTAGACAAGAAAAGAACTTTACAATTGCCCTTTGATTTGACTTGCACCTTAAATGCAAGAACACTGAAATTGATTGACGTGTTCTAAATTATTATCTTTTTATTTTTCGTTAGGTCAGTTATTTTTGACATGTGCTGTCAACTCAACTGGATTCAGAGGCTTATTATAATTTGTTCTTTTTGCTAGAGTATATAATTTTTTTCTTTTTGTACGATTTTTCCATTTTAAAATGTTTCCCGTGCTAAATGTTTCTTTTCCCATGATTATTTACTACTTATTTTTTTTTTGTCTTTTTTTTTCAATATTTGGCGGCCATTGCTCCGTGTTCTTCATCTAATTTACATTTGCATAAATCTTCCCATACCATGCCATAGCCAGCTACGTAGCTACATGTGGTGTGGGATCCGGTGCATTCTGTCTTGTCATCGGTTTTTATTTCGTGATGAGAACTGTGATTAAATTTAAGATGAGGGATGAAGTTTGCTAATTTAGTTGCTAGTGATGGGTAGATTTTTTCGCTCTGACTTTTTCTTGTATAATTGCTTTCTGTCGCTAGTTGGTTTTGTTGCATAATGGGTGCGCTCGGTTGGATATTTGATATTGCTCTTGATTCCAATGGCAGTGGAGCGTATTCCCGTACCACCGGGGGCTCCATGATTGACGTTGGGTTGTAAATGGGCTCTTGGTTGTTAGGTGGGGGCAATATTGGAGCTAATATTTCTTCCATTTCTTCTTCTATTTGGGAATCTCGTTTTTTATTCTTCGCTTTGCGCATTTTACGTCTCATTTGTTTTTTAATGCGGGGTGCTATTTTGCATGCTAGGATTAATCGTAAAGTAATAAGGAAAATGATGATTCCTGCAGTGCAAAGTCCCATTATTTTTAAAGTATCGAACCAGGAAAACATGGATCCGATAGTATTGTCCTGTTCTGCTGTTACTACGATATCTGATAGTGCTTTTGATTCGGTTTCGTGGAGTCGTCCTACTAAATCATTTAAGATATTCAACTGCTCCATCTCCATTACGTTATGGGCGGGGTGGGCTTTTAACGCGAAGTCAAAATCGTTAAGCTTAAGTTCTTCAAATTCGGCGATTAAGTCTAGATGGGTCGTGTGAATAGTTGGTTTTTGTTTTACCCATTCGCCGTAACTTTCGTTATGTTCCCATGAAAAAGGGTTTCCGTTCTAATTTACGTACTGGGATTTCCAAAAGCAGTCGGAATATGGGTGGATAGACCAGCCGTCCATTCCGATTGTAAAGTTTCCTTCAGCGTATGTAAAATAGGGTTGAAATCCACACTGCGTTTCCACTGCTGTTAATGATATCGTTTTAACTGCGCACTGCTGCAATACCATGGTCTGTCCGAATCCTTGTATTCTGCTACAAACGGGCAGGCCTAGAGCTGCTGCGGCTAGGATGCCGTTAGTTTGGGATAGGATTATTGCTTGGATTTTCTTCATATTTGAAAGTTGACAATACATTTCTCGTATTTCCTTGGCTAATCTGTTTTCGTGTTCCGTTTCAATTCGTTGTTTATATTGTTCATGCATTTTTCCGATTTGAAATTGCAATATTTGGTTAAATTCCTGGATGTCTTTTGGCAAGTCTGTCAATTTCTCCGTGCTGTCATCTGCTTGATTGTCTGGGTTGTTAATATCAGCTGTTTCGGTTTCTGTTGAGTTATTTGATGCCTTTGTTTTATTAGTTTCTGATTTTCCCGTCGGCTCTTCAACTGTAATATTTGTTGGGTTTTTAGGCGGGTCTACTTGTTTTTCTGTGGATGAATTTTTCTCTAGTGGTCGAATCGTTGATGTTGTCAATGGTGCTACTGTCGTTGGTTTCGCCGGGGGTGACGTCATGTTTTTTTTCTGTGGATGAATTTTTCTCTAGTTGTCGAATCGTTGATGTTGTCAATGGTGCTACTGTCGTTGGTTTCGCCGGGGGTGATGTCATGTTCACCTTCGGAGGTTCCGTCGGTTTTTTATCAAGTATTTGATTTTCTATTTGTATCGCTTTTGTGAGTGGCGATGTTACATTTTTTATTGGTTCCTTTATTGTACTGTTTGCTATTTTTACTGGCGATGTAGGTTTAGTGGTAGGCTTAGTTGTAGTGGTAGGTTTAGTGGTAGTGGTAGTGGTTGTTTTAGGGGTAGTGGTAGTAGGTTTTGGGGTAGTGATAGTAGTTGTTTTAGGGGTGGGTGGTTTGACACTAGTTTTGCCTGTCGTTGCCTTTGCTGTTGTGTTTACTGATATCGGCTTTGCAGCTGGTGAAGGTGATTGATTTATGTTGGACGCGTTGGATTGTCGGATTGTCTGATTGGAATTTTCGGTTGGAATTTTGTTGGTTTGAACTTTGTCCTCCGTGTCACGTCGTATGATGGGTGGCAGTTTATCCAACGGTTTGTCATTTAATTGTTGCTCTGTATGCCAAGCTATAATAGCTGCGGCGGACAAAGTTTTTGTCTGATGTGGGTTTTTATATTCAAAAGAAAAATGCTGACGTCGTATTCTGTCGTGACAGTGGCCTAGGCCTAGTCTTCCATTTCTGGTTGTTAGGCACTTTCGATTCGTTCCAGGCGTTTCTAGGCCGGTTCTGTCTGATGCCATAAACTGTCCGGTGTGGTCAAAAGTTCCCCAGATTGAACTGGTGTCTGCACAATGTTCTAGGGTTAACATAGTGCTGTTCGCCTTTATGCAGTTGTTTGTGTTAAATGGTCGAATTGTGAAATCTGATGCGTATTCCAGAGCTTGTCCAGTGGTCGCGGCGTTGCTACAGTTTGCTACAGATGTCTGGGTTTGAACTAACGGGTCGTTGCTGGTGATATATTTTCTCAAACTTTCCTGACAACGAACCCAATTTTGGTCACATGTCTCCAATGTTAGGGGGTTCCCTAGTCCGTGATACGTTATGCATTTCTTGTTCTTGTCTTCTCCTGTTTGCAATAGTCCCCAGTTGATAAGGTCCCATACGATGTTTCCTCGTCCTTGGTTGACCTTAAGTAGTCCTCCAAAAATTGGTGAATTAATAGTAGTGGTCACTGCTCTCCGTTGTTCTAGGCGGAATGTTTCCATTTCGTCTAGCGTTGTGTCGGGGAAATTTTCGATAATGTCTGGGTTTACGTTAATCTGCTCGAAGACCCACTGTTGCGCTGTTAATATTTCTTGACCCTGACTACAAGCAGTCAAGATCAAGGACATTTCAATCTTGTTGATAAGTTCGATTGCTGTCAGGCACAAATGGTTTTCTTCACAGATTATTTGATTCGTTTGTTGGTCGTAAATCCAGTGTGACATCTTTTCGGTGCAGTTTTTGAACGAAATAAAAGAATTGTTCAATGCTACTATGCAAAAAGGTGTTTGTTTGATGCGGATGGTGTGGTCTACTATATATTCGAAATGACGTCCGTCTGGTAATGGCTTGGTTGGATCCATAACGCTATATAGCTCTATTCCTCTTGCTGGTCGGTTTAAATCATATGTTATGAATACTTGGACTTCTTTTTCGATTTTGGTTTTGTCTTGGCTGGGGATCATCCTGGGTGTGCCAAGTTGTAGCATTCCACATGCATAAGATATGCTATAGAGGCGCTTTCCGGCAGCTGCTTCCTCGTCTTCGCGTGTTAGGAGGAATTTGATTTCGGAATTTATTGACTTTTTTACTCTGTGTTCGGTTGACTCTGTCCATTCCTTTACTTGCAGTAGTGTTTTGCATAGCGTTGATTTCGTGTTGTTTGAAATTTTACATGGTATAAATACGTTTGCATAGATACGAAAAAGCATTTTGTTTGTGGTGTCCGGAAACGATAAAAATGTTTTCGGTACGCCTTCAACTGCGAATATAGGGTGTTTTGGTTCGCTAGCGTCGGGGTTGTTGAAGAATGTTATTTCTATTTGACGCGTATTGTCTATGAGGCGGCTGATGTTATTCTTTTCGCTAGTTTGTGTAAATTCCACATAAGCCGTTCCATGTAAGAGTGTTGTGGTCCCAGCATCGGTGTGTTTCAATTCACCCCATACTATGGTGTTGTAATTATGCGTGAATTGTCGGTCTGCATGGGTTGCATTAAGCATTCCGAAAGGGCTCTCGATCGGTCCTTCTTGTGTATCTTGTCTAAGTGTGATTTCTTCTGCTAGGCAATTTGGGACGTGATATTCTCTGGTAGCATACCATTTTCCTTCTCCGACGGGTGAAGAGGTGAAGCTTAGACTTGTCGCGCCGGATTGCATAGCGTTTTCTCCACATTTTCGATTATTTACCATCTCCCAACATTCTAATGGGCTTACTAGGTGTGTTTCTTGGGTATAAGTTGTATCATAGGATCCTATCCAAAAAGATCCAACGATCTTCTTTGATTTGATCCATTGTTTGCAAGACCATCCTTTCCAGGTTGTGGTTGGCTGTTGTTTGGTTATCAGGGTATAATTGGTGTCAAAGCGCCGGTTGTGTTGGGCGGCTGCTTTGTTTGGTTGGCAATAATAGGGTCGATTGACGTCAAGTATTCCTCGAGTTTTGGCTTTGTTGCAATCGCAGACAGGCATATACAGATTACTAACGGTTTGTACGGTGATTATTATGCAGATGAGTCCGGTTATATAAATGGCCATCTGTTTAGAAATAAGGTAAATATTTACAGGGATGTTCCTATTTATTTGTTTTTTTTAAATCGTTGTCGTAAGTTGTATCTGGTCTGTTGTGAGTATGCTCTGTCATGTGGGCGGTGGCGAGGAAGGTAGTGCTCGTCATGATGTGATGTCCCGTCTTGCCGTTGGTTGTCACGGTAGGAATGGTATGGTTTTTTGGCTACAGGTATATGATAAACAAATCGTCTGTCTCCGTTTCGGGTCACTGCAATGTCTGGTGCGTCTCTTTTGGGGATGACTGGAGTGCATATGTTATCGGAATCTGTGTCATAAGAATAATGGATTTGTGGATATCGGGCCTGTGATCTTGTTGCTCTTGTATTGGGGTAATTTTGTCGGTTTGTATCGTCTCTTCGCGGCAGCGTGTGGGCGTAGTTAGGTGTGAAGTCAGCGTCTCTTCCTGATGAATCGCGGCGTAAGGTATTTGGGTGAGGCTGGGTTCTCCGGTTTGGATAGGTGGTAGTATTTGGTTTAGGAATTGGTCTAGGGTTTGGTTTAGGGGGAATTAGTATGTTTTTCCTTGGCCGACCTCGTCCTCGCTTTACTGGCTGGTTGCATTGAGATGGTTTGTCCTGGTGTTGTGCTCCCACTGCGATATTTTGTCCTTTTTCTTCTGCTTTTACCGGTTGAGTCATTCTTTCTCTCTGTATCTCTGCTGGGATTTCGGGGACTCGTTCAGTGTATGGTTTTAATCGGTTGCTGTGAACTACGACCGGTTTCTGCTTTGTCTTTGGGTAGCTTTCGATCTCGTAATTGATGTTGGAATAACTTTTAGTAATTATGAACGGTCCGTTTCATCGATTTATGAATTTTCCTGCTGATGGTGGAGCTCGCAATAGCACTTTTTCTCCAACGGTATATTTACTGGTCTTTGATCCTTTGATCCTTTTGTCGTAATTTCCTTTTTGTTTGGTCTGTGCTTTAAATAGATGTTCTCTTGCAAGTTTCTTAGCGTTTTCCCATTTCTCAGCATACACATTATGGTCGTCGTATCTCGTGTTGTATCGAGGGTTAATTGTTATATCGTTTGGTAAGAGGGGTGCTCTACCAAAGAACAAGTAGAATGGGCATTCTTTCAATGTTGATTGGATGGCGGTATTATATGCGAAGGTGACAAAAGGCAAATATGTGTCCCATTCTTCCGGTTCTTTATTTACGTAACATGCAAGCATGTCGCAGAGTGTCCTGTTGAATCGTTCAACCAGGCCATCTGTCTGTGGGTGGTATGATGTTGTTCTCATTTGCTTGATTTTAAAAAGTACACATATCTCGTTTACTAGTATTGATAAAAAATTGGTTCCTCTATCTGTTAGTACGGCTTGGGGTGCACCGTATTTGGTTATAAGTTTATCTACGAGGCATCTTGCTATTGTTGGCGCTGTTTGATTCTTCATAGGGATGGTAAAAACAAATCGGCTTGCATAGTCTGATATTACTAATATGTATCGGTAACCTTTGTTACTTTCTTGGATCGGTCCTACTACATCCATTGCAATCCTCTCCCAAACCGCGACGACGGGTGGAAGGGGTTGCAAAGGTGCTTTAGTAGCTCCAAATGATTTCCTACGGGCACACATTAAACAGCTGTTGACATGTAGTACCACGTGTTGTTTCATTTGGGGCCATTTGTATTGTCTCTTTATTTTAGCTAAGGTTTTCGCTATACCTAAATGTCCTGCTAACATGTGATCGTGGTTTTCTTCTAAAATTTCCTTCACTTTAACAAGTGGCACAATTAATCTGTCATTTATGTCAATAATTTCTCCTTTTTCGTTTAATCTATATCGCTTTATTTTCGTTTGCACCCCTTCTATCGTATCGGCCTTGTTTCTTAAATTTCTTTCGTCTTGATTTTCGTCTTTTACTTTATCTCGGCTTGTATTTATCTCTGTATATGTATCCGTATCTATTTTTCCTAATATTGTTTTACAATGTTTATCTGCTCGTTGCAGTTTAGCCCATTCACTGATTTCTGCCTTCGTCGTAGTATCTGTACGGGGTTTTTCTGGATGCGGTGTGAAAGTTACTGTCGCAACCATGATCGGTGGTGTTTGATCAGGTGGTTTCGGAATGCGACTTAGGCCGTCAGCGTTTTGGTGTGACTTTCCAGGTCGGTAGCCGATCACCATATCGTATTCCTGGAGTTTAAGCGCCCATCTATGGAGTCTTCCAGCCGGTTCCTTTTTCTCCATTAACCACTGTAGGGGACTGTGGTCGGTGAATACCGTAAATTTCCTTCCGTACAGATAGACTCTAAAGGCATGGATCGCGTGAATGATGGCGTGACACTATCTTTCAGTTGTCGATCGCTCTGCTTCCTTTTTCTTTAAGTGTTTCGAGGCATATGCTATTACGACTTCTCTGTCGCCTATCGTTTGGGTACTCGCTTCGTCGGTCCCATCTGTATTTTCTGAGGGAGGATAAGGTTGTATTTGTGCCAACACTGCCCCTATGCCATATCCTGATGCATCAGTATAGATGATAAATTCGCGCGTGAAATCTGGATAGCTCAGGATAGGCCTAGAAACTAGGCGCTGTTTTATACAATTAAAGGCGTCCCTTTCCTCTTCCTCCCATTTCCATATTGCTGTCTTTTTCTGTAGTGCCGTTAGGGGGTGTGCTATTTCCGCAAAAGCACGGACGAATTTTCGGTAGTAGCTTGCAAAACCTATGAATGATCCTAATTCTTTTGGATTAGTCGGTACCGGATAATTTTTTACGCATTCGATTAGTTTATGATTTGGGGTTATGCCCTCTCTTGAGCAAGTGTATCCCAGGTATTCGATTTCTTTTTTGAAAAATTCACATTTTTTACGATTCAACCGCATCCCAGCATCCGCAAGCAACGAGAAAACTTCAGCTAGATGTTTAAGGTGGTCTTCAAAAGTTTTACTATAGATAATGATGTCGTCTAGGTAGACCACAACACACTTGTACAGTATTGTTCGAAAAATATTATTCATGGCTCGCTGAAATGTACTCGGTGCGTTTGTCAAACCGAAAGGCATGCGATTGAATTCAAACAGTCCTAATTCACAAATGAAAGCTGTTTTATGTTTATCAGCTTCGTCTATTTCTATTTGCCAATATCCACTAATAAGGTCTAACGTGGAAAAGTAACGGGCTCCGTACAATGCTTCGATTGTGTCGTCGATGCGAGGCAATGGAAACTTATCTTTGATGGTTATGTTATTCAACCAACGATAATCGATGCAAAGTCTTAGGCTTCCGTCTTTCTTTAACGTCATAACGATAGCTGCGGCGTAAGGGCTAGAACTTACTCGTATGATCTTATTTTCTATCATGTTGTATAATTGCTTCCAGACTTGTGGTCGTAATGCTTCGGGTGTACGTCTTTGTCTCATACTAACTGGTGGGTTATTTCCCGTATTGATATGGTGTTTAACGTCAATAGCTAATCCTAATTCTGAGTCTTTATCGGAGAAAAGTTTTTCGTGTATGTCAAGTACGTCTAGTACGATTCTCATTTGCTCCGTGTTTAGGTGTTTAAGGTCAAATTCTACCTTTTCTACTGGGGTTGTAATTACTTTGTTATTTATGTCAAATTGCCGGAATGGTTCTAAATTAATATGGTCTCTTTCACTCAATGGTATATCGTACGGGTCACTGTCTGTTGGGTTACTTTTTATATCGGCTTCGTTGATGGTTATAGACTCACTGGGGGTATTTATTTCTGGTTCAATTTTTATTTTGGAATACGGGACACTTGTGGCGTTGTTCGCAAGTGCCCTATCGAGCGAGTCAGGGCCATTGAAGATACTAAATGTTTGCCGGTTTGGAGTTGGGTTTGTGCTAGTTTCAGAAGCGGGTACTACTTGATATGGGTGCGACGATATGCGATTAAGTATGGGGGTTTCATCAAATGGCAATATTTTTTCATATGGAGTTAATGGGATGTCGCAATTTGTTTCGCCAATCGTTAAGCTATATATGGGGCAATCGGTCTGTAACATTTGCGTATTATGTGCGTGGTCGTAATGAATTTCCCTATTTTTAGTATTAACTTTTACATTATGTGTTGAAAGAAAATCTATTCCTAGGATACAGTCTTCTTGCAGAGCTTCCATAACGTAGAAGTAGTGAAGAAAAGTGTGATCCTTATTGATTGTAACCGGAAATTCAAATTTGCCAAAAGCACGCAATACTTGTCCTGATACAGTCTTTATTACTGGGGGGTTTTCATTGTTAAGTAATTTTTTTATATTTTTATCTCGGAGTCGAAATAGGACTTCCGAAGAAAGTAGACTGGCGGCAGCGCCAGTGTCTATCAATCCTTTTGCTTGTATATCAAAGATTAAAATGGGAATTCTAAGGAGTGGGGGTATTATGGTTGGGACAGGCGGGGTCAGATTATGGAGGGCTAAAAGAGAGTTTATTGCTATATTTTCCCAGTTAGCTAATTGCGACGTGACGGGTCGTTGATACGAGCCATATCCGTCCAACATTCTCGAGCGATATGCCCTCTTTTATTGCAGTTATAGCACACAATATCTCTTGGGGCTGATTGCTGGTTAGGGGGTGCTGATCTATTACTATATGCGTTATTGTTTTGTACTGTGGGCCACGCTCGCGGTGCGCTGTTGTACCCGTTGCGTTGGTTATTGTAATTAGGGTTTGGGCGAAATCCTCTATTGTTATTGTTAAATCTCGGGTTAAAATTATTAGGTCTACGGGGGTCTCTGAAGCTGTTATTTTGGTATCTCTGTTCGTTTCTTCCCGAGTACGACCGTCTGTCGTTTGGGTAGTTGTCCCTATTGCCTGCTGGACTCTGTTCCCTGCTACGGGAGTAGCTGTTATCTCTCCCACGATTATATCCTGGATTACGATTTTCTTGGTTTCTGGTGTTTGTTTGTCCCTGTGGGGGTCTGTTGAAGTGTACTCTTGAGTCGTCTTGTCTCGGACGTCGGTCCGCGGATTCTGCTCGTCTAGAACCGTACTGGTCCACTGCGCCAATAGTGGCAATATTTTCCTGTGAGGATTGTCGTCTTTTAGTTATATTTCCTAACTCTGTCAATTCTTTCTTAATTATTTCAAGCTCCACTTTTTGTTGTGTTATTTCGTCATCCTGTTGTTTTTCGTGATGCGTAATACCAGCGATAACTGCCGTTATTTCTTTATCCTCATTAGTTTCTTTATTTTGCAAAATTTGTTCCGAAATAAATAGTTGTTTACATAACTGATCGAAATCATTAAAATCTTCTGGCATTCGCAAATACAATTCGGCTTTTACTTTGGGTAATATTCCTTGGAGTAAAGTTTTGATTTTAATGTCGTCTCGCATCTTCTTAACTGTACTGAGGAGTGCATCTTCTACGTCTGTTTTGTTTTTCTCGTCTAATTTATCTAATTTTCTTTCTAGGCTGTCGTAAAGGCTAGTTAGCCTGGATACAAATGTCCTACAATTCTCCTCGGGCTTTTGCTTCATTCGATTGAATTTCTTTCTAAGGGCTGCTAGGTCGTATGAATCTTGAAATCTTTCTATTATTTCGCATTTCCAGTCGACATAATTAATAAAGTCGCCTTACTCTTCCGCATAATTATCGTGCCATTCTAAAGCTTCTCCTTTGAGACGGTCTGAAAAGAAACGTATCTTTTGGTCGTCGTCCCAGTCATTATTTCTCGCTACGTGTTCTGCTGTTTTTAACCATTCGGTGATTAATTTGTCGGTACTTTTTCCTTTAAAAGTTGGAATTGATTTTTTGTCTTCTCGTGAGAAGAGTTCGCCTAATACTTTTACTATAGGTTTTGTTACATTATCTAATATAGTGGTATCCTGCGGGGGTGTAAGTGTTGTTTTGTTTGCATCATCGTCTCCATTTTGACTTGCTCCTGCACCTGCTCCCATGTTTGAAATACTGACTCTGCGGTTCTTTTTTAGGGTCGTATTACGTTTTTGTAGTTTAAAGATTGTCGTCGCTTGGCTATTATTTTGTGCTGTAAGGTTATCTATGATTTCTTGTAGGTTTTTAATGATATCTGCTCTTTCTGTATCGAGTTCAGTGAATAATGATTTATCTAATGAGTCTCGTCCTGTGAAGCTTTGTAATTCGTCTATAAATTTGGTTGTCTCGAAGGTTTTTTCTGCGATCTCCTGAAAATTCCTTTCGTACTGATCTTCGGCGTCGTGATAAGCTTTTTCCCTTTCTTTTAAATCTTTATTGCGTTCCTCAAGATTGGATATCCGATTTTCTAGCTGTTCTTTATCGTCTTTTAAGTCTATTATTTCTTCTTCGTATTTTTTAATTTGCAATGTGGCGGTAACGTAATTACTATGGTTTTTATTTTTCGTTTGCGTAATCTGAGTAATTAGTTGTTTTCCTAATTCGTTTTCAAGTTTGAGTGCGGTGATTTGACTGTTGAGGGTTTCTATCTGCTTTTGACCTGCGGTTAGATTGTTTTCTAACTCTTCCTTTTCGGATTCGAGTGTATTATTGGCTTCTAAGCTATTTGCTTCTACTACGGAAATGTGTTTCTCTTTTATATCTAATGCTTTCTTAAGTTGAAATTCGTTATCTTTCGCAGTCGTGTTTTCGAATTCTAGTAATTTTATTTTATTTTCGAGGTCTTTTACTATTTGGTTGCCGTCAGTGTTATAATTCTCTGCTTCTCTAAGTTGCTGTTGCAATGTTTCTACGTGATTTTGGGAATCGTCTAAAAGTTTTAAATTAGTGGCGTTATCTTTTTTAAGTTGGTCTAATTTATTGATATCTTCTCGTTGCTCTTTAAGTTTTTCTTCAGCGGCTTTCCACTTTTTATCTACTTTCTCTTTTTCTTTAATTAATTCAGTATGGGTTTTTCGGAGTCCGGCTTGTTGTAAGAGGGCTTCTCTGGTTAGTACCGTAATTAATTCTGTGTTAAATTCGCGTTGTTTTCCGTGAACGATCTGTAATTGTTGTACCAGGGGGTTTACACTGTTTACGTCTCCTCTCAGTAACACAATATAATCTTTTAGCCTCTTAGTTGTTTCCCTTATAGTGTCTGGAGTTACTGTGGTCTCGAGTTTGTCCTTAACGATAAGATAGACGTATTGATTTAAAATATTACTAGTAGCCTTGTGTGTTTTCTTTTTCTCTTCTTCTAACTGTAAAATTAGCTTGCGTACGGATGATGTGTGGTGGGGTCTACTTGTTTCGGTTAAGTAGGAAGATTCGATTTCTACTGATGCCTTCCAATTTGTTAGGAAATTGTCTCGGGCTGTATTAACCGCAGGGTCTGATATTGGAGTACTTGGGAAGGTAATATGTGAAGGTTGAGAATATGTGGAAGGTAGGTTTTCGTCTGATAGATTAGGGTATAGGGAGGTAAAGAAAGAGTTGAGAGAAGTCTCAGGATTGCTCAAAGAATCAGGCATCCGCTTACCTCCAAAAGATGTTTAGGAGTTCCACTCGTTGAATACAATTCTGTTGTTCACAAGTACACAAACGCACTGAAAAATACAGGCAGCAAGAAAGTCTCTACTGTCTCGTTGAGTCTCGTTGGGACCTCCAATTGTAGAGATCTTTCTTGTAATACCATGTATTCTTCCACAGCACACATATAATATACGAGTACACAATATAAAGTATGAGAAGGGTGATCTTACTTCTGGAGCTGGAGCTTGAAGGAGAGCTGAGAGAACTCTGGCTTACTGCTACAGATTGGGGAGTATTTATACGGATTGTGCACGGTATGATCATGGGTCTGATGAGTGACAAGCGCGAGTGTGTAACATAATTAATAAACGTGAATGACAGATGAGAATTGGGTTTGCTCTTGCTGTCAATCTTCCCGCTGTCAGTTCGCGCTCCGTCTTCGGGCTATTTTGGCTCATTACAACAGCTATAATATTTTTTTCACTTGTTAAAACCATTTTTTAATTACAGGATGTGTAAATCAATGTCCAATACATCATTTCAAGTCTATTTAATCAATAAATTTATAGAGCAAATCATGAACAAAAAGTTTGAGAAAAACGCACATCACAGCACTTGAATTTTTAAAAATTATTCAAGTTATTTGAGTTCTATTGTCGGGTAGTGGATTTCTGTTGTCAAACACTTAAGTTCTGCATAGCAGAGCACGCCAGTGCACGCCAGAGCACGTCAATGCACGCCAGAGCACGCCAGAGCACGCAAGTGCACGCCAAAGCACGCCAGTGCACGCCAGAGCACGCCAGTGCACGCCAGTGCAAGCCAATTCACACCAGAGCACTCCAGTGCACGCCAGTGCACGTCAGAGCACGCCAGTGCCCGCCAGAGCACGCCAGTGCACGCCAGAGCAATTCAATGCCCGCCAGAGCACGCCAATTCACACCAGAGCACGCCAGTGCACGCCAGAGCACGCCAGTGCACGCCAGAGCACGCCAGTGCACGCCAGTGCACGCCAGAGCACGCAAGTGCACGCCAAAGCACGCCAGAGCACGCCAGAGCACGCCAGTGCACGCCAGTGCACGCCAATACACATTAGAGCACGCCAGAGCACGCCAGTGCACGCCAGAGCACGTCAATGCACGCCAGAGCAAGCCAGAGCACGCCAGAGCACGCCAGAGCACGCCAGTGCACGCCAGAGCACGCCAATTCACACCAGAGCATGCCAGTGCAGGCCAGAGCATGCCAATTCACACCAGAGCACGCCAGTGCACGCCAGAGCACGTCAATGCTCGCCAGAGCACGCCAGTGCACGCCAGAGCACGCCAGTGCACGCCAGAGTACGCCAGTGCACGCAAGTGCACGCCAAATCACGCTAGTGCACGCCAGTTCACGCCAATTCACACCAGAGCACACCAGTGCACGCCAGAGCACGCCAGAGCACGCCAATTCACACTAGAGCACGCCAGAGCACGCCACTGCACGCCAATTCACACCAGAGCACGCCAGTGCACGCCAGAGCACGCCAGTGCACGCGAGAGCACGTAAATGCACGCCAGAGCACGCCAGTGCACGCCAGAGCACGCAAGTGCACGCCAAAGCACGCCAGTGCACGCCAGAGCACGCCAGTGCACGCCAGTGCACGCCAATACACATTAGAGCACGCCAGAGCACGCCAGTGCACGCCAGAGCACGTCAATGCACGTCAATGCACGCCAGAGCAAGCCAGAGCACGCCAGAGCACGCCAGACCACGCCAGTGCACGCCAGAGCACGCCAGTGCACGCCAGTGCACGCCAGTGCACGCCAATACACATTAGAGCACGCCAGAGCACGCCAGTGCACGCCAGAGCACGTCAATGCACGCCAGAGCAAGCCAGAGCACGCCAGAGCACGCCAGAGCACGCCAGTGCACGCCAGAGCACGCCAATTCACACCAGAGCACGCCAGTGCAGGCCAGAGCATGCCAATTCACACCAGAGCACGCCAGTGCACGCCAGAGCAAGCCAGAGCACGCCAGAGCACGCCAGAGCACGCCAATTCATACTAGAGCACGCCAGAGCACGCCAGTGCACGCCAGAGCACGTCAATGCTCGCCAGAGCAAGCAAGAGCACGCCAGAGCACGCCAGTGCACGCCAGTGCACGCCAGAGCACGGTAGAGAACAGCAGAGAACAGCTCAGCACTTGAAGTTGCTATAATATTTTTTTCACTTGTTAAAACCATTTTTAATTAAAGGATGTGTAAATCAATGTCCAATACACCATTTCAAGTCTATTTAATCAATAAATTTATAGAGCAAATCATGAACAAAAAGTTTGAGAAAAACGCACATCACAGCACTTGAATTTTTAAAAAGCAGAGCACGCCAGTGCACGCCAGAGCACTTCAATGCACGCCAGTGCACGCCAGAGCAAGTCAATGCACGCCAGAGCACGCCAGTGCACGCCAGTGCACGCCAGAGCACGCCAGTGCACGCCAGAGCAATTCAATGAACGCCAGAGCACGCCAATTCACACCAGTGCACGCCAATTCACACCAGAGCACGCCAGTGCACGCAAGAGCACGTCAATGCACGCCAGTGCACGCCAGTGCACGCCAGAGCACGCCAGTTCACGCCAGTACAACCCAATTCACACCAGAGCACGCCAGTGCACGCAAGAGCACGTCAATGCACGCCAGAGCAAGCCAGATTACGCCAGAGCACGCCAGAGCACGCCAGTGCACGCCAGAGCACGGTAAAGCACAGCAGAGAACAGCTCAGCACTTGAAGTTGCTATAATATTTTTTTCACTTTTTAAAATCATTTTTTAATTACAGGATGTGTAAATCAATGTCCAATACACCATTTCAAGTCTATTTAATCAATAAATTTATAGAGCAAATCATGAACAAAAAGTTGGAAAAAAACGCACATTACAGCACTTGAATTTTTAAAAATTATTCAAGTTATTTGAGTTCTATTGTCGGGTAGTGGATTTCTATTGTCAAGCACTTCTGCATAGCAGAGAACGACAGAGCACGACAGATCACGCCAGTGCACGCAAGAGCACGTCAATGCACGCCAGAGCACGCCAGTGCAAGCTAGAGCACGCAAGTGCACGCCAAAGCACACCAGTGCACGCCAGAGAACGCCAGTGCACGCCAGTGCACGTCAGAGCACGCCAGTGCCCGCCAGAGCACGCCAGTGCATGCCAGTGCACGCCAGTGCATGCCAGTGCACGCCAGAGCACGACAGTGCACGCCAGAGCAATTCAATTTACGCCAGAGCTCGCCAATTCACACCAGAGCACGCCAGTGCACGCCAGAGCACGCCAATTCACACCAGAGCACGCCAGTGCACGCCAGAGCACGCCAGTGCAAGCCAGATCACGCCAGTGCACGCCAGTGCACGAAAGAGCACGTCAATGCACGCAAGAGCACGTCAGTGCACGCCATAGCACGCCAGTGCACGCCAGAGAACGAAACACGAAAGAGCATGGTAGAGCACAGCAGAGAACAGCTCAGCACTTGAAGTTGCTATAATAATTTTTTCATTTGTTAAAACCATTTTTAATTACAGGACGTGTAAATTAATGTCCAATACACCATTTCAAGTCTATTTAATCAATAAATTTATAGAGCAAATCATGAAAAAAAAGTTTGAGAAAAACGCACCTCACAGCACTTGAATTTTAAAAAATTATTCATGGTATTTGAGTTCTATTGTCGGGTAGTGGATTTCTATTGTCAAACACTTGAGTTCTGCATAGCAGAGTACGCCAGAGCACGCCAGTGCACGCCAGTGGACGACAGAGCACGCAAGTGCTCGCCAGAGCACGCCAGTGCACGCCAGAGCACGCCAGTGCACGCCAGAGCACGCCAGTGCAGGCCAGAGCACGCCAGTGCACGCCAGAGCACGCCAGTGCACGCCAGAGCACGCCAGTGCACGCCAGAGCAAGCCATTGCACGCACGAGCACGTCAATGCACGCCAGAGCACGTAAATGCACGCCAGAGCATGCCAGTGCACGCCAGAGCAAGCCAGTGCACGCTAGAGCACGCCAGAGCACGCCAGTGCACGCCAGTGCACGCCAGAGCACGTCAATGCACGCCAGAGCAAGCCAGAGCACGCCAGAGCACGCCAGAGCACGCCAGAGCACGCCAGAGCATGGTAGAGCACAGCAGAGAACAGCTCAGCACTTGAAGTTGCTATAATATTTTTTTCACTTGTTAAAACCATTTTTTAATTCGATGATGTGTAAATCAATTCATAAATCAATTCGTAAATCAACCATTTCAAGTGTATTTAATCAATAAATTTATAGAGCAAATCATGAACAAAAAGTTTGAGAAAAACGCACATCACAGCACTTGAATTTTTTAAAATTATTCAAGTTATTTGAGTTCTATTGTCGGGTAGTGGATTTCTATTGTCAAGCACTTGAGTTCTGCATAGCAGAGCACGCCAGTGCACGCAAGAGCACGTCAATGCACGCCAGAGCACGCAAGTGCACGCCAAAGCACGCCACTGCACGCCAGAGCACGCCAGTGCACGCCAGAGCACGCCAGTGCACGCCAGAGCACGCCGGTGCACGCCAGAGCACGCCAGTGCACGCCAGAGCACGCCAGTGCACGCCAGAGCACGCCAGTGCACGCCAGAGCACGCCAGTGCACGCCAGAGCACCCCAGTGCACGCCAGTGCACGCCAGTGCACGACAGAGCACGCCAGTGCCCGCAAGAGCACGCCAGTGCCCGCCAGAGCAATTCAATGCACGCCAGAGCACGCCAATTCAAACCAGAGCACGCCAATTCACACCAGAGCACGCCAGTGCACGCCAGAGCACGCCAGTGCACGCCAGAGCACGCCAGTGCACGCCAGAGCACGCCAGTGCACGCCAGAGCACGTCAGTGCACGCCAGAGCACGTCAATGCACGCCAGAGCACGCCAGTGCACGCTAGAGCACGCCAGTGCACGCCAGAGCACGCCAGTGCACGCCAGAGCACGTCAATGCACGCCAGAGCAAGCCAGAGCACGCCAGAGCACGCCAGAGCACGCCAGTGCACGCCAGAGCATGGTAGGGCACAGCAGAGAACAGCTCAGCACTTGAAGTTGCTATAAAAATTTTTTCACTTGTTAAAACCATTTTTTAATTAGAGGATGTGTAAATCAATTCATAAATCAATTCGTAAATCAACCATTTCAAGTGTATTTAATCAATAAATTTATAGAGCAAATCATGAACAAAAAGTTTGAGAAAAACGCACATCACAGCACTTGAATTTTTTAAAATTATTCAAGTTATTTGAGTTCTATTGTCGGGTAGTGGATTTCTATTGTCAAGCACTTGAGTTCTGCATAGCAGAGCACGCCAGTGCGCGCAAGAGCACGTCAATGCACGCCAGAGGACGCAAGTGCACGCCAAAGCACGCCAGTGCACGCCAGAGCACGCCAGTGCACGCCAGAGCACGCCAGTGCCCGCCAGAGAACGCCAGTGCACGCCAGTGCACGCCAGAGCAATTCAATGCACGCCAGAGCACGCCAATTCACACCAGAGCACGCCAGAGCACGCCACAGCACGCCAATTCACACCAGAGTACGCCAGTGCACGCCAGAGCACGCCAGTGCACGCCAGAGCACGCCAGTGCACGCCAGAGCACGCCAGTGCACGCCAGAGCACGCCAGTGCACGCCAAAGCACGTCAATGCACGCCAGAGCAGGTCAATGCACGCCAGAGCACGCCAGTCCACGCCAGAGTACGCCAGTGCACGCCAGAGCACGCCAGTGTACGCCAGAGCACGCCAGTGCACGCCAGAGCAGGTCAATGCACGCCAGAGCACGCCAGTCCACGCCAGAGCACGCCAGTGCACGCAAGAGCACGCCAATTCACACCAGAGCACGCCAGTGCACGCCAGTGCACGCCAATGCACGCCAGAGCACGCCAGTGCACGCCAGAGCACGCCAGTGCACGCCAGAGCACGCCAGTGCACGCCAAAGCACTTCAATGCACGCCAGAGCACGCCAGTGCACGCCAGTGCACGCCAGTGCACGCCAAAGCAAATCAATGCACGCCAGAGCACGCCAGTGCACGCCAGAGCACGCCACTGCACGCCAGAGCACGCCAGTGTACGCCAGAGCACGCCAGTGCACGCCAGAGCAGGTCAATGCTGCCAGAGCACGCCAGTCCACGCCAGAGCACGCCAGTCCACGCCAGAGCACGCCAGAGCACGCCAGTGCACGCCAGAGCAATTCAATGCACGCCATAGCACGCCAATTCACACCAGAGCACGCCAGTGCACGCCAGTGCACGCCAATTCACACCAGAGCACGCCAGTGCACGCAAGAAAACGTCAATGCACGCCAGAGTACGCCAGTGCACGCCAGAGCACGCCAGTGCACCCAAAACACGCTAGTGCACGCCAGAGCACGCCAGTGAACGCAAATTCACACCAGAGCACGCCAGTGCACGCCAGAGCATGCCAGAGCACGCCAATGCACGCCAGAGCACGTCAATGCACGCCAGAGTACGCCAGTGCACGCCAGAGCACGCAAGTGCACGCCAGAGCATGGTAGAGCACAGCAGAAAACAGCTCAGCACTTGAAGTTGCTATAATATTTTTTTCACTTGTTAAAACCATTTTTAATTACAGGATGTTTAAATCAATGTCCAATACACCATTTCAAGTCTATTTAATCAATAAATTTATAGATCAAATCACGAACAAAAAGTTTGAGAAAAACGCACATCACAGCACTTGAATTTTTAAAAATTATTCAAGTTATTTGAGTTCTATTGTTGGGTAGTGGATTTCTATTGTCAAGCACTTGAGTTCTGCATAGCATAGCACGCCAGAGCACGCCAATGCACGCCAGAGCACGCCAGTGCACGCCAGAGCACGCCAGTTCACGCCAGAGCACGCCAGTGCACGCTAGAGCACACCAGTGCACGCCAGTGCACGCCAGAGCACGCCAGTGCACGCCAGTGCACGCCAGTGCACGCCAGAGCACGTCAATGCACGCCAGAGCAAGCCAGAGCACGCCAGAGCACGCCAGAGCACGCCAGAGCATGGTAGAGCACAGCAGAGAACAGCTCAGCACTTGAAGTTGCTATAATATTTTTTTCACTTGTTAAAACCATTTTTTAATTAGAGGATGTGTAAATCAATTCATAAATTAATTCGTAAATCAACCATTTCAAGTGTATTTAATCAATAAATTTATAGAGCAAATCATGAACAAAAAGTTTGAGAAAAACGCACATCACAGCACTTGAATTTTTTAAAATTATTCAAGTTATTTGAGTTCTATTGTCGGGTAGTGGATTTCTATTGTCAAGCACTTGAGTTCTGCATAGCAGAGCACGCAAGTGCACGCAAAAGCACGTCAATGCACGCCAGAGCACGCAAGTGCACGCCAAAGCACGCCAGAGCACGCCAGTGCACGCCAGAGCACGCCAGTGCACGCCACAGCACGCCAATTCACACCAGAGCACGCCAGTGCACGCCAAAGCTTGTCAATGCACGCCAGAGCACGCAAGTGCTCGCCCGAGCACGCAAGTGCACGCCAGAGCACGCAAGTTCACGCCAAAGCACGCAAGTGCACGCCAAAGCACGCCAGTGCCCGCCAGAGCACGGCAGTGCACGCCAGAGCAATTCAATGCACGCCAGAGCACGCCAATTCAAACCAGAGCACGCCAGTGCACGCCAGTGCACGCCAGAGCACGCCAATTCACACCAGAGCACGCCAGTGCACGCCAGAGCACGCCAGTGCACGCCAGAGAACGCCAGTGCACGCAAGAGCACGTAAATGCACGCCAGAGCACGCCAGTGCACGCCAGTGCACGCCAGAGCACGCAAGTGCACGCCAAAGCACGCCAGTGCACGCCAGAGCACGCCAGTGCACGCCAGTGCACGCCAATACACATTAGAGCACGCCAGAACGCCAGTGCACGCCAGAGCACGTCAATGCACGCCAGAGCAAGCCAGAGCACGCCAGAGCACGCCAGAGCACGCCAGAGCACGCCAGAGCACGCCAGTGCACGCCAGAGCACGCCAATTCACACCAGAGCACGCCAGAGCAAGCCAGAGCACGCCAGAGAACGCCAAAGCACGCCAGAGCACGCCAGAGCACGCCAGAGCACGCCAGTGCACGCCAGAGCACGCCAATTCACACCAGAGCACGCCAGTGCACGCCAGAGCAAGCCAGAGCACGCCAGAGCACGCCAGTGCACGCCAGAGCACGCCAATTCACACCAGAGCACGCCAGTGCAGGCCAGAGCATGCCAATTCACACCAAAGAACGCCAGTGCACGCCAGAGCACGCCAATTCACACCAGAGCACGCCAGAGCACGCCAGTGCACGCCAGAGCACGTCAATGCACGCCAGAGCAAGCCAGAGCACGCCAGTGCACGCCAGAGCACGGTAGAGCACAGCAGAGAACAGCTCAGCACTTGAAGTTGCTATAATATTTTTTTCACTTGTTAAAACCATTTTTTAATTACAGGATGTGTAAATCAATGTCCAATACACCATTTCAAGTCTATTTAATCAATAAATTTATAGAGCAAATCATGAACAAAAAGTTTGAGAAAAACGCACATCACAGCATTTGAATTTTTAAAAATTATTCAAGTTATTTGAGTTCTATTGTCGGGTAGTGGATTTCTATTGTCAAGCACTTGAGTTCTGCATAGCAGAGCACGCCAGTGCGCGCAAGAGCACGTCAATGCACGCCAGAGTACGCATGTGCACACCAAAGCACGCCAGTGCACGCCAGAGCACGCCAGTGCACGCCAGAGCACGCCAGTGCACGCCAGAGCACGCCAGTGCCCGCCAGAGAACGCCAGTGCACGCCAGTGCACGCCAGAGCAATTCAATGCACGCCAGAGCACGCCAATTCACACCAGAGCACGCCAGAGCACGCCAGAGCACGCCAATTCACACCAGAGCACGCCAGTGCACGCCAGAGCACGCCAGTGCACGCCAGAGCACGCCAGTGCACGCCAAAGCACGTCAATGCACGCCAGAGCACGCCAGTGCACGCCATAGCACGCAAGTGCACCCCAAAGCACGCCAGTGCACGCCAGAGCACGCCAGTGCACGCCAGTGCAAGCCAATTCACACCAGAGCACGCCAGTGCACGCCAGAGCACGCCAGAGCACGCCAATGCACGCCAGAGCACGTCAATGCACGCCAGAGTACGCCAGTGCACGCCAGAGCACGCAAGTGCACGCCAGAGCATGGTAGAGCACAGCAGAAAACAGCTCAGCACTTGAAGTTGCTATAATATTTTTTTCACTTGTTAAAACCATTTTTAATTACAGGATGTTTAAATCAATGTCCAATACACCATTTCAAGTCTATTTAATCAATAAATTTATAGATCAAATCACGAACAAAAAGTTTGAGAAAAACGCACATCACAGCACTTGAATTTTTAAAAATTATTCAAGTTATTTGAGTTCTATTGTCGGGTAGTGGATTTCTATTGTCAAGCACTTGAGTTCTGCATAGCAGAGCATGCCAGAGCACGACAGAGCACGCCAGTGCACGCAAGAGCACGTCAATGCACGCCAGAGCACGCCAGTGCACGTAAGAGCACGTCAATGCACGCCAGAGCACCCCAGTGCACGCCAGTGCACGCCAATTCACACCAGAGCACGCCAGTGCACGCCAGAGCACGGTAGAGCACAGCAGAGAACAGCTCAGCACTTGAAGTTGCTATAATATTTTTTTCACTTGTTAAAACCATTTTTAATTACAGGATGTTTAAATCAATGTCCAATACACCATTTCAAGTCTATTTAATCAATAAATTTATAGAGCAAATCATGAACAAAAAGTTTGAGAAAAACGCATATCACAGCACTTGAATTTTTAAAAATTATTGAAGTTATTTGAGTTCTATTGTCGGGTAGTGGATTTCTATTGTCAAGCACTTGAGTTCTGCATAGCATAGCACGCCAGAGCATGCCAGTGCACGCCAGAGCACGCCAGTGCACGCCAGAGCACGCCAGTGCACGCCAGAGAACGCCAGTGCACGCCAGAGCACGCCAGAGCACGCCAGTGCACGCCAGTGCACGCCAGTGCACGCTAGAGCACGCCAGTGCACGCCAGTTCACGCCAGTGCACGCCCGAGCACGTCAATGCACGCCAGAGCAAGCCAGAGCACGCCAGAGCACGCCAGAGCACGCCAGTGCACGCAAGATCATGGTAGAGCACAGCAGAGATTAGCTCAGCACTTGAAGTTGCTATAATATTTTTTTCACTTGTAAAACCATTTTTTAATTACAGTATGTGTAAATCAATGTCCAATACACCATTTCAAGTCTGTTTAATCAATAAATTTATAGAGAAAATCATGAACAAAAAGTTTGAGAAAAACGCACATCACAGCACTTTAATTTTTAAAAATTATTCAAGTTATTTGAGTTCTATTGTCGGGTAGTGGATTTCTATTGTCAAACACTTCAGTTCTGCATAGCAGAGCACGTCAATGCACGCCAGAGCACGCCAGAGCACGCAAGTGCACGCCAAAGCACGCCAGTGCACGCCAGAGCACACCAGTGCACGCCAGTGCAAGCCAATTCACACCAGAGCACGCCAGTGCACGCCAGTGCACGCCAGAGCACGTCAATACACGCCAGAGCACGCCAGTGCACGCCAGAGCACGCCAGTGCACGCCAGAGCACGCCAGAGCACGCCAGAGCACGCCAGTGCACGCCAGAGCAATTCAATGCACGCCATAGCAGGCCAATTCACACCAGAGCACGCCAGTGCACGCCAGAGCACGCCAATTCACACCAGAGCACGCCAGTGCACGCAAGAGCACGTCAATGCACGCCAGAGTACGCCAGTGCACGCCAGAGCACGTCAAAGCACCCAAAGCACGCCAGTGCACGCCAGAGCACGCCAGTGCACGCCAGTGCACGCCAATTTACACCAGAGAACGCCAGTGCTCGCCAGAGCACGCCAGAGCACGTTAGTGCACGCCAGAGCACGTCAATGCACGCCAGAGCAAGCCAGAGCACGCAAGAGCACGCAAGAGCACGCAAGAGCACGCCAGAGCACGCCAGTGCACGCCAGAGCACGCCAGTGCACGCCAGAGCAATTCAATGCACGCCAGTGCACGCCAATTCACACCAGAGCACGCCAGTGCACGCCAGAGCACGCCAATTCACACCAGAGCACGCCAGTGCAGGCCAGAGCATGCCAATTAACACCAGAGCACGCCAGTGCACGCCAGAGCACGTTAGAGCACAGCAGAGAACAGCTCATCACTTGAAGTTGCTATAATATTTTTTTCACTTGTTAAAATCATTTTTTAATCACACGATGTGTAAATCAATGTCCAATACACCATTTCAAGTCTATTTAATCAATAAACTTATAGAGAAAATCATGAACAAAAAGTTTGAGAAAAACGCACATAACAGCACTTGAATTTTTAAAAATTATTCAAGTTATTTGAGTTCTATTGTCGGGTAGTGGATTTCTATTGTCAAGCACTTGAGTTCTGCATAGCAGAGCACGCCAGAGCACGAAAGAGCACGCCAGTGCACGCAAGAGCACGTCAATGCACGCCAGAGCACGCAAGTGCACGCCAAAGTACGCCAGAGCACGCCAGTGCACGCCAGAGTACGCCAGAGCACGCCGGTGCCCACCAGAGCACGCCAGTGCACGCCAGAGCACGCCAGTGCACGCCAGTGCACGCCAGAGCAATTCAATGCACGCCAGAGCACGCCAATTCACACCAGAGCACGCCAGTGCACGCCAGAGCACGCCAGTGCACGCAAGATCACGTCATGCACGCCAGAGCACGCCAGTGCACGCCAGTGCACGCCAATTCACACCAGAGCACGCCAGTGCACGCCAGAGCACGCCAGAGCACGCCAGTGCACGCCAGAGCACGTCAATGCACGCCAGAGCAAGCCAGAGCACGCCAGAGCACGCCAGAGCACGCAAGTGCACGCCAGAGCACGTCAATGCACGCCAGAATACGTCAGCGCACGCCAGAGCACGCCAGAGCAATTCAATGCACGCCAGAGCACGCCAATTCACACCAGAGCACGCCAGTTCACGCAAGAGCACGTCAATAGACGCCAGAGCACGCCAGTGCACGCCAGAGCACGCCAGTGCACGCCAGTGCACGCCAGTGCACGCCAATTTACACAAGAGCACGCCAGTGCACGCCAGAGCACGCCAGAGCACGCCAGAGCTCGCCAGTGCACGCCAGAGCACGTCAGTGCACGCCAGAGCATGCCAGAGCACGCCAGAGCACGCCAGAGCACGCAAGTGCACGCCAGAGCACGGTTGAGCACAGCAGAGAACAGCTCAGCACTTGAAGTTGCTATAATATTTTTTCACTTGTTAAAGCCATTTTTTAATTACAGGATGTGTAAATAAATGTCCAATACACCATTTCAAGTCTATTTAATCAATAAATTTATAGAGCAAATCATGAACAAAAAGTTTGAGAAAATCGCACATCACAGCACTTGAATTTTTAAAAATTATTCAAGTTATTTGAGTTCTATTGTCGGGTAGTGGATTTCTATTGTCAAGCACTTGAGTTCTGCATAGCAGAGCTCGCCAGAGCACGACAGAGCACGCCAGAGCACGCCAGTGCACGCCAGAACACGCCAGTGCACGCCAGAGCACGCCAGTGCACGCCAAAGCACGCCAGTGCACACCAGTGCATGCCAATTCACACCAGAGCACGCCAGTGCACGCCAGAGCACGCCAGAGCTCGCCAGTGCACGCCAGAGCACGTCAATGCACGCCAGAGCAAGCCAGAGCACGCAAGAGAACGCAAGTGCCCGCCAGAGCACGGTAGAGCACAGCAGAGAACAGCTCAGCACTTGAAGTTGCTATAATATTTTTTCACTTGTTAAAACCATTTTTTAATTACAGGATGTGTAAATAAATGTCCAATACACCATTTCAAGTCTATTTAATCAATAAATTTATAGAGCAAATCATGAACAAAAAGTTTGAGAAAATCGCACATCACAGCACTTGAATTTTTAAAAATTATTCAAGTTATTTGAGTTCTATTGTCGGGTAGTGGATTTCTATTGTCAAGCACTTGAGTTCTTCATAGCAGAGCTCGCCAGAGCACGACAGAGCACGCCAGAGCAAGCCAGTGCACGCCTGAGCATGCCAGTGCACGCCAGAGCACGCCAGTGCACGCCAGTGCACGCCAGAGCACGCCAGTGCACGCCAGTGCACGCCAGAGCACGCCAGTGTACGACAGAGCACGCCAGTGCACGCCAGAGCAATTCAATGCACGCCAGAGCACGCCAATTCACACCAGAGCACGCCAATTCACGCCAGAGCACGCCAGTGCACGCCAGAGCACGCCAGTGCACGCCAAAGCACGCCAGTGAACGCCAGAGCACGCCAGTGCACGCCAATTCCCACCAGAGCACGCCAGTGCACGCCAGAGCACACCAGTGCACGCCAGTGCACTCCAGAGCAAGTCAATGCATGCCAGAGAACGCCATGTCACGCCAGAGCACGCCAGTGCACGCCAGAGCACGCCAGTGCACGCCAGAGCAATTCAATGCACGCCAGAGCATGCCAATTCACACCAGAGCACGCCAGTGCACGCAAGAGCACGCCAGTGCACGCAAGAGCACGTCAATGCACGCCAGAGCACGCCAGTGCACACCAATTCACACCAGAGCACGCCAGAGCATGCCAGAGTACGCCAGTGCACGCCAGAGCACGCCAATTCACACCAGAGCACGCCAATGCACGCAAGAGCACGCCAGTGCACGCCAGAGACGTCAATTCACGCCAGAGCAAGCCAGAGCACGCCAGAGCACGCCATAGCATGCCATTGCACGCCAGAGCACGGTAGAGCACAGCAGAGAACAGCTCAGCACTTGAAGTTGCTATAATATTTTTTTCACTTGTTAAAACCATTTTTAAATTACAGGATGTGTAAATCAATGTCCAATACACCATTTCAAGTCTATTTAATCAATAAATTTATAGAGCAAATCATGAACAAAAAGTTTGAGAAAAACGCACATCACAGCACTTGAATTTTTAAAAATTATTCTAGTTATTTGAGTTCTATTGTCGGGTAGTGGATTTCTATTGTCAAGCACTTGAGTTCTTCATAGCAGAGCTCGCCAGAGCACGACAGAGCACGCCAGAGCAAGCCAGTGCACGCCTGAGCATGCCAGTGCACGCCAGAGCACGCCAGTGCACGCCAGTGCACGCCAGAGCACGCCAGTGCACGCCAGTGCACGCCAGAGCACGCCAGTGTACGACAGAGCACGCCAGTGCACGCCAGAGCAATTCAATGCACGCCAGAGCACGCCAATTCACACCAGAGCACGCCAATTCACGCCAGAGCACGCCAGTGCACGCCAGAGCACGCCAGTGCACGCCAAAGCACGCCAGTGAACGCCAGAGCACGCCAGTGCACGCCAATTCCCACCAGAGCACGCCAGTGCACGCCAGAGCACACCAGTGCACGCCAGTGCACTCCAGAGCAAGTCAATGCATGCCAGAGAACGCCATGTCACGCCAGAGCACGCCAGTGCACGCCAGAGCACGCCAGTGCACGCCAGAGCAATTCAATGCACGCCAGAGCATGCCAATTCACACCAGAGCACGCCAGTGCACGCAAGAGCACGCCAGTGCACGCAAGAGCACGTCAATGCACGCCAGAGCACGCCAGTGCACACCAATTCACACCAGAGCACGCCAGAGCATGCCAGAGTACGCCAGTGCACGCCAGAGCACGCCAATTCACACCAGAGCACGCCAATGCACGCAAGAGCACGCCAGTGCACGCCAGAGACGTCAATTCACGCCAGAGCAAGCCAGAGCACGCCAGAGCACGCCATAGCATGCCATTGCACGCCAGAGCACGGTAGAGCACAGCAGAGAACAGCTCAGCACTTGAAGTTGCTATAATATTTTTTTCACTTGTTAAAACCATTTTTAAATTACAGGATGTGTAAATCAATGTCCAATACACCATTTCAAGTCTATTTAATCAATAAATTTATAGAGCAAATCATGAACAAAAAGTTTGAGAAAAACGCACATCACAGCACTTGAATTTTTAAAAATTATTCTAGTTATTTGAGTTCTATTGTCGGGTAGTGGATTTCTATTGTCAAGCACTTGAGTTCTGCATAGCAGAGCACGCCGATTCACACCAGAGCACGCCAGTGCACGCCAGAGCACGCCAATTAACACCAGAGCACGCCAGTGCACGCCAGAGCACGCAAGTGCACGCAAGAGCACGCAAGTGCACGCCAAGGCACGCCAGTGCACGCCAGAGCACGCCAGTGCACGCCAGTGCACGCCAATTCACACCAGAGCACGCCAGTGCACGCAAGAGCACGCCAATTCACACCAGAGCACGTCAATGCACGCCAGAGCACGCCAGTGCACGCCAGAGCACGCCAATTCACACCAGAGCACGCCAGAGCACGCCAGTGCACGCCAGAGCACGTCAATGCACGCCAGAGCACGCCAGTGCACGCCAGAGCACGTCAATGCACGGCAGAGCACGCCAGTGCACGCCAGAGCAATTCAATGCACGCCAGAGCACGCCAGTGCACGCCAGAGCACGGTAGAGCACAGCAGAGAACACCTCAGCACTTGAAGTTGCTATAATATTTGTTTCACTTGTTAAAATCATTTTTTAATTACACGATGTGTAAATCAATGTCCAATACACCATTTCAAGTCTATTTAATCAA
This sequence comes from Daphnia pulicaria, assembly GCF_021234035.1. Lineage (NCBI taxonomy): Eukaryota > Metazoa > Arthropoda > Branchiopoda > Diplostraca > Daphniidae > Daphnia > Daphnia pulicaria. Next base: position 9,904,966 of record NC_060919.1, on the reverse strand, counting down.
TAAACTTATAGAGAAAATCATGAACAAAAAGTTTGAGAAAAACGCACATAACAGCACTTGAATTTTTAAAAATTATTCAAGTTATTTGAGTTCTATTGTCGGGTAGTGGATTTCTATTGTCAAGCACTTGAGTTCTGCATAGCAGAGCACGCCAGAGCACGAAAGAGCACGCCAGTGCACGCAAGAGCACGTCAATGCACGCCAGAGCACGCAAGTGCACGCCAAAGTACGCCAGAGCACGCCAGTGCACGCCAGAGTACGCCAGAGCACGCCGGTGCCCACCAGAGCACGCCAGTGCACGCCAGAGCACGCCAGTGCACGCCAGTGCACGCCAGAGCAATTCAATGCACGCCAGAGCACGCCAATTCACACCAGAGCACGCCAGTGCACGCCAGAGCACGCCAGTGCACGCAAGATCACGTCATGCACGCCAGAGCACGCCAGTGCACGCCAATTCACACCAGAGCACGCCAGTGCACGCCAGAGCACGCCAGAGCACGCCAGTGCACGCCAGAGCACGTCAATGCACGCCAGAGCAAGCCAGAGCACGCCAGAGCACGCCAGAGCACGCAAGTGCACGCCAGAGCACGTCAATGCACGCCAGAATACGTCAGCGCACGCCAGAGCACGCCAGAGCAATTCAATGCACGCCAGAGCACGCCAATTCACACCAGAGCACGCCAGTTCACGCAAGAGCACGTCAATAGACGCCAGAGCACGCCAGTGCACGCCAGAGCACGCGAGTGCACGCCAGTGCACGCCAATTTACACAAGAGCACGCCAGTGCACGCCAGAGCACGCCAGAGCACGCCAGAGCTCGCCAGTGCACGCCAGAGCACGTCAATGCACGCCAGAGCAAGCCAGGGCACGCCAGAGCACGCCAGAGCACGCAAGTGCACGCCAGAGCACGGTTGAGCACAGCAGAGAACAGCTCAGCACTTGAAGTTGCTATAATATTTTTTCACTTGTTAAAGCCATTTTTTAATTACAGGATGTGTAAATAAATGTCCAATACACCATTTCAAGTCTATTTAATCAATAAATTTATAGAGCAAATCATGAACAAAAAGTTTGAGAAAATCGCACATCACAGCACTTGAATTTTTAAAAATTATTCAAGTTATTTGAGTTCTATTGTCGGGTAGTGGATTTCTATTGTCAAGCACTTGAGTTCTGCATAGCAGAGCTCGCCAGAGCACGACAGAGCACGCCAGAGCACGCCAGTGCACGCCAGAACACGCCAGTGCACGCCAGAGCACGCCAGTGCACGCCAAAGCACGCCAGTGCACGCCAGTGCATGCCAATTCACACCAGAGCACGCCAGTGCACGCCAGAGCACGCCAGAGCTCGCCAGTGCACGCCAGAGCACGTCAATGCACGCCAGAGCAAGCCAGAGCACGCAAGAGAACGCAAGTGCCCGCCAGAGCACGGTAGAGCACAGCAGAGAACAGCTCAGCACTTGAAGTTGCTATAATATTTTTTCACTTGTTAAAACCATTTTTTAATTACAGGATGTGTAAATAAATGTCCAATACACCATTTCAAGTCTATTTAATCAATAAATTTATAGAGCAAATCATGAACAAAAAGTTTGAGAAAATCGCACATCACAGCACTTGAATTTTTAAAAATTATTCAAGTTATTTGAGTTCTATTGTCGGGTAGTGGATTTCTATTGTCAAGCACTTGAGTTCTTCATAGCAGAGCTCGCCAGAGCACGACAGAGCACGCCAGAGCAAGCCAGTGCACGCCGAAGGGCGAAGTTAATAATCGCATACGCAGAAAAAAAAAAGCCATGTCACTTTGTCTGTCTGTCTGTCTGTCTGTATGTAACGCTCCATAACTCGGGTGTTTCACGACAGATTTCGGACTTTTTGGTCTTAAAAATTAGAAAAAAAATATGCGGTGCGACCAGAACAAAAATTATTTCATTTACTTAATTAGTTCTCCTGTAATTAATGAAAAACTGCTAAAATAATTTTTTAACGACTAGTGACATCTGGTGGTGGCGACTACAACTTTTTCACCTTAGGTTTAAATTCCAGTTTCGACTACATGTGTTAGCTTGTCATTTACTAAACGTGTTAAGTTTAAAATTTAGCCTTTTCGTCGAATATTTTTTATTGAAATATATTTGTTGTGTATCGTTAAACATGAGTAAAATAATATTACGAATATATGCCGCCCAAATAAATTACCAACAGATGTCCATAGCATCGCCGTGATGACGCAATCTTTGATGACCCAACCATGACGCAATAACCAGATATCTATTTAATTTTTGCAGTAATTAAACTAAATGATGTTTAAAATTTAATCATTGAACTTTATGTGTAAAAATAGGAAAATATGAGTTAACCAAACTAAACGTAAATAACTTGCAAGGTTATTGAACTGTGAATGAAAAATCCCATTGGATTGCAGTTGCGAAGAAAGTGTTGATACGCTTACTGGCTTCCAAAAAGTTTTTAAAAAATTAAAAAATTAAACTAAAAGATGGTTATTTTTAAATTCAATTATTGAACTTTATTTGTAAAAATAGGTACATTTGAGTTGAGCAAACTAAACGAAAATAACTTGCAAAGATATTGAACTGTGACAGAAAAATCCCGTTTTAAGACCAAAAAGTCTGTGAAGAAAAGTGTGAATTGTGAATAAGTCCGACTAAACAATAGGCCCTGAATTTGTCATTTAACACAGTTTTCAACTGGCTTACGACTATCCCTTCGCGGCGAGCTGATAAGCTTGCTTTTCTATCTTTATCATCATCATCATCTTTATCATTTCTATCGCCAGAGCACGTTAGAGCACAGCAGAGAACAGCTCATCACTTGAAGTTGCTATAATATTTTTTTCACTTGTTAAAATCATTTTTTAATCACACGATGTGTAAATCAATGTCCAATACACCATTTCAAGTCTATTTAATCAATAAACTTATAGAGAAAATCATGAACAAAAAGTTTGAGAAAAACGCACATAACAGCACTTGAATTTTTAAAAATTATTCAAGTTATTTGAGTTCTATTGTCGGGTAGTGGATTTCTATTGTCAAGCACTTGAGTTCTGCATAGCAGAGCACGCCAGAGCACGAAAGAGCACGCCAGTGCACGCAAGAGCACGTCAATGCACGCCAGAGCACGCAAGTGCACGCCAAAGTACGCCAGAGCACGCCAGTGCACGCCAGAGTACGCCAGAGCACGCCGGTGCCCACCAGAGCACGCCAGTGCACGCCAGAGCACGCCAGTGCACGCCAGTGCACGCCAGAGCAATTCAATGCACGCCAGAGCACGCCAATTCACACCAGAGCACGCCAGTGCACGCCAGAGCACGCCAGTGCACGCAAGATCACGTCATGCACGCCAGAGCACGCCAGTGCACGCCAGTGCACGCCAATTCACACCAGAGCACGCCAGTGCACGCCAGAGCACGCCAGAGCACGCCAGTGCACGCCAGAGCACGTCAATGCACGCCAGAGCAAGCCAGAGCACGCCAGAGCACGCCAGAGCACGCAAGTGCACGCCAGAGCACGTCAATGCACGCCAGAATACGTCAGCGCACGCCAGAGCACGCCAGAGCAATTCAATGCACGCCAGAGCACGCCAATTCACACCAGAGCACGCCAGTTCACGCAAGGGCACGTCAATAGACGCCAGAGCACGCCAGTGCACGCCAGAGCACGCCAGTGCACGCCAGTGCACGCCAATTTACACAAGAGCACGCCAGTGCACGCCAGAGCACGCCAGAGCACACCAGAGCTCGCCAGTGCACGCCAGAGCACGTCAATGCACGCCAGAGCAAGCCAGAGCACGCCAGAGCACGCCAGAGCACGCAAGTGCACGCCAGAGCACGGTTGAGCACAGCAGAGAACAGCTCAGCACTTGAAGTTGCTATAATATTTTTTCACTTGTTAAAGCCATTTTTTAATTACAGGATGTGTAAATAAATGTCCAATACACCATTTCAAGTCTATTTAATCAATAAATTTATAGAGCAAATCATGAACAAAAAGTTTGAGAAAATCGCACATCACAGCACTTGAATTTTTAAAAATTATTCAAGTTATTTGAGTTCTATTGTCGGGTAGTGGATTTCTATTGTCAAGCACTTGAGTTCTGCATAGCAGAGCTCGCCAGAGCACGACAGAGCACGCCAGAGCACGCCAGTGCACGCCAGAACACGCCAGTGCACGCCAGAGCACGCCAGTGCACGCCAAAGCACGCCAGTGCACGCCAGTGCATGCCAATTCACACCAGAGCACGCCAGTGCACGCCAGAGCACGCCAGAGCTCGCCAGTGCACGCCAGAGCACGTCAATGCACGCCAGAGCAAGCCAGAGCACGCAAGAGAACGCAAGTGCCCGCCAGAGCACGGTAGAGCACAGCAGAGAACAGCTCAGCACTTGAAGTTGCTATAATATTTTTTCACTTGTTAAAACCATTTTTTAATTACAGGATGTGTAAATAAATGTCCAATACACCATTTCAAGTCTAATTAATCAATAAATTTATAGAGCAAATCATGAACAAAAAGTTTGAGAAAATCGCACATCACAGCACTTGAATTTTTAAAAATTATTCAAGTTATTTGAGTTCTATTGTCGGGTAGTGGATTTCTATTGTCAAGCACTTGAGTTCTTCATAGCAGAGCTCGCCAGAGCACGACAGAGCACGCCAGAGCAAGCCAGTGCACGCCTGAGCATGCCAGTGCACGCCAGAGCACGCCAGTGCACGCCAGAGCACGCCAGTGTACGACAGAGCACGCCAGTGCACGCCAGAGCAATTCAATGCACGCCAGAGCACGCCAATTCACACCAGAGCACGCCAATTCACGCCAGAGCACGCCAGTGCACGCCAGAGCACGCCAGTGCACGCCAAAGCACGCCAGTGAACGCCAGAGCACGCCAGTGCACGCCAATTCCCACCAGAGCACGCCAGTGCACGCCAGAGCACACCAGTGCACGCCAGTGCACTCCAGAGCAAGTCAATGCATGCCAGAGAACGCCATGTCACGCCAGAGCACGCCAGTGCACGCCAGAGCACGCCAGTGCACGCCAGAGCACGCCAGTGCACGCCAGAGCAATTCAATGCACGCCAGAGCATGCCAATTCACACCAGAGCACGCCAGTGCACGCAAGAGCACGCCAGTGCACGCAAGAGCACGTCAATGCACGCCAGAGCACGCCAGTGCACACCAATTCACACCAGAGCACGCCAGAGCATGCCAGAGTACGCCAGTGCACGCCAGAGCACGCCAATTCACACCAGAGCACGCCAATGCACGCAAGAGCACGCCAGTGCACGCCAGAGACGTCAATTCACGCCAGAGCAAGCCAGAGCACGCCAGAGCACGCCATAGCATGCCATTGCACGCCAGAGCACGGTAGAGCACAGCAGAGAACAGCTCAGCACTTGAAGTTGCTATAATATTTTTTTCACTTGTTAAAACCATTTTTTAATTACAGGATGTGTAAATCAATGTCCAATACACCATTTCAAGTCTATTTAATCAATAAATTTATAGAGCAAATCATGAACAAAAAGTTTGAAAAAAACGCACATCACAGCACTTGAATTTTTAAAAATTATTCTAGTTATTTGAGTTCTATTGTCGGGTAGTGGATTTCTATTGTCAAGCACTTGAGTTCTGCATAGCAGAGCACGCCGATTCACACCAGAGCACGCCAGTGCACGCCAGAGCACGCCAATTAACACCAGAGCACGCCAGTGCACGCCAGAGCACGCCAGTGCACGCAAGAGCACGCAAGTGCACGCCAAGGCACGCCAGTGCACGCCAGAGCACGCCAGTGCACGCCAGTGCACGCCAATTCACACCAGAGCACGCCAGTGCACGCAAGAGCACGCCAATTCACACCAGAGCACGTCAATGCACGCCAGAGCACGCCAGTGCACGCCAGAGCACGCCAATTCACACCAGAGCACGCCAGAGCACGCCAGTGCACGCCAGAGCACGTCAATGCACGCCAGAGCACGCCAGTGCACGCCAGAGCACGTCAATGCACGGCAGAGCACGCCAGTGCACGCCAGAGCAATTCAATGCACGCCAGAGCACGCCAGTGCACGCCAGAGCACGGTAGAGCACAGCAGAGAACACCTCAGCACTTGAAGTTGCTATAATATTTGTTTCACTTGTTAAAATCATTTTTTAATTACACGATGTGTAAATCAATGTCCAATACACCATTTCAAGTCTATTTAATCAATAAACTTATAGAGAAAATCATGAACAAAAAGTTTGAGAAAAACGCACATAACAGCACTTGAATTTTTAAAAATTATTCAAGTTATTTGAGTTCTATTGTCGGGTAGTGGATTTCTATTGTCAAGCACTTGAGTTCTGCATAGCAGAGCACGCCAGAGCACGAAAGAGCACGCCAGTGCACGCAAGAGCACGTCAATGCACGCCAGAGCACGCAAGTGCACGCCAAAGTACGCCAGAGCACGCCAGTGCACGCCAGAGTACGCCAGAGCACGCCGGTGCCCACCAGAGCACGCCAGTGCACGCCAGAGCACGCCAGTGCACGCCAGTGCACGCCAGAGCAATTCAATGCACGCCAGAGCACGCCAATTCACACCAGAGCACGCCAGTGCACGCCAGAGCACGCCAGTGCACGCAAGATCACGTCATGCACGCCAGAGCACGCCAGTGCACGCCAGTGCACGCCAATTCACACCAGAGCACGCCAGTACACGCCAGAGCACGCCAGAGCACGCCAGTGCACGCCAGAGCACGTCAATGCACGCCAGAGCAAGCCAGAGCACGCCAGAGCACGCCAGAGCACGCAAGTGCACGCCAGAGCACGTCAATGCACGCCAGAATACGTCAGCGCACGCCAGAGCACGCCAGAGCAATTCAATGCACGCCAGAGCACGCCAATTCACACCAGAGCACGCCAGTTCACGCAAGAGCACGTCAATAGACGCCAGAGCACGCCAGTGCACGCCAGAGCACGCCAGTGCACGCCAGAGCACGCCAGTGCACGCCAGTGCACGCCAATTTACACAAGAGCACGCCAGTGCACGCCAGAGCACGCCAGAGCACGCCAGAGCTCGCCAGTGCACGCCAGAGCACGTCAATGCACGCCAGAGCAAGCCAGAGCACGCCAGAGCACGCCAGAGCACGCAAGTGCACGCCAGAGCACGGTTGAGCACAGCAGAGAACAGCTCAGCACTTGAAGTTGCTATAATATTTTTTCACTTGTTAAAGCCATTTTTTAATTACAGGATGTGTAAATAAATGTCCAATACACCATTTCAAGTCTATTTAATCAATAAATTTATAGAGCAAATCATGAACAAAAAGTTTGAGAAAATCGCACATCACAGCACTTGAATTTTTAAAAATTATTCAAGTTATTTGAGTTCTATTGTCGGGTAGTGGATTTCTATTGTCAAGCACTTGAGTTCTGCATAGCAGAGCTCGCCAGAGCACGACAGAGCACGCCAGAGCACGCCAGTGCACGCCAGAACACGCCAGTGCACGCCAGAGCACGCCAGTGCACGCCAAAGCACGCCAGTGCACGCCAGTGCATGCCAATTCACACCAGAGCACGCCAGTGCACGCCAGAGCACGCCAGAGCTCGCCAGTGCACGCCAGAGCACGTCAATGCACGCCAGAGCAAGCCAGAGCACGCAAGAGAACGCAAGTGCCCGCCAGAGCACGGTAGAGCACAGCAGAGAACAGCTCAGCACTTGAAGTTGCTATAATATTTTTTCACTTGTTAAAACCATTTTTTAATTACAGGATGTGTAAATAAATGTCCAATACACCATTTCAAGTCTATTTAATCAATAAATTTATAGAGCAAATCATGAACAAAAAGTTTGAGAAAATCGCACATCACAGCACTTGAATTTTTAAAAATTATTCAAGTTATTTGAGTTCTATTGTCGGGTAGTGGATTTCTATTGTCAAGCACTTGAGTTCTTCATAGCAGAGCTCGCCAGAGCACGACAGAGCACGCCAGAGCAAGCCAGTGCACGCCTGAGCATGCCAGTGCACGCCAGAGCACGCCAGTGCACGCCAGTGCACGCCAGAGCACGCCAGTGCACGCCAGTGCACGCCAGAGCACGCCAGTGTACGACAGAGCACGCCAGTGCACGCCAGAGCAATTCAATGCACGCCAGAGCACGCCAATTCACACCAGAGCACGCCAATTCACGCCAGAGCACGCCAGTGCACGCCAGAGCACGCCAGTGCACGCCAGTGCACGCCAGAGCAATTCAATGCACGCCAGTGCACGCCAATTCCCACCAGAGCACGCCAGTGCACGCCAGAGCACACCAGTGCACGCCAGTGCACTCCAGAGCAAGTCAATGCATGCCAGAGAACGCCATGTCACGCCAGAGCACGCCAGTGCACGCCAGAGCACGCCAGTGCACGCCAGAGCAATTCAATGCACGCCAGAGCATGCCAATTCACACCAGAGCACGCCAGTGCACGCAAGAGCACGCCAGTGCACGCAAGAGCACGTCAATGCACGCCAGAGCACGCCAGTGCACGCCAATTCACACCAGAGCACGCCAGAGCATGCCAGAGTACGCCAGTGCACGCCAGAGCACGCCAATTCACACCAGAGCACGCCAATGCACGCAAGAGCACGCCAGAGCACGCCAGTGCACGCCAGAGACGTCAATTCACGCCAGAGCAAGCCAGAGCACGCCAGAGCACGCCATAGCATGCCATTGCACGCCAGAGCACGGTAGAGCACAGCAGAGAACAGCTCAGCACTTGAAGTTGCTATAATATTTTTTTCACTTGTTAAAACCATTTTTTAATTACAGGATGTGTAAATCAATGTCCAATACACCATTTCAAGTCTATTTAATCAATAAATTTATAGAGCAAATCATGAACAAAAAGTTTGAGAAAAACGCACATCACAGCACTTGAATTTTTAAAAATTATTCTAGTTATTTGAGTTCTATTGTCGGGTAGTGGATTTCTATTGTCAAGCACTTGAGTTCTGCATAGCAGAGCACGCCGATTCACACCAGAGCACGCCAGCGCACGCCAGAGCACGCCAATTAACACCAGAGCACGCCAGTGCACGCCAGAGCACGCCAGTGCACGCAAGAGCACGCAAGTGCACGCCAAGGCACGCCAGTGCACGCCAGAGCACGCCAGTGCACGCCAGTGCACGCCAGTGCACGCCAGAGCACGCCAGTGCACGCCAGTGCACGCCAATTCACACCAGAGCACGCCAGTGCACGCAAGAGCACGCCAATTCACACCAGAGCACGTCAATGCACGCCAGAGCACGCCAGTGCACGCCAGAGCACGCCAATTCACACCAGAGCACGCCAGAGCACGCCAGTGCACGCCAGAGCACGTCAATGCACACCAGAGCACGCCAGTGCACGCCAGAGCACGTCAATGCACGGCAGAGCACGCCAGTGCACGCCAGAGCAATTCAATGCACGCCAGAGCACGCCAGTGCACGCCAGAGCACGGTAGAGCACAGCAGAGAACAGCTCAGCACTTGAAGTTGCTATAATATTTGTTTCACTTGTTAAAATCATTTTTTAATTACACGATGTGTAAATCAATGTCCAATACACCATTTCAAGTCTATTTAATCAATAAATTTATAGAGCAAATCATGAACAAAAAGTTTGAGAAAAACGCACATTACAGCAATTGAATTTTTAAAAATTATTCAAGTTATTTGAGTTCTATTGTCGGGTAGTGGATTTCTATTGTCAAGCACTTGAGTTCTGCATAGCAGAGCACGCCAGAGCACGAAAGAGCACGCCAGTGCACGCAAGAGCACGTCAATGCACGCCAGAGCACGCAAGTGCACGCCAGAGCACGCAAGTGCACGCCAATGTACGCCAGAGCACGCCAGTGCACGCCAGAGCACGCCAGAGCACGCCGGTGCCCGCCAGAGCACGCCAGTGCCCGCCAGAGCACGCCAGTGCACGCCAGTGCACGCCAGAGCACGCCAGTGCACGCCAGAGCAATTCAATGCACGCCAGAGCACGCCAATTCACACCAGAGCACGCCAGTGCACGCAAGATCACGTCATGCACGCCAGAGCACGCCAGTGCACGCCAGTGCACGCCCATTCACACCAGAGCACGCCAGTGCACGCCAGAGCACGCCAGAGCACGCCAGTGCACGCCAGAGCACGTCAATGCACGCCAGAGCAAGCCAGAGCACGCCAGAGCACTTCAGTGCACGCCAGAACACGGTAGAGCACAGCAGAGAACAGCTCAGCACTTGAAGTTGCTAAGATAGAAAAGCAAGCTTATCAGCTCGCCGCGAAGGGATAGTCGTAAGCCAGTTGAAAACTGTGTTAAATGACAAATTCAGGGCCTATTGTTTAGTCGGACTTATTCACAATTCACACTTTTCTTCACAGACTTTTTGGTCTTAAAACGGGATTTTTCTGTCACAGTTCAATATCTTTGCAAGTTATTTTCGTTTAGTTTGCTCAACTCAAATGTACCTATTTTTACAAATAAAGTTCAATAATTGAATTTAAAAATAACCATCTTTTAGTTTAATTTTTTAATTTTTTAAAAACTTTTTGGAAGCCAGTAAGCGTATCAACACTTTCTTCGCAACTGCAATCCAATGGGATTTTTCATTCACAGTTCAATAACCTTGCAAGTTATTTACGTTTAGTTTGGTTAACTCATATTTTCCTATTTTTACACATAAAGTTCAATGATTAAATTTTAAACATCATTTAGTTTAATTACTGCAAAAATTAAATAGATATCTGGTTATTGCGTCATGGTTGGGTCATCAAAGATTGCGTCATCACGGCGATGCTATGGACATCTGTTGGTAATTTATTTGGGCGGCATATATTCGTAATATTATTTTACTCATGTTTAACGATACACAACAAATATATTTCAATAAAAAATATTCGACGAAAAGGCTAAATTTTAAACTTAACACGTTTAGTAAATGACAAGCTAACACATGTAGTCGAAACTGGAATTTAAACCTAAGGTGAAAAAGTTGTAGTCGCCACCACCAGATGTCACTAGTCGTTAAAAAATTATTTTAGCAGTTTTTCATTAATTACAGGAGAACTAATTAAGTAAATGAAATAATTTTTGTTCTGGTCGCACCGCATATTTTTTTTCTAATTTTTAAGACCAAAAAGTCCGAAATCTGTCGTGAAACACCCGAGTTATGGAGCGTTACATACAGACAGACAGACAGACAGACAAAGTGACATGGCTTTTTTTTTTCTGCGTATGCGATTATTAGCTTCGCCCTTCGGGCTCGCAAAAATATTTTTTTCACTTGTTAAAATCATTTTTTAATTACACGATGTGTAAATCAATGTCCAAAACACCATTTCAAGTCTATTTAATCAATAAATTTATAGAGCAAATCATGAACAAAAAGTTTGAGAAAAACGCACATCACAGCACTTGAATTTTTAAAAATTATTCAAGTTATTTGAGTTCTATTGTCGGGTAGTGGATTTCTATTGTCAAGCACTTGAGTTCTGCATAGCAGAGCACGCCAGAGCACGAAAGAGCACGCCAGTGCACGCAAGAGCACGTCAATGCACGCCAGAGCACGCAAGTGCACGCCAAAGTACGCCAGAGCACGCTAGTGCACGCCAGAGCACGCCAGAGCACGCCGGTGCCCACCAGAGCACGCCAGTGCCCGCCAGAGCACGCCAGTGCCCGCCAGTGCACGCCAGAGCACGCCAGTGCACGCCAGAGCAATTCAATGCACGCCAGAGCACGCCAATTCACACCAGAGCACGCCAGTGCACGCAATATCACGTCATGCACGCCAGAGCACGCCAGTGCACGCCAGTGCACGCCAATTCACACCAGTGCACGCCAATTCACACTAGAGCACGCCAGTGCACACCAGAGCACGCCAATTCACACCAGAGCACGCCAGAGCACGCCATTGCACGCCAGAGCACGCCAGTGCACGCCAGAGCACGCCAGTGCACGCCAGTGCACGCCAGTGCACGCCAGAGCAATTCAATGCTCCCCAGAGAACGCCAATTCACACCAGAGCACGCCAGTGCACGCCAGAGCACGCCAATTCACACCAGAGCACGCCAGTGCACGCCAGAGCACGCAAGTGCACGCCAAAGCACGCCAGTGCACGCCAATTCACACCAGAGCACGCCAGAGCACGCCAGTGCACGCCAGAGCACGCCAATTTACACCAGAGCACGCCAGTGCACGCCAGAGCACGCCAATTCACACCAGAGCACGCCAGTGCACGCCAGAGCACGCCAGTGCACACCAGAGCACGCCATTGCACGCCAGAGCACGCAAGTGCACGCCAAAGCACGCCAGTGCACGCCAGAGCACGCCAGTGCACGCCAGAGCACGCCAGTGCTTGCCAGAGCACGCCAGTGCACGCCAGAGCACGCCAGTGCACGCCAGTGCACGCAGGAGCACGCCAGTGCACGCCAGAGCAATTCAATGCACGCCAGAGCACTCCAATTCACACCAGAACACGCCAGTGCACGCCAGAGCACGCAAATTCACACCAGAACACGCCAGTGCATGCCAGAGCACGCCAGTGCACGCAAGAGCACGTCAATGCACGCCAGAGCACGCAAGTGCACGCCAGAGCACGCAAGTGCACGCCAGAGCACGCCAGTGCACGCCAATTCACACCAGAGCACGCCAGTGCACGCCAGAGCACGCCAGTGCACGCCAGAGCAAGTCAATGCACGCCAGAGCACGCCAGTGCACGCCAGAGCACGCCAGTGGACGCCAGAGCACGCCAATGCACGCTAGAGTACGCCAGTGCACGCCAGAGCAATTCAATGCACAACAGAGCACGCCAATTCACACAAGAGCACGCCAGTGCACGCCAGAGCACGCCAATTTACACCAGAGCACGCCAGTGCACGCCAGAGCACGCCAGTGCACGCAAGAGCACGTCAATGCACGCCAGAGCACGCCAGTCCACGCCAGAGCACGCCAGTGCACGCCAAAGAACGCCAGTGTACGCCAGAGCACGCCAGTGCACGCCAATTCACACCAGAGCACGCCAGTTCACGCCAGAGCACGTCAATGCACGCCAGAGCACGCAAATTCACACCAGAGCACGCCAGAGCACGCCAGTGCACGCCAGAGCACGCCAGTGCACGCCAGAGCACGCCAGTGCACGCACGAGCACGTCAATGCACGCCAGAGCAAGCCAGTGCACGCCAGAGCACGACAGTGCACGCCAGAGCACGCCAATTCACACCAGAGCACGTCAATGCACGCCAGAGCACGCCAGTGCACGCCAGAGCACGCCAATTCACGCCAGAGCACGCCAGAGCACGCCAGTGCACGCCAGTGCACGCCAGAGCACGCCAGTGCACGCCAGAGCACGCCAGTGCACGCCAGAGCACGCCAGTGCACGCCAGAGCACGCAAGTGCACGCCAAAGCACGCCAGTGAAAGCCAGAGCACGCCAGTGCACGCCAGTCCACGCTAGTCCACGCCAATTCACACCAGAGCACGCCAGAGCACGCCAGTGCCCGCCAGAGCAAGTCAATGCACGCCAGAGCACGCCAGTGCACGCCAGAGCACACCAGTGCACGCCAGTGCACGCCAATTCACACCAGAGCAAGGCAGTGCACGAAAGAGCATGCCAGTGCACGCCAGTGCACGCCAGAGCACGCCAGTGCACGCCAGAGCACGCCAGAGCACGCCAATAAACACCAGAGCACGGCAGAGCACGCCAGTGCACGCCAATTAACACCAGAGACGCCAGTGCACGCCAGTGCACGCCAGAGCACGGTAGAGCACAGCAGAGAATAGGTCAGCACTTGAAGTTGCTATAATATTTTTTTCACTTGTTAAAACCATTTTTTAATTACAGGATGTGTAAATCAATGTCCAATACACCATTTCAAGTCTATTTAATCAATAAATTTATAGAGCAAATCATGAACAAAAAGTTTGAGAAAAACGCACATCACAGCACTTGAATTTTTAAAAATTATTCAAGTTATTTGAGTTCTATTGTCGGGTAGTGGATTTCTATTGTCAAGCACTTGAGTTCTGCATAGCAGAGCACGCCAGAGCACGAAAGAGCACGCCAGTGCACGCAAGAGCACGTCAATGCACGCCAGAGCACGCAAGTGCACGCCAAAGTACGCCAGAGCACGCTAGTGCACGCCAGAGCACGCCAGAGCACGCCGGTGCCCACCAGAGCACGCCAGTGCCCGCCAGAGCACGCCAGTGCCCGCCAGTGCACGCCAGAGCACGCCAGTGCACGCCAGAGCAATTCAATGCACGCCAGAGCACGCCAATTCACACCAGAGCACGCCAGTGCACGCAATATCACGTCATGCACGCCAGAGCACGCCAGTGCACGCCAGTGCACGCCAATTCACACCAGTGCACGCCAATTCACACTAGAGCACGCCAGTGCACACCAGAGCACGCCAATTCACACCAGAGCACGCCAGAGCACGCCATTGCACGCCAGAGCACGCCAGTGCACGCCAGAGCACGCCAGTGCACGCCAGTGCACGCCAGTGCACGCCAGAGCAATTCAATGCTCCCCAGAGAACGCCAATTCACACCAGAGCACGCCAGTGCACGCCAGAGCACGCCAATTCACACCAGAGCACGCCAGTGCACGCCAGAGCACGCAAGTGCACGCCAAAGCACGCCAGTGCACGCCAATTCACACCAGAGCACGCCAGAGCACGCCAGTGCACGCCAGAGCACGCCAATTTACACCAGAGCACGCCAGTGCACGCCAGAGCACGCCAATTCACACCAGAGCACGCCAGTGCACGCCAGAGCACGCCAGTGCACACCAGAGCACGCCATTGCACGCCAGAGCACGCAAGTGCACGCCAAAGCACGCCAGTGCACGCCAGAGCACGCCAGTGCACGCCAGAGCACGCCAGTGCTTGCCAGAGCACGCCAGTGCACGCCAGAGCACGCCAGTGCACGCCAGTGCACGCAGGAGCACGCCAGTGCACGCCAGAGCAATTCAATGCACGCCAGAGCACTCCAATTCACACCAGAACACGCCAGTGCACGCCAGAGCACGCAAATTCACACCAGAACACGCCAGTGCATGCCAGAGCACGCCAGTGCACGCAAGAGCACGTCAATGCACGCCAGAGCACGCAAGTGCACGCCAGAGCACGCAAGTGCACGCCAGAGCACGCCAGTGCACGCCAATTCACACCAGAGCACGCCAGTGCACGCCAGAGCACGCCAGTGCACGCCAGAGCAAGTCAATGCACGCCAGAGCACGCCAGTGCACGCCAGAGCACGCCAGTGGACGCCAGAGCACGCCAATGCACGCTAGAGTACGCCAGTGCACGCCAGAGCAATTCAATGCACAACAGAGCACGCCAATTCACACAAGAGCACGCCAGTGCACGCCAGAGCACGCCAATTTACACCAGAGCACGCCAGTGCACGCCAGAGCACGCCAGTGCACGCAAGAGCACGTCAATGCACGCCAGAGCACGCCAGTCCACGCCAGAGCACGCCAGTGCACGCCAAAGAACGCCAGTGTACGCCAGAGCACGCCAGTGCACGCCAATTCACACCAGAGCACGCCAGTTCACGCCAGAGCACGTCAATGCACGCCAGAGCACGCAAATTCACACCAGAGCACGCCAGAGCACGCCAGTGCACGCCAGAGCACGCCAGTGCACGCCAGAGCACGCCAGTGCACGCACGAGCACGTCAATGCACGCCAGAGCAAGCCAGTGCACGCCAGAGCACGACAGTGCACGCCAGAGCACGCCAATTCACACCAGAGCACGTCAATGCACGCCAGAGCACGCCAGTGCACGCCAGAGCACGCCAATTCACGCCAGAGCACGCCAGAGCACGCCAGTGCACGCCAGTGCACGCCAGAGCACGCCAGTGCACGCCAGAGCACGCCAGTGCACGCCAGAGCACGCCAGTGCACGCCAGAGCACGCAAGTGCACGCCAAAGCACGCCAGTGAAAGCCAGAGCACGCCAGTGCACGCCAGTCCACGCTAGTCCACGCCAATTCACACCAGAGCACGCCAGAGCACGCCAGTGCCCGCCAGAGCAAGTCAATGCACGCCAGAGCACGCCAGTGCACGCCAGAGCACACCAGTGCACGCCAGTGCACGCCAATTCACACCAGAGCAAGGCAGTGCACGAAAGAGCATGCCAGTGCACGCCAGTGCACGCCAGAGCACGCCAGTGCACGCCAGAGCACGCCAGAGCACGCCAATAAACACCAGAGCACGGCAGAGCACGCCAGTGCACGCCAATTAACACCAGAGACGCCAGTGCACGCCAGTGCACGCCAGAGCACGGTAGAGCACAGCAGAGAATAGGTCAGCACTTGAAGTTGCTATAATATTTTTTTCACTTGTTAAAACCATTTTTTAATTACAGGATGTGTAAATCAATGTCCAATACACCATTTCAAGTCTATTTAATCAATAAATTTATAGAGCAAATCATGAACAAAAAGTTTGAGAAAAACGCACATCACAGCACTTGAATTTTTAAAAATTATTCAAGTTATTTGAGTTCTATTGTCGGGTAGTGGATTTCTATTGTCAAGCACTTGAGTTCTGCATAGCAGAGCACGAAAGAGCACGACAGAGCACGCCAGTGCACGCCAGAGCACTCAGTGCACGCCAAAGCACGCCAGAGCACGCCAGTGCACGCCAGAGCACGCCAGTGCACGCACGAGCAGGTTAATGCACGCCAGAGCATGCCAGTGCACGCCAGAGCACGCCAATTCACACCAGAGCACGTCCATGCACGCCAGAGCACGCCAGTGCACGCTTGAGCACGCCAATTCACACCAGAGCACGCCAGTGCACGCCAGAGCACGCCAGTGCACGCCAGTGCACACCAGAGCACGCCAATTAACACCAGAGCACGTCAATGCACGCCAAAGCACGCCAATGCACGCCAGAGCTTGCCAGTGGACGCCAGAGCACGCCAGTGCACGCCAGAGCACGCCAGAGCACGCCAGAGCACGCCATTGCACGCTAGAGCACGCCAGAGCACGCCAGTGCACGCCAGTGCACGCCAGAGCACGCCAATTCCCACCAGAGCACTCCAGTGCACGCCAGAGAACGCCAGTGCACGCCAGAGCACGCCAGTGCACGCACGAGCACGTCAATGCCCGCCAGAGCATGCCAGTGCACGCAAGAGCACGCCAGTGCACGCCAGAGCACGCCAATTCACACCAGAGCACGTCAATGCACGCCAGAGCACGCCAGTGCACGCCAGAGCACGCCAGAGCACGCCAGTGCCCGCCAGAGCAAGTCAATGCACGCCAGAGCACGCCAGTGCACGCCAGTGCACGCAGGAGCACGCCAGTGCACGCCAGAGCAATTCAATGCACGCCAGAGCACTCCAATTCACACCAGAACACGCCAGTGCACGCCAGAGCACGCAAATTCACACCAGAACACGCCAGTGCACGCCAGAGCACGCCAGTGCACGCCAGAGCACGCCAGTGCACGCAAGAGCACGCCAGTGCACGCAAGAGCACGTCAATGCACGCCAGAGCACGCAAGTGAACGCCAGAGCACGCCAGTTCACGCCAATTCACACCAGAGCACGCCAGTGCACGCCAGAGCACGCCAGTGCACGCCAGAGCAAGACAATGCACGCCAGAGCACGCCAGAGCACGCCAGTGCACGCCAGTGCACGCCAGTGCACGCCAGTGGACGCCAGAGCACGCCAGTGCACGCTAGAGCACGCCAGTGCACGCCAGAGCAATTCAATGCACGCCAGAGCACACCAATTCACACCAGAGCACGCCAGTGCACGCCAGAGCACGCCAGTGCACGCAAAAGCATGTCAATGCACGCCAGAGCACGCCAGTCCACGCAAGTGCACGCCAATTCACACCAGAGCACGCCAGTGCACGCCAGAGCACGCCAGTGCACGCCAGAGCACGCCAGTGCACGCCAGAGCACGCCAGTGCACGCCAGTGCACGCCAGTGCACGCCAGAGCACGTCAATGCACGCCAGAGCACGCCAGTGCACGCATGAGCACGTCAATGCACGCCAGAGCATGCCAGTGCACGCCAGAGCACGCCAGTGCACACCAGAGCACGCCAATTCACACCAGAGCACGTCAATGCACGCCAGAGCACGCCAGTGCACGCCAGAGCACGCCAGTGCACGCCAATTAACACCAGAGCACGCCACTTCACGCAAGAGCACGCCAGTGCACGCCAGTGCACGCCAGAGCACACCAGTGCACGCCAGTGCACGCCAGATCACGCCAGTGCACGCAGGAGCACGCCAGTGCACGCCAGAGTAATTCAATGCACGCCAGAGCACTCCAATTCACACCAGAACACGCCAGTGCACGCCAGAGCACGCAAATTCACACCAGAACACGCCAGTGCACGCCAGAGCACGCCAGTGCACGAAAGAGCACGTCAATGAACGCCAGAGCACGCAAGTGCACGCCAGAGCACGCCAGTGCACGCCAATTCACACCAGAGCACGCCAGTGCACGCCAGAGCAAGTCAATACACGCCAGAGCACGCCAGTGCACGCCAGAGCACGCCAGAGCACGCCAGTGCACGCCAGTGGACGCCAGAGCACGCCAGTGCACGCTAGAGCACGCCAGTGCACGCCGGAGCAATTCAATGCACGCCAGAGCACGCCAATTCACACCAGAGCACGCCAGTGCACGCCAGAGCAAGTCAATACACGCCAGAGCACGCCAGTGCACGCCAGAGCACGCCAGTGCACGCCAGAGCACGTCAATGCACGCCAGAGCACGCCAGTCCACGCCAGAGCAAGCCAGTCCACGCCAAAGCACGCCAGTGTACGCCAGAGCACGCCAGTGCACGCCAATTCACACCAGAGCACGCCAGTTCACGCCAGTTCACGCCAGAGAACGTCAATGCACGCCAGAGCACGCCACTTCACACCAGAGCACAACAGTGCACGCCAGAGAACGCCAGTGCACGCCAGTGCACGCCTGTGCACGCCAATAAACACCAGAGCACGCCAGAGCACGCCAGTGCACGCCAATTCACACCAGAGCACGCCAGTGCACGCCAGAGCACGCCAGTGCACGCCAGTGCACGCCAGTGCACGCCAGAGCACGTCATTGCACGCCAGAGCTAGTCAGAGCACGTTAGAGCACGCCAGAGCACGCCAGAGCACGCCAGTGCACGCCAGAGCACGGTAGAGCACAGCAAAGAATAGCTCAGCACTTGAAGTTGCTATAATATTTTTTTCACTTGTTAAAACCATTTTTTAATTACAGGATGTGTAAATCAATGTCCAATACACCAGTGCACGCAAAAGCACGTCAATGCACGCCAGTGCACACCAGAGCACGCCAATTCACACCAGAGCACGTCAATGCACGCCAGAGCACGCCAGTGCACGCCAGAGCACGCCAGTGCACGCCAGAGCACGCCAGTGCACGCCAGAGCACGCCAGTGCACGCCAGAACAATTCAATGCACGCCAGAGCACGCCAATTCACACCAGAGCACGCCAATTTACACCAGAGCACGCCAGTGCACGCCAGAGCACGCCAGTGCACGCCAGAGCACGCCAGTGCACGCCAGAGCACGCCAGTGCACGCCAGAGCACGCCAGTGCACGCCAGAGCACGCCAGTGCACGCAAGAGCACGCCAGTGCGCGCCAGAGCAATTCAATGCACGCCAGAGCACGTCAATGCACGCCAGAGCACGCCAATTCACACCAGAGCACAATAGTGCACGCCAGAGCACGCCAGTCCACGCCAGAGCAAGCCAGTGCACGCCAAAGCACGCCAGTGTACGCCAGAGCACGCCAGTGCACGCCAATTCACACCAGAGCACGCCAGTTCACGCCAGAGCACGCTAGAGCACGTCAATGCACGCCAGAGCACGCCACTTCACACCAGAGCACAACAGTGCACGCCAGAGAACGCCAGTGCACGCCAGTGCACGCCTGTGCACGCCAATAAACACCAGAGCACGCCAGAGCACGCCAGTGCACGCCAATTCACACCAGAGCACGCCAGAGCACGCCAGTGCACGCCAATTCACACCAGAGCACGCCAGTGCACGCCAGTGCACGCCAAAGCACGTCATTGCACGCCAGAGCTAGTCAGAGCACGCCAGAGCACGCCAGAGCACGCCAGAGCACGCCAGAGCACGCCAGTGCACGCCAGAGCACGGTAGAGCACAGCAGAGAATAGCTCAGCACTTGAAGTTGCTATAATATTTTTTTCACTTGTTAAAACCATTTTTTAATTACAGGATGTGTAAATCAATGTCCAATACACCAGTGCACGCACGAGCACGTCAATGCACGCCAGAGCATGCCAGTGCACGCCAGAGCACGCCAGTGCACACCAGAGCACGCCAATTCACACCAGAGCACGTCAATGCACGCCAGAGCACGCCAGTGCACGCCAGAGCACGCCAGTGCACGCCAGAGCACGCCAGTGCACGCCAGAGCACGCCAGTGCACGCCAGAGCACGCCAGTGCACGCCAGTGCACGCCAGAGCAATTCAATGCACGCCAGAGCACGTCAATGCACGCCAGAGCACGCCAATTCACACCAGAGCACAATAGTGCACGCCAGAGCACGCCAGTCCACGCCAGAGCAAGCCAGTGCACGCCAAAGCACGCCAGTGTACGCCAGAGCACGCCAGTGCACGCCAATTCACACCAGAGCACGCCAGTTCACGCCAGAGCACGCCAGAGCACGTCAATGCACGCCAGAGCACGCCACTTCACACCAGAGCACAACAGTGCACGCCAGAGAACGCCAGTGCACGCCAGTGCACGCCTGTGCACGCCAATAAACACCAGAGCACGCCAGAGCACGCCAGTGCACGCCAATTCACACCAGAGCACGCCAGAGCACGCCAGTGCACGCCAATTCACACCAGAGCACGCCAGTGCACGCCAGAGCACGCCAGTGCACGCCAGTGCACGCCAAAGCACGTCATTGCACGCCAGAGCTAGTCAGAGCACGCCAGAGCACGCCAGAGCACGCCAGAGCACGCCAGTGCACGCCAGAGCACGGTAGAGCACAGCAGAGAATAGCTCAGCACTTGAAGTTGCTATAATATTTTTTTCACTTGTTAAAACCATTTTTTAATTACAGGATGTGTAAATCAATGTCCAATACACCAGTGCACGCACGAGCACGTCAATGCACGCCAGAGCATGCCAGTGCACGCCAGAGCACGCCAGTGCACACCAGAGCACGCCAATTCACACCAGAGCACGTCAATGCACGCCAGAGCACGCCAGTGCACGCCAGAGCACGCCAGTGCACGCCAGAGCACGCCAGTGCACGCCAGAGCACGCCAGTGCACGCCAGAGCACGCCAGTGCACGCCAGAGCACGCCAGTGCACGCCAGAGCACGCCAGTGCACGCCAGAGCACGCCAGTGCACGCCAGAGCACGCCAGTGCACGCCAGAGCACGCCAGTGCACGCCAGAGCAATTCAATGCACGCCAGAGCACGCCAATTCACACCAGAGCACGCCAGTGCACGCCAGAGCACGCCAATTTACACCAGAGCACGCCAGTGCACGCCAGAGCACGCCAGTGCACGCCAGAGCACGCCAGTGGACGCAAGAGCACGCCAGTGCACGCCAGAGTACGCCAGTGCGCGCCAGAGCACGCCAGTGCGCGCCAGAGCAATTCAATGCACGCCAGAGCACGTCAATGCACGCCAGAGCACGCCAATTCACACCAGAGCACGCTAGTGCACGCCAGAGCACGCCAGTGCACGCCAGAGCACGGTAGAGTACAGCAGAGAACAGCTCAGTACTTGAAGTTGCTATAATATTTTTTTCACTTGTTAAAACCATTTTTTAATTACAGGATGTGTAAATCAATGTCCAATACACCATTTCAAGTCTATTTAATCAATAAATTTATAGAGAAAATCATGAACAAAAAGTTTGAGAAAAACGCACATCACAGCACTTGAATTTTTAAAAATTATTCAAGTTATTTGAGTTCTATTGTCGGGTAGTGGATTTCTATTGTCAAGCACTTGAGTTCTGCATAGCAGAGCACGCCAGAGCACGCCAGAGCACGCCAGTGTTGGAAGCAGACATTCAGCCATCTAGCGGTCAACAGACAAACTCCATCCATATATGAAAGGAGGAGGCTGTTTAGCCTCACCCGACGCTTCTCTAGGAAGCGTCTGACTGTCTTGAAGCAACCACGCTGATCGTGATCAGCCGTCGTTTATATTCACTGCAATTCTTAGGTAAATGTCGAGAAGTTTATCACTTATTTATTACTTGTATGCAACGCACATGTACACAAATACAGACCTCTATGAGAGGAATCAGAAACCCCAAGTAACACTGTCGTATTCATTCTAACAGGTTATGGGCCCAGCACCAGCCTTACAGAAAAGACAATTACTATGGAAGGAAATTTGACTCTTGACGCCATCAGGCACATAAAACGATTTGATGGAACACTATTCCAAAACTGGAAACATTCCATGGAAATTATGTTTGAATTCAAAGACATCAAAGAGATTGTCGAGGTAAGCCCAACTACCACTAAGTCAAAAGCCAAATTTTGTTAGTCGCAGACTTAACCATTCCTCTTATCATCCCACAGGGAGAACTATGTCCTGAACCAGCCTACCAAGAAGTTGATAATGAAAGAGTGTGCACTAACGAGGATGAAATTTATACATGGCGTAAGAGAGACTGTTATGCCAGACTGTTAATATTCAACAGCACTGATGATGTACGACAAAAAGCTCTGTTCAACTGCAGAACATCCCATGAGATGTGGGGTAGACTGAACACCCAGTACTTGCAGAGGGCTGCAGATAACAAACACCTGTTACACAGAGAATTCTTGAATCTCAGGTAGAATATCTTCAGTTAAGCTATAACGAAATTATGATTTCAACCTGTCCTTCTATTAATTTACAGTTATGTCGATGGTGACGACATCATGAACCATGTAACGGCTCTAGAATCTATGGCAGCACAACTCAATGACCTTGGCGTCAGTGTGACCGATCATGACATCATAACAAAAATTGTTTGTAGTCTACCAACGCGTTTCGACAACCTTGTATCCTCATGGGATGGAATGCAGGATCAAGAGAAAACACTAGATGCCCTTCAAGCACGCCTAGTTTCAGAGGAACGGAAATTTACTCTTCGAAAAGCACAAGCCAGCGGATCGAGCATAGAAACTGCAACTGCACCACCCAATACCGCATTTTTTGGTCAAGGGATGAGCAATCACGGACGGTCACGACCAGATATCAAATACGGAAGAGGTGGAGGGAGCTTCAGAGGAAGTCAACGACAATCCTCAGCCCAAGGAAGATCTAAGGACCAAGTGGCAAGAGACAACGCTTTCTGCTCATATTGCCATAAAACCAGGCACTACGCATTCGAATGTCGTAAACGAATTGAAGACGAAGGAGCGAGCCAGGGAAACAACAAGAAAGCCAACCTGGCAGATTCGAGCGGGAGAAAAGAAAGTGACCGAGACTTCTCCTTCGTATCGACGGAATGCCTCAGAGCGTCAGAGCCTGCCACATTCTATCTCGACTCCGGGTGCACTCAACATATGTCCGATCAGAGATCATTCTTCACCAACTTTCGACCAATTGCAGAACTGGAGCGGCCCATCGATGGAATCGGTGGCGCTAAACTGTACGCTCGCGGCATTGGCGACATTGCAGTAAGCCGATGGGCAAATGGAATCAAGATTGACGGGTGGCTCAGAAATGTACTATACGTCCCCCAACTAACTGTTAACCTAGTCTACATCGGTTGCATCACGGAAAATGGGTACATGGTCGTCTTCTCAAAAGACTCTGCCAAGATCATGCAAAAAGATGACACAGTGATGGAAGGTTCAAGAATCGGAAATACCCTGTATAGACTCGACATATCGGCCAAAAGTCCACCCATCACGAGTTTAATAGCAAGTTCAAGCTCTGCAACACTCAACGTATGGCACGAACGACTCGCCCATGTAAGCCACGACATCGTCAAAAAGATGGCGACCAGTAATCACGTCACCGGAATGGATGTCGAACCCGTGAAGGAAGATCGAAACCTGTACTGTAATGGATGCAATCTGGGAAAAATGCACAAACTGCCTTTCTCCACGAGCACACGCATCACTACCCGAGTCGGGGAACTCATTCATACGGACTTGGTTGGTCCGATGCACATATCGTCACCGAATGGAGTCAAATACTACGTAGTATTCAAAGACGACTACAGTCGCTACAAAGTAGTATACTTTCTCAAATTAAAGTCCGAATGTCCCGATTTATTCAAATTGTTCTCTAAAAAGATCTTTTGTGAAACCGGAAAACGGATTGCTACACTACGCTCCGACAATGGCGGGGAATTCATGAGCCATGAATTCCAAAACTGGCTCACAGAAGAAAGAATTAGACAAGAAATGAGCGCACCACACACCCCCGAACAGAACGGAAAGGCGGAACGAGACCACCGAACCACTGTCGAAGCGGCGCGAAGCCAAGGAGACAGGCAGAACCATCATTTGTCGCCACGTCAAGATTTACGAAACCGAAATCGTCGACACAACCACCTCCAACAAAAGGGATGAAGACCCCGGCGCTGATATGTCGAAAAGTGAGAACGCGAGCACCACATCACCGCCAGAAAATGTCACCCAATTGACGAAAGATACAACAGTATCTATCCCACAACCCATCCGACAGTCCACACGACAACGTGTTCCAAAGAAATTATGGCCCATAAAGTCGTACGGCAGCACTGATGTCGTCTGATGAAGCGATGACGAAGCACCAAATGTTCATCTTTTATGAGCCGAAATCATTTAAAGAAGCCATGACTTCAACAGAACGTGATTTGTGGAAGAAAGCGGCCGACGAAGAAATCCGATCTCATCAAGAGAACAACACATGGACTGTTATGCCTCTCCCACCCAACAGAGTGTCAATCCCCAGTGGGTGGAATTTCAAGATAAAAACCGACAAAGACGGCCAACCAAAACGGAGAAAAGCCCGATTTTTTGCAAAAGGATACCGCCAGATCAAGGGCATCGATTTTCAAGAATCGTTTGCCCCAGTAGTACGCTACGATTCACTTCGAGTTTTGATGGCCATCGCCGCTATGCAGGATCTCGAACTCGTCCAACTTGACGTCGCCACAGCATTTTTGAATGGGGACATTGATGAGGAGATCTACATCACGCAACCCGAAGGATACATCATCCCCGGTCGTGAAACAGAAGTATGCAAGCTCAACAAATCACTGTATGGAATTCGGCAGGCGTCACGGATATGGAATTTAAAACTAAATTCAGTACTCATCGCAGCCGGCCTACGACAAAGTAACGCTGACCCATGCGTATACTTCCGCACAGACAACGAAGAAACCGTCATTGTTGCAGTATGGGTAGACGACGGCATCATTGCAGGAAATCGTATGGCCACCATAGACAAAATCGTGAACACTTTGAAAACCAGTTTCAAAATGACACACGGCCCAGCAGAACACTTCGTCGGCCTCGTTATTCAACGCGACCGAGCCAACAAACAGATTGTTCTATCGGCACCACAGTATGTAGAGAAGATACTTGCCAAGTTCCAAATGAACACATGCCATCCGATCTCAACTCCGGCCGAAAAAGGAACACCAAAACTGTCTGCACTACCACCTAGCTCCGACGATTCCGAAATAAAAGCTTCATTCCCCTACCGAGAAGCAGTGGGGAGCATAATGTATGCGGCGATTACCATTCGTCCTGACATTTCATTCATCGCTGGGCAACTCGCCCAACATTGTGAAAACCCGAGCCCCGCCCATTGGAAAGGAGCAAAGCGTGTACTACGGTACCTTGCCGGGACCCGGGATCACGGGATATGCTTCGGCGGTAAAAGAACGAACCCTACCAGACTCAATGGATACTCTGACGCAGACTACGCTGGCGATCCAAACAGCAGGAGATCAACATCTGGATTCTTATTCACGTTAAATGGAGGACCGATCACCTGGTCAAGTCGACGCCAACCAATTGTAGCGCTGTCTACGATGGAAGCAGAGTATATCGCTGCAAGCGACGCATGCAGGGAAGCAACGTGGATAAGACTGATCTTGAGTGAACTAGGTGCTCACCAAAACAACCCCACAACGATATGGTGCGACAATGAGAGCGCGATATCACTAGCGAAAAATCCAGAGTCGCACAAACGGTCGAAACATATCGATGAACGATACCATCATATCCGCGAGCAAATCAAGAAAGGAGTCGTCAACCTCTCATACGTGAATACGAAGAACCAACTTGCAGACATACTTACAAAAGGGTTAGATCTGCAGAGTCAGGAGAAGCTGATGAAGGAGATTGGAATCGTGAAACCTTAGCGCGCTGACTGAAACAGCGGCCATTCATTTTTGTGAAATTATTTCAATTGTACTGTGTAGACGTTGCACACATTCGTGATGACATTTTCCCTTCCACATGCTATGTTGAAATTCAGAATAATTATCTCGGTTTAAGTTCGCTACGGACGGCTGATTGAGGAGAAGTGTTGGAAGCAGACATTCAGCCATCTAGCGGTCAACAGACAAACTCCATCCCTATATGAAAGGAGGAGGCTGTTAAGCCTCACCCGACGCTTCTCTAGGAAGCGTCTGACTGTCTTGAAGCAACCACGCTGATCGTGAACAGCCGTCGTTTATATTCACTGCAATTCTTAGGTAAATGTCGAGAAGTTTATCACTTATTTATTACTTGTATGCAACGCACATGTACACAAATACAGACCTCTATGAGAGGAATCAGAAACCCCAAGTAACACTGTCGTATTCATTCTAACAGCCAGTGCACGCCAGAGCACGCCAGTGCACGCACGAGCCAGTCAATGCACGCCAGAGCACTCCAGTGCACGCCAGAGAACGCCAGAGCACGCCAGAGCACGCCAGTGCACGCCAGAGCACGGTAGAGCACAGCAGAGAATAGCTCAGCACTTGAAGTTGCAATAATATTTTTTTCACTTGTTAAAACCATTTTTTAATTACAGGATGTGTAAATGAATGTCCAATACACCAGTGCACGCACGAGCACGTCAATGCACGCCAGAGCACGCCAGTGCACGCCAGAGCACGCCAGTGCACGCCAGAGCACGCCAGTGCACGCCAGAGCACGCCAGTGCACGCCAGAGCACGCCAGTGCACGCCAGAGCACGCCAGTGCACGCCAGAGCACGCCAGAGCACGCCAGAGCACGCCAGTGCACGCAGGAGCACGCCAGTGCACGCCAGAGCAATTCAATGCACGCCAGAGCACTCCAATTCACACCAGAACACGCCAGTGCACGCCAGAGCACGCAAATTCACACCAGAACACGCCAGTGCACGCAAGAGCACGTCAATGCACGCCAGAGCACGCAAGTGCACGCCAGAGCACGCCAGTGCACGCCAATTCACACCAGAGCACGCCAGTGCACGCCAGAGCACGCCAGTGCACGCCAGAGCAAGTCAATGCATGCCAGAGCACGCCAGTGCACGCCAGAGCACGCCCGTGGACGCCAGAGCAATTCAAAGCACGCCAGTGCACGCCAATTCACACCAGAGCACGCCAGTGCACGCCAGAGCACGCCAATTTACACCAGAGCACGCCAGTGCACGCCAGAGCACGCCAGTGCACACCAGAGCACGCCAGTGCACGCAAGAGCACGTCAATGCACGCCAAAGCACGCCAGTCCACGCCAGAACACGCCAGAGCACGCCAAAGCACGCCAGTGTACGCCAGAGCACGCCAGTGCACGCCAATTCACACCAGAGCAAGCCAGTTCACGCCAGAGCACGCCAGAGCACGTCAATGCACGCCAGAGCACGCCAATTCACACCAGAGCACGCCAGTGCACGCCAGAGCACGCCAGTGCACGCACGAGCACGTCAATGCACGCCAGTGCACGCCAGAGCACGCCAGTGCACGCCAGAGCACGCCAGTGCACGCCAGAGCACGCCAGTGCACGCCAGAGCACGCCAGTGCACGCCAGTGCACGCCAATTCACACCAGAGCACGCCAGATCACGCCAGTGCACGCCAGAGCACGTCAATGCACGCCAGAGCACGCCAGTGCACGCCAGAGCACGCCAATTCACACCAGAGCACGCCAGAGCACGCCAGTGCACGTCAGAGCACGTCAATGCACGCCAGAGCACGCCTGTGCACGCCAGAGCAAGTCAATGCACGCCAGAACACGCCAGTGCACGCCAGTGCACCCCAATTCACACCAGAGCACGCCAGTGCACGCCAGAGCACGCCAGTGCACGCCAGAGCACGCCAGTGCACGCCAGAGCACGCCAGTGCACGCCAGAGCACGCCAGTGCACGCCAGAGCACGCCAATTCACACCAGAGCACGCTAGATCACGCCAGTGCACGCCAGAGCACGTCAATGCACGCCAGAGCACGCCAGTGCACGCCAGAGCACGCCAATTCACACCAGAGCACGCCAGAGCACGCCAGTGCACGCCAGAGCACGTCAATGCACGCCAGAGCACGCCAGTGCACGCCAGAGCAAGTCAATGCACGCCAGAGCACGCCAGTGCACGCCAGTGCACCCCAATTCACACCAGAGCACGCCAGTGCACGCCAGAGCACGCCAGTGCACGCCAGTGCACTCCAATTCACACTAGAGCACGCCAGTGCACGCCAGAGCACGCCAGTGCACGCCTATTCACACCAGAGCACGCCAGAGCTCGCCAGTGCACGCCAATTCACACCAGAGCACGCCAGTGCACGCCAATTCACACCAGAGCACGCCAGTGCACACCAGAGCACGCCAGTGCACGCCAGAGCACGCCAGTACACGCCAGTGCACGCCAGAGCACGCCAGTGCACGCCAATTCACACCAGAGCACGCCAGTGCACGCCAGAGCACGCCAGTGCACGCCAGAGCACGCGAGTGCACGCCAGAGCACGCCAGTGCACGCCAGAGCACGCCAGTGCACGCCAGAGCACGCCAGTGCACGCCAGAGCACGCCAGAGCACGCCAGTGCACGCCAGTGCACGCCAGAGCAAGCCAGAGTACGCCAGAGCACGGTAGAGCACGCCAGAGCACGCCAGTGCACGCCAGAGCACGGTAGAGCACAGCAGAGAACAGCTCAGCACTTGAAGTTGTTATAATATTTTTTTCACTTGTTAAAACCATTTTTTAATTACAGGATGTGTAAATCAATTTCCAATACACCATTTCAAGTCTATTTAATCAATAAATTTATAGAGCAAATCATGAACAAAAAGTTTGAGAAAAACGCACATCACAGCACTTGAATTTTTAAAAATTATTCAAGTTATTTGAGTTCTATTGTCGGGTAGTGGATTTCTATTGTCAAGCACTTGAGTTCTACATAGCAGAGCACGACAGAGCACGACAGAGCAAGCCAGTGCACGCACGAGCACGTCAATGCACGCCAGAGCATGCCAGTGCACGCCAGTGCACGCCAGAGCACGCCAGTGCACGCCAGAGCACGCCAGTGCACGCCAGAGCACGCCAATTCACACCAGAGCACGTCAATGCACGCCAGAGCACGCCAGTGCACGCCAGTGCACGCCAGTGCACGCCAGAGCACGCCAGTGCACGCCAGAGCACGCCAGTGCACGCCAGAGCACGCCAGTGCACGCCAGAGCACGGTAGAGCACAGCAGAGAACAGCTCAGCACTTGAAGTTGCTATAATATTTTGTTCACTTGTTAAAACCATTTTTTAATTACAGGATGTGTAAATCAATGTCCAATACACCATTTCAAGTCTATTTAATCAATAAATTTATAGAGCAAATCATGAACAAAAAGTTTGAGAAAAACGCACATCACAGCACTTGAATTTTTAAAAATTATTCAAGTTATTTGAGTTTTATTGTATGGTAGTGGATTTCTATTGTCGAGCACTTGATTTCTGCATAGCAGAGCACGCCAGAGCACGCCAGTGCACGCCAGAGCACTCCAGTGCACGCCAGAGAACGCCAGTGCACGCCAGAGCACTCCAGTGCACGTATGAGCACGTCAATGCACGCCAGAGAACGCCAGTGCACGCCAGAGCACGCCAGTGCACGCCAGTGCACGCCAGAGCACGCTAGTGCACCCCAGAGCACGCCAGTGCACGCCAGAGCACGCCAGTGCACGCCAGAGCACGCCAGTGCACACCAGAGCACGCCAGAGCACGCCAATTCACACCAGAGCACGCCAGAGCACGCCAGAGCACGCCAGAGCACGCCAATTCACACCAGATCACGCAAGTGCACGCCAGAGCACGTCAATGCACGCCAGAGCATGCCAGTGCACGCCAGAGCACGCCAGTGCACGCCAGAGCACGCCAATTCACACCAGAGCACGTCAATGCACGCCAGAGCACGCCAGAGCACGCCAGTGCACGCCAGAGCACGTCAGTGCACGCCAGTGCACGCCAAAGCACGCCAAAGCACGCCAGTGCACGCCATAGCACGCGAATTCACACCAGAGCACGCCAGAGCACGCCAGTGCACGCCAGAGCACGTCTATGCACGCCAGAGCACGCCAGAGCACGCAAGTGCACGCTAGAGCACGCCAATTCACAGCAGAGCACGCCAGAGCACGCCAGTGCACGCCAGACCACGTCAATGCACGCCAGAGCACGCCAGTGCACGCCAGTGCACGCCAGTGCACGCAAGAGCAAGTCAATGCACGCCAGAGCACGCCAGTTTACGCCAGAGCACGCCAGTGCACGCCAGAGCACGCCAGAGCACGCCAATTCACACCAGAGCATGCTAGAGCACGCCAGAGCACGCCAATTCACACCAGAGCACGCAAGGCACGCCAGAGCACGCCAGTGCACGCCAGAGCACGTCAATGCACGCCAGAGCATGCCAGTGCACGCCAGAGCACGCCAGTGCACGCCAGAGCACGCAAGTGGACGCCAAAGCATGCCAGTGCACGCCAGAGCACGCCAGAGCACGCCAGTGCACGCCAATTCACACCAGAGCACGCCAGTGCACGCCAGTGCGCGCCAGAGCAATCCAGTGCACGCCAGAGCACGCCAGTGCACGCCAGAGCACGCCAGAGCACGGTAGAGCACACCAGTGCACGCCAGAGCACGCCAGAGCACGCCAATTCACACCAGAGCAGGCCAGAGCACGCCAGAGCACGCCAATTCACACCAGAGCACGCCAGTGCACGCCAGAGCACGCCAGTGCATGCACGAGCACGTTAATGCACGCCAGAGCAAGCCAGTGCACGCCAGAGCACGCCAATTCACACCAGAGCACGTCAATAGACGCCAGAGCACGCCAGTGCACGCAAGAGCAAGTCAATGCACGCCAGAGCACGCCAGTTTACGCCAGAGCACGCCAGTGCACGCCAGAGCATGCCAGTGCACGCCAGTGCACTCCAATTCACACTAGAGCACGCCAGTGTACGCCAATTCACACCAGAGCACGCCAGAGCACGCCAGTGCACGCCAATTCACACCAGAGCACGCCAGTGCACGCCAGAGCACGCCAGTGCACGCCAGAGCACGCGAGTGCACGCCAGAGCACGCCAGTGCACGCCAGAGCACGCCAGTGCACGCCAGAGCACGCCAGTGCACGCCAGAGCACGCCAGAGCACGCCAGTGCACGCCAGTGCACGCCAGAGCAAGCCAGAGTACGCCAGAGCACGCCAGAGCACGCCAGAGCACGCTAGTCCACGCCAGAGCACGGTAGAGCACAGCAGAGAACAGCTCAGCACTTGAAGTTGCTATAATATTTTTTTCACTTGTTAAAACCATTTTTTAATTACAGGATGTGTAAATCAATGTCCAATACACCATTTCAAGTCTATTTAATCAATAAATTTATAGAGCAAATCATGAACAAAAAGTTTGAGAAAAACGCACATCACAGCACTTGAATTTTTAAAAATTATTCAAGTTATTTGAGTTCTATTGTCGGGTAGTGGATTTCTATTGTCAAGCACTTGAGTTCTGCATAGCAGAGCACGAAAGAGCACGACAGAGCACGCCAGTGCACGCACGAGCAAGTCAATGCACGCCAGAGCACGCCAGAGCACGCCAGAGCACGCAAGTGCACGCCAGAGCACGCCAGTGCACGCCAGAGCACGCCAGTGCACGCCAGAGAACGCCAGAGCACGCCAATTCACACCAGAGCAGGCCAGAGCACGCCAGAGCACGCCAATTCACACCAGAGCACGCCAGTGCACGCCAGAGCACGCCAGTGCATGCACGAGCACGTTAATGCACGCCAGAGAAAGCCAGTGCACGCCAGAGCACGCCAGTGCACGCCAGAGAACGCCAATTCACACCAGAGCACGTCAATAGACGCCAGAGCACGCCAGTTCACGCCAGAGCACGCCAGTGCACGCCAGAGAACGCTAGTGCACGCCAGAGCACGCCAGTGCATGTCAGAGGACGCCAATTCACACCAGAGCATGCCAGAGCAAACAAGTGCACGCCAGAGCACGTCAATGCACGCCAGAGCACGCCAGAGAACGCCAGTGCACGCCAGAGAACGCCAGTGCACGCACGAGCACGTCAATGCACGCCAGAGCACGCCAGTGCACGCCAGAGCATGCCAGTGCACGCCAGAGCACGCCAGAGCACGCCAATTCACACCAGAGCATGCTAGAGCACGCCAGAGCACGCCAATTCACACCAGAGCACGCAAGGCCCGCCAGAGCACGCCAGTGCACGCCAGAGCACGTCAATGCACGCCAGAGCATGCCAGTGCACGCCAGAGCACGCCAGTGCACGCCAGAGCACGCCAGTGCACGCCAAAGCATGCCAGTGCACGCCAGAGCACGCCAGTGCACGCCAGTGCACGCCAATTCACACCAGAGTACGCCAGTGCACGCCAGTGCACGCCAGAGCAATCCAGTGCACGCCAGAGCACGCCAGTGCACGCCAGAGCACGCCAGAGCACGGAAGAGCACAGCAGAGAACAGCTCAGCACTTGAAGTTGCTATAATATTTTTTTCACTTGTTAAAACCATTTTTTAATTACAGGATGTGTAAATCAATGTCCAATACACCATTTCAAGTCTATTTAATCAATCAATTTATAGAGAAAATCATGAACAAAAAGTTTGAGAAAAACGCACATCAAAGCACTTGAATTTTTAAAAATTATTCAAGTTATTTGAGTTCTATTGTCGGGTAGTGGATTTCTATTGTCAAGCACTTAAGTTCTGCATAGCAGAGCACGACAGAGCACGACAGAGCTCGCCAGAGCACGCCAGTTTACGCCAGTGCACGCCAGTGCACGCCAGAGCACTCCAGTGCATGCCAGAGAACGCCAGTGCACGCCAGAGAACGCCAGTGCACGCACGAGCACGTCAATGCACGCCAGAGCACGCCAGTGCACGCCAGAGCATGCCAGTGCACGCCAGAGCACGCCAGTGCACGCCAGAGCACGCCAGAGCACGCCAATTCACACCAGAACATGCTAGAGCACGCCAGAGCACGCCAATTCACACCAGAGCACGCAAGTGCACGCCAGAGCACGCCAATTCACACCAGAGCACGCAAGTGCACGCCAGAGCACGCCAGTGCACGCCAGAGCACGCAAGTGCACGCCAGAGCACGCCAGTGCACGCACGAGCAAGTCAATGCACGCCAGAGCACGCCAGTGCACGCCAGAGCACGCAAGTGCACGCAAGTGCACGCCAGAGCACGCCAGTGCATGCCAGAGCAAGCCATGCACGCCAGAGCACGCCAGAAAACGCCAATTCACACCAGAGCAGGCCAGAGCACGCCAGAGCACGCAAATTCACACCAGAGCACGCAAGTGCACGCCAGAGCACGCCAGTGCATGCACGAGCACGTCAATGCACGCCAGAGCATGCCAGTGCACGCCAGAGCACGCCAGTGCACGCCAGAGCACGCCAATTCACACCAGAGCACGTCAATGCACGCCAGAGCACGCCAGTGCACGCCAGAGCACGCCAATTCACACCAGAGCACGCCAGTGCACGCCAGAGCACGCCAATTCACACCAGAGCACGCCAGTGCACGCCAGAGCACGCCAGTGCACGCCAGAGCACGCCAGTGCACGCCAGAGCACGCCAGTGCACGCACGAGCACGTCAATGCACGCCAGAGCATGCCAGTGCACGCCAGAGCATGCCAGTGCACGCCAGATCACGCCAATTCACACCAGAGCACGTCAATGCACGCCAGAGCACGCCAGTGCACTCCAGTGCACGCCAATTCACACAAGAGCACGCCAGTGCACGCCAGAGCACGCCAGAGCACGCCAGTGCACGCCAGAGCACTCCAGTGCACGCCAGAGCACTCCAGTGCACGCCAGAGAACGCCAGTGTACGCCAGAGCACGCCAGTGCACGCACGAGCAAGTCAATGCACGCCAGAGCACGCCAGTGCCCGCCAGAGCATGCAAGTGCACGCCAGAGCACGCCAAAAAACGCCAATTCACACCAGAGCAGGCCAGAGCACGCCAGAGCACGCCAATTCACACCAGAGCACGCGAGTGCACGCCAGAGCACGCCAATGCATGCACGAGCACGTCAATGCACACCAGAGCACGCCAGTGCACGCCAGTGCATGCCAGTGCACGCAAGAGCACGTCAATGCACGCCAGAGCACGCCAGTCCGCGCCAGAGCACGTCAATGCACGCCAGAGCACGCCAGTCCGCGCCAGAGCACGCAAGTGCACGCCAGAGCACGCCAGAGCACGCCAATTCACAACAGAGCACGCCAGCGACGCCAGAGCACGCAAGTGCACGCCAGAGCACGCCAGAGCACGCAAGTGCACGCCAGAGCACGCCAGTGCACGCAGGAGCACTTCAATGCATGCCAGAGCATGCCAGTGCACGCCAGAGTACGCCACTGCACGCCAGAGCACGCCAGTGCACGCCAGTGCACGCCAGAGCACGCCAGTGCACGCCAGTGCACGCCAGTGCACGCCAGAGCACGTCAATTAACGCCAGAGCAAGCCAGAGCACGCCAGTGCACGCCAGAGCACGCAAGTGCACGCCACAGCAAGCCAGTGCACGCCAGAGCACGCCAGTGCACGTCAGAGCACGCCAGTGCCCGCCAGAGCACGCCAGTGCACGCCAGAGCAATTCAATGCACGCCAGAGCACGCCAATTGACACCAGAGCACGCCAATTCACACCAGAGCACGCCAGTGCACGCCAGAGCACAACAATTCACACCAGAGAACGCCAGTGCACACCAGAGCACGCCAGTGTACGCCAGAGCACGCCAGAGCACGCCAGTGCACGCCAGAGCACGTCAATTAACGCCAGAGCATGCCAGTGCACGCCAGAGCATGCCAGTGCACGCCAGATCACGCCAATTCACACCAGAGCACGTCAATGCACGCCAGAGCACGCCAGTGCACTCCAGTGCACGCCAATTCACACAAGAGCACGCCAGTGCACGCCAGAGCACGCCAGAGCACGCCAGTGCACGCCAGAGCACTCCAGTGCACGCCAGAGCACTCCAGTGCACGCCAGAGAACGCCAGTGTACGCCAGAGCACGCCAGTGCACGCACGAGCAAGTCAATGCACGCCAGAGCACGCCAGTGCCCGCCAGAGCATGCAAGTGCACGCCAGAGCACGCCAAAAAACGCCAATTCACACCAGAGCAGGCCAGAGCACGCCAGAGCACGCCAATTCACACCAGAGCACGCGAGTGCACGCCAGAGCACGCCAATGCATGCACGAGCACGTCAATGCACACCAGAGCACGCCAGTGCACGCCAGTGCATGCCAGTGCACGCAAGAGCACGTCAATGCACGCCAGAGCACGCCAGTCCGCGCCAGAGCACGTCAATGCACGCCAGAGCACGCCAGTCCGCGCCAGAGCACGCAAGTGCACGCCAGAGCACGCCAGAGCACGCCAATTCACAACAGAGCACGCCAGCGACGCCAGAGCACGCAAGTGCACGCCAGAGCACGCCAGAGCACGCAAGTGCACGCCAGAGCACGCCAGTGCACGCAGGAGCACTTCAATGCATGCCAGAGCATGCCAGTGCACGCCAGAGTACGCCACTGCACGCCAGAGCACGCCAGTGCACGCCAGTGCACGCCAGAGCACGCCAGTGCACGCCAGTGCACGCCAGTGCACGCCAGAGCACGTCAATTAACGCCAGAGCAAGCCAGAGCACGCCAGTGCACGCCAGAGCACGCAAGTGCACGCCACAGCAAGCCAGTGCACGCCAGAGCACGCCAGTGCACGTCAGAGCACGCCAGTGCCCGCCAGAGCACGCCAGTGCACGCCAGAGCAATTCAATGCACGCCAGAGCACGCCAATTGACACCAGAGCACGCCAATTCACACCAGAGCACGCCAGTGCACGCCAGAGCACAACAATTCACACCAGAGAACGCCAGTGCACACCAGAGCACGCCAGTGTACGCCAGAGCACGCCAGAGCACGCCAGTGCACGCCAGAGCACGTCAATTAACGCCAGAGCAAGCCAGAGCACGCCAGTCCACGCCAGAGCACGCCAGTGCACGCCAAAGCACGCCAGTGTTCGCCAGAGCACGCCAGTGCACGCCAATTCACACCAGAGCACGCCAGTGCACGCCAGAGCACGCCAGTGCACGCCAGAGCACGCCAGTGCACGCCAGAGCAATTCAATGCACGCCAGTGCACGCCAGAGGACGCAAGTGCACGCCAAAGCACGCCAGTGCACGCCAGAGCACGCCAGTGCACCCCAGTGCACGCCAATTCACACCAGAGCACGCCAGTGCACGCCATAGCACGCCAGAGAACGCCAGTGCACGCCAGTGCACGCCAGAGCACGTCAATGCACGCCGGAGCAAGCCAGAGCACGCCAGAGCACGCCAGAGCACGCCAGTGCACGCCAGAGCACGCCAATCCATACCAGAGCACGCCAATGCACGCCAGAGCACACAAATTCACACCAGAGCACGCCAGTGCACGCCAAAGCACGCCAGTGCACGCCAGAGCATGCCAGTGCACGCCAGAGCACGCCAATTCACACCAGAGCACGTCAATGCACGCCAGAGCAAGCCAGTGCACGGCAGAGCACGCCAATTCACACCAGAGCACGCCAGAGCACGCCAGTTCACGCCAGAGCACGTCAATGCACGCCAGAGCACGCCAGTGCACGCCAGAGAAATTCAATGCACGCCAGAGCACGCCAATTTACACCAGAGCACGCCAGTGCACGCCAGAGCACGCCAATTCACAACAGAGCACGCCAATGCACGCCAGAGCACACAAATTCACACCAGAGCACGCCAGTGCACGCCAAAGCACGCCAGTGCACGCCAGTGCACGCCAATTCACACCAGAGCACGCCAGAGCAAGTCAATGCACGCCAGAGCACGCCAGTGCACGCCAGAGCACGCAAGTGCACGCAAGTGCACGCCAAAGCACGCCAGTGCACGCCAGTGCACGTCAATTCACACCAGAGCACGCCAGTGCACGCCAGAGCACGCCAGAGCACGCCAGAGCACGCCAGAGCACTTCAGTGCACGCCAGAGCACGGTAGAGCACAGCAGAGAACAGCTCAGCAATTGAAGTTGCTATAATATTTTTTTCACTTGTTAAAACCATTTTTTAATTACAGGATGTGTAAATCAATGTCCAATACACCATTTCCAGTCTATTTTATCAATAAATTTATAGAGCAAATCATGAACAAAAAGTTTGAGAAAAACGCACATCACAGCACTTGAATTTTTAAAAATTATTCAAGTTATTTGAGTTCTATTGTCGGGTAGTGGATTTCTATTGTCCAGCACTTGAATTCTGCATAGCAAAGCACGCCAGAGCACGCCAGTGCACGCCAGAGCACGCCAGAGCACGTCAGTGCACGCCAGAGCACGCCAGAGCACGCCAGTGCACGCCAGAGCACGCCAGTGCACGAACGAGCAGGTCAATGCACGCCAGAGCATGCCAGTGCACGCCAGAGCATGCCAATTCACACCAGAGCACGTCCATGCACGCCAGAGCACGCTAGTGCACGCTTGAGCACGCCAATTCACACCAGATTACGCCAGAGCACGCCAGAGCACGCCAAAGCACGCCAGAGAACGCCAGATTACGTCAATGCACGCCAGAGCACGCCAGTGCACGTCAGAGCATGCCAATTCACACCAGAGCACGCCAGTGCACGCCAGAGCACGCCAGTGCACGCCAGAGCACGCCAGTGCACGCCAGAGCAATTCAATGCACGCCAGAGAACGCCAATTCACACCAGAGCACGCCAGTGCACGCCAGAGCACGCCAGAGCACGCCAGAGCACGCCAGTGCACGCCAGAGCACGCCAGTGCACGCACGAGCACGTCAATGCACGCCAGAGCATGCCAGTGCACGCCAGAGCACGCCAATTCACACCAGAGCACGTCAATGCACGCCAGAGCACGCCAGTGCACGCCAGAGCACGCCAGTGCACGCCAGAGCACGCCAGTGCACGCCAAAGCACGCCAGTGCACGCCAGAGCACGCCAATGCACGCCAGAGCACGCCAGTGCACGCCAGTGCACCCCAGAGCACGCCAGTGCACGCCAGAGCACGTCAATGCACGCCAGAGCACGCCAATTCACACCAGAGCACGCCAGTGCACGCAAGTGCACGCCACAGCACGCCAGAGCACGTCAGAGCACGCCAGAGCACTTCAGTGCACGCCAGAGCACGGTAGAGCACAGCAGAGAACAGCTCAGCAATTGAAGTTGCTATAATATTTTTTTGACTTGTTAAAACCATTTTTTAATTACAGGATGTGTAAATCAATGTCCAATACACCATTTCCAGTCTATTTTATCAATAAATTTATAGAGCAAATCATGAACAAAAAGTTTGAGAAAAACGCACATCACAGCACTTGAATTTTTAAAAATTATTCAAGTTATTTGAGTTCTATTGTCGGGTAGTGGATTTCTATTGTCCAGCACTTGAATTCTGCATAGCAGAGCACGCCAGAGCACGCCAGTGCACGCCAGAGCACGCCAGTGCACGAACGAGCAGGTCAATGCACGCCAGAGCATGCCAGTGCACGCCAGAGCATGCCAATTCACACCAGAGCACGTCCATGCACGCCAGAGCACGCCAGTGCACGCTTGAGCACGCCAATTCACACCAGAGCACGCCAGAGCACGCCAGAGCACGCCAAAGCACGCCAGAGCACGCCAGATTACGTCAATGCACGCCAGAGCACGCCAGTGCACGTCAGAGCATGCCAATTCACACCAGAGCACGCCAGTGCACGCCAGAGCACGCCAGTGCACGCCAGAGCACGCCAGTGCACGCCAGAGCACGCCAGTGCACGCCAGAGCACGCCAGTGCACGCCAGAGCAATTCAATGCACGCCAGAGAACGCCAATTCACACCAGAGCACGCCAGTGCACGCCAGAGCACGCCAGAGCACGCCAGAGCACGCCAGTGCACGCCAGAGCACGCCAGTGCACGCACGAGCACGTCAATGCACGCCAGAGCATGCCAGTGCACGCCAGAGCACGCCAATTCACACCAGAGCACGTCAATGCACGCCAGAGCACGCCAGTGCACGCCAGAGCACGCCAGTGCACGCCAAAGCACGCCAGTGCACGCCAGTGCACGCAAATTCACACCAGAGCACGCCAGTGCACGCCAGAGCACGCCAGAGCTCGCCAGTGCACGCCAGAGCACGTCAATGCACGCCAGAGCAAGCCAGAGCACGCCAGAGCACGCAAGTGCCCGCCAGAGCACGGTAGAGCACAGCAGAGAACAGCTCAGCACTTGAAGTTGCTATAATATTTTTTCACTTGTTAAAACCATTTTTTAATTACAGGATGTGTAAATAAATGTCCAATACACCATTTCAAGTCTATTTAATCAATAAATTTATAGAGCAAATCATGAACAAAAAGTTTGAGAAAATCGCACATCACAGCACTTGAATTTTTAAAAATTATTCAAGTTATTTGAGTTCTATTGTCGGGTAGTGGATTTCTATTGTCAAGCACTTGAGTTCTTCATAGCAGAGCTCGCCAGAGCACGACAGATTACGCCAGAGCAAGCCAGTGCACGCCAGAGCATGCCAGTGCACGCCAGAGCACGCCAGTGCACGCCAGTGCACGCCAGAGCACGCCAGTGCACGCCAGAGCAATTCAATGCACGCCAGAGCACGCCAATTCACACCAGAGCACGCCAATTCACGCCAGAGCACGCCAGTGCACGCCAGAGCATGCCAGTGCACGCCAAAGCACGCCAGTGAACGCCAGAGCACGCCAGAGCACGCCAGTGCACGCCAGAGCACGCCAGTGCACGCCAGAGCAATTCAATGCACGCCAGAGCATGCCAATTCACACCAGAGCACGCCAGTGCACGCAAGAGCACGTCAATGCACGCCAGAGCACGCCAGTGCACGCCAAAGCACGCCAGTGCACGCCAATTCACACCAGAGCACGCCAGAGCATGCAAGAGCACGCCAGTGCACGCCAGTGCACGCCAATTCACACCAGAGCACGCCAATGCACGCAAGAGCACACCAGAGCACGCCAGTGCACGCCAGAGACGTCAATGCACGCCAGAGCAAGCCAGAGCACGCCAGAGCACGCCATAGCATGCCAGTGCACGCCAGAGCACGGTAGAGCACAGCAGAGAACAGCTCAGCACTTGAAGTTGCTATAATATTTTTTTCACTTGTTAAAACCATTTTTTAATTACAGGATGTGTAAATCAATGTCCAATACACCATTTCAAGTCTATTTAATCAATAAATTTATAGAGCAAATCATGAACAAAAAGTTTGAGAAAAACGAACATCACAGCACTTGAATTTTTAAAAATTATTCAAGTTATTTGAGTTCTATTGTCGGGTAGTGGATTTCTATTGTCAAGCACTTGAGTTCTGCATAGCAGAGCACGCCAGTGAACGCCAGAGCACGCCGATTCACACCAGAGCACGCCAGTGCACGCCAGAGCACGCCAATTAACACCAGAGCACGCCAGTGCACGCCAGAGCACGCCAGTGCACGCAAGAGCACGTCAATGCACGCCAGAGCACGCCAGTTTACGCCAGAGCACGCAAGTGCACGCCAAAGCACGCCAGTGCATGCCAGAGCACGCCAATTCACACCAGAGCACGTCAATGCACGCCAGAGCACGCCAGTGCACGCCAGAGCACGCCAATTCACACCAGAGCACGCCAGAGCACGCCAGTGCACGCCAGAGCACGTCAATGCACGCCAGAGCACGCCAGTGCACGCCAGAGCACGTCAATGCACGCCAGAGCAAGCCAGAGCACGCCAGAGCACGCCAATTCACACCAGTTCATGCCAGAGCACGCCAGAGAACGCCAGAGCACGTCAATGCACGCCAGAGCAAGCCAGAGTACGCAAGAGCACGCCAGAGCACGCCAGTGCACACCAGAGCATGGTAGAGCACAGCAGAGAACAGCTCAGCACTTGAAGTTGCTATAATATTTTTTTCACTTGTTAAAACCATTTTTAATTACAGGATATGTAAATCAATGTCCAATACACCATTTCAAGTCTATTGAATCAACAAATTTATAGAGCAAATCATGAACAAAAAGTTTAAGAAAAATGCAAATCACAGCATTTGAATTTTTAAAAATCATCAAGTTATTTGAGTTCTATTGTCAGGTAGTGGATTTCTATTGTCAAGCACTTGAGTTCTGCATAGCAGAGCACGACAGAGCACGACAGAGCACGCCAGAGCACGCAAGTGCACGCCAGAGCACGCCAATTCACACCAGAGCACGCTAGAGCAAGCCAGTGCACGCCAGAGCACGCCAGTGCACGCCAGATTACGCCAGTGCATGCCAGAGCACGCCAATTCAACACCAGAGCACGCCAGTGCACGCCAAAGCATGCTATATCACACCAGAGCACGCCAGTGCACGCCAGAGCACGCCAATTCACACCAGAGCACGCCAGTGGACGCAAGAGCACGTCAATGCACGCCAGAGAGCGCCAGTGCACGCCAGAGCACGCAAGTGCACGCTAAAGCACGCCAGTGCACGTCAGAGCACGCCAGTGCACGCCAGTGCACGCCAATTCACACCAGAGCACGCCAGTGCACGCCAGAGCAATTTAATGAACGCCAGAGCACGCCAGTGTACGCCGGAGCACGCCAGAGCAATTCAATGCACGCCAGAGCACGCCAGTGCACGCCAGAGCACGCAAGTGCACGCCAAAGAACGCCAGTGCACGCCAGAGCACGCCAGTGCACGCCAGTGCACGCCAATTCACACCAGAGCACGCCAGTGCACGCCAGAGCACGCCAGAGCACGCCAGTGCATGCCAGTGCACGCCAGAGCACGTCAATGCACGCCGGAGCAAGCCAGAAAACGCCAGAGCACGCCAGAGCACGCCAGTGCACGCCAGAGCACGCCAATCCACACCAGAGCACGCCAGAGCACGTCAATGCACGCCAGAGCACGCCAGTAAACGCCAGAGCACGCCAGTGCACGCCAGAGCACGCCAGTGCACGCCAGAGCACGCCAATGCACGCCAGAGAAATTCAATGCACGCCAGAGCACGCAAATTTACACCAGAGCACGCCAGTGCACGCAAGAGCACGCCAATTCACAACAGAGCACGCCAGTGCACGTCAATGCACGCCAGAGCACGCCAGTGCACGCCAGTGCACGCCAGTGAACGCCAATTCACACCAGAGCACGCCAGTGCACGCCAGAGCACGCCAGTGCACGCCAGAGCACGCCAGTGCACGCCAGAGCACGCCAGTGCACGCCAGAGCAAGTCAATGCACGCCAGAGCACGCCAGTGCACGCCAGAGCACGCCAGTGCACGCCAGATCAATTCAATGCACGCCAGAGCACGCCAGTGCACGCCAGAGCACTCCAGTGCACGCCAGAGCACGCCAGTGCACGCCAGATTACGCCAGTGCACGCCAGAGCACTCCAGTTCACGCCAGAGCACGTTAGTTCACGCCAGAGCACGCCAGTGCACGCCAGAGCAATTCAATGCACGCCAGAGCACGCCAATTCACACCAGAGCACGCCAGTGCACGCCAGAGCACGCCAATTCACGCCAGAGCACGCCAGTACACGCCAGAGAACGCAAGTGCACGCCAAAGCACGCCAGTGAACGCCAAAGCACGCCAGTGCACGCCAATTCCCACCAGAGCACGCCAGTGCACGCCAGTGCACTCCAGAGCAAGTCAATGCACGCCAGAGAACGCCATGTCACGCCAGAGCACGCCAGTGCACGCCAGAGCACGCCAGAGCACGCCAGTGCACGCCAGAGCAATTTAATGCACGCCAGAGCACGCCAGTGCACGCCAGAGCACGCCAGTGCACGCCAGAGCACGCCAGTGCACGCCAGAGCACGCCAGTGCACGCCAGAGCAATTCAATGCACGCCAGTGCACGCCAGTGCACGCAAGTGCACGCCAAAGCACGCCAGTGCACGCCAGAGCACGCCAGTGCACCCCAGTGCACGCCAATTCACACCAGAGCACGCCAGTGCACGCCAGAGCACGCCAGAGAACGCCAGTGCACGCCAGTGCACGCCAGAGCACGTCAATGCACGCCGGAGCAAGCCAGAGCACGCCAGAGCACGCCAGAGCACGCCAGTGCACGCCAGAGCACGCCAGTGCACGCCAGAGCACGCCAATTCAACACCAGAGC
Organism: Daphnia pulicaria; assembly: GCF_021234035.1. Lineage (NCBI taxonomy): Eukaryota > Metazoa > Arthropoda > Branchiopoda > Diplostraca > Daphniidae > Daphnia > Daphnia pulicaria. Next base: position 9,861,428 of record NC_060919.1, on the reverse strand, counting down.
ACGCCAGTGCACGCCAAAGCATGCCATATCACACCAGAGCACGCCAGTGCACGCCAGAGCACGCCAATTCACACCAGAGCACGCCAGTGCACGCCACAGCAATTTAATGCACGCCAGAGCACGCCAGTGCACGCCAGAGCACGCCAGAGCAATTCAATGCACGCCAGAGCACGCCAGTGCACGCCAGAGCACGCAAGTGCACGCCAAAGCACGCCAGTGCACGCCAGAGCACGCCAGTGCACGCCAGTGCACGCCAATTCACACCAGAGCACGCCAGTGCACGCCAGAGCACGCCAGAGCACGCCAGTGCATGCCAGTGCACGCCAGAGCACGTCAATGCACGCCGGAGCAAGCCAGAAAACGCCAGAGCACGCCAGAGCACGCCAGTGCACGCCAGAGCACGCAAATCAACACCAGAGCACGCCAGAGCACGCCAGTGCACGCCAGAGTACGTCAATGCACGCCAGAGCACGCCAGTGCACGCCAGAGCATGCCAGTGCACGCCAGAGCACGCCAGTGCACGCCAGAGAAATTCAATGCACGCCAGAGCACGCCAATTTACACCAGAGCACGCCAGTGCACGCCAGAGAACGCCAATTCACAACAGAGCACGCCAGTGCACGTAAGAGCACGTCAATGCACGCCAGAGCACGCCAGTGCACGCCAGTGCACGCCAATTCACACCAGAGCACGCCAGTGCACGCCAGAGCACGCCAGTTCACGCCAGAGCACGTCAGTTCACGCCAGAGCACGCCAGTGCACGTCAGAGCACGCCAGTGCACGCCAGAGCACGCCAGTGCACGCCAGAGCACGCTAGTTCACGCCAGAGCACGTCAGTTCACGCCAGAGCACGCCAGTGCACGCCAGAGCAATTTAATGCACGCCAGTGCACGCCAGTGCACGCCAGAGCACGCCAGTGCACGCCAGAGCACGCCAGTGCACGCCAGAGCACGCCAGTGCACGCCAGAGCAATTCAATGCACGCCAGTGCACGCCAGAGCTCGCAAGTGCACGCCAAAGCACGCCAGTGCACGCCAGAGCACGCCAGTGCACCCCAGTGCACGCCAATTCACACCAGAGCACGCCAGTGCACGCCAGAGCACGCCAGAGAACGCCAGTGCACGCCAGTGCACGCCAGAGCACGTCAATGCACGCCGGAGCAAGCCAGAGCACGCCAGAGCACGCCAGTGCACGCCAGAGCACGCCAGTGCACGCCAGAGCACGCCAGTGCACGCCAGAGCACGCCAGTGCACGCCAGAGCACGCCAGTGCACGCCAGAGCACGCCAATTCAACACCAGAGCACGCCAGTGCACGCCAAAGCTTGCCATATCACACCAGAGCACGCCAGTGCACGCCAGAGCACGCCAATTCACACCAGAGCACGCCAGTGCACGCAAGATCACGTCAATGCACGCCAGAGAGCGCCAGTGCACGCCAGAGCACGCAAGTGCACGCCAAAGCACGCCAGAGCACGCCAGTGCACGCCAGAGCACGCCAGAGCAATTCAATGCACGCCAGAGCACGCCAGTGCACGCCAGAGCACGCCAGTGCACGCCAAAGCACGCCAGTGCACGCCAGAGCACGCCAGTGCACGCCAGTGCACGCCAATTCACACCAGAGCACGCCAGTGCACGCCAGAGCACGCCAGAGCACGCCAGTGCATGCCAGTGCACGCCAGAGCACGTCAATGCACGCCGGAGCAAGCCAGAAAACGCCAGAGCACGCCAGAGCACGCCAGTGCACGCCAGATCAATTCAATGCACGCCAGAGCACGCCAGTGCACGCCAGAGCACTCCAGTGCACGCCAGAGCACGCCAGTGCACGCCAGATTACGCCAGTGCACGCCAGAGCACTCCAGTTCACGCCAGAGCACGTTAGTTCACGCCAGAGCACGCCAGTGCACGCCAGAGCAATTCAATGCACGCCAGAGCACGCCAATTCACACCAGAGCACGCCAGTGCACGCCAGAGCACGCCAATTCACGCCAGAGCACGCCAGTACACGCCAGAGAACGCAAGTGCACGCCAAAGCACGCCAGTGAACGCCAAAGCACGCCAGTGCACGCCAATTCCCACCAGAGCACGCCAGTGCACGCCAGTGCACTCCAGAGCAAGTCAATGCACGCCAGAGAACGCCATGTCACGCCAGAGCACGCCAGTGCACGCCAGAGCACGCCAGAGCACGCCAGTGCACGCCAGAGCAATTTAATGCACGCCAGAGCACGCCAGTGCACGCCAGAGCACGCCAGTGCACGCCAGAGCACGCCAGTGCACGCCAGAGCAATTCAATGCACGCCAGTGCACGCCAGAGCACGCAAGTGCACGCCAAAGCACGCCAGTGCACGCCAGAGCACGCCAGTGCACCCCAGTGCACGCCAATTCACACCAGAGCACGCCAGTGCACGCCAGAGCACGCCAGAGAACGCCAGTGCACGCCAGTGCACGCCAGAGCACGTCAATGCACGCCGGAGCAAGCCAGAGCACGCCAGAGCACGCCAGAGCACGCCAGTGCACGCCAGAGCACGCCAGTGCACGCCAGAGCACGCCAATTCAACACCAGAGCACGCCAGTGCACGCCAAAGCATGCCATATCACACCAGAGCACGCCAGTGCACGCCAGAGCACGCCAATTCACACCAGAGCACGCCAGTGCACGCCACAGCAATTTAATGCACGCCAGAGCACGCCAGTGCACGCCAGAGCACGCCAGTGCACGCCACAGCAATTTAATGCACGCCAGAGCACGCCAGTGCACGCCAGAGCACGCCAGAGCAATTCAATGCACGCCAGAGCACGCCAGTGCACGCCAGAGCACGCCAGTGCACGCCAAAGCACGCCAGTGCACGCCAGAGCACGCCAGTGCACGCCAGTGCACGCCAATTCACACCAGAGCACGCCAGTGCACGCCAGAGCACGCCAGAGCACGCCAGTGCATGCCAGTGCACGCCAGAGCACGTCAATGCACGCCGGAGCAAGCCAGAAAACGCCAGAGCACGCCAGAGCACGCCAGTGCACGCCAGATCAATTCAATGCACGCCAGAGCACGCCAGTGCACGCCAGAGCACTCCAGTGCACGCCAGAGCACGCCAGTGCACGCCAGATTACGCCAGTGCACGCCAGAGCACTCCAGTTCACGCCAGAGCACGTTAGTTCACGCCAGAGCACGCCAGTGCACGCCAGAGCAATTCAATGCACGCCAGAGCACGCCAATTCACACCAGAGCACGCCAGTGCACGCCAGAGCACGCCAATTCACGCCAGAGCACGCCAGTACACGCCAGAGAACGCAAGTGCACGCCAAAGCACGCCAGTGAACGCCAAAGCACGCCAGTGCACGCCAATTCCCACCAGAGCACGCCAGTGCACGCCAGTGCACTCCAGAGCAAGTCAATGCACGCCAGAGAACGCCATGTCACGCCAGAGCACGCCAGTGCACGCCAGAGCACGCCAGAGCACGCCAGTGCACGCCAGAGCAATTTAATGCACGCCAGAGCACGCCAGTGCACGCCAGAGCACGCCAGTGCACGCCAGAGCACGCCAGTGCACGCCAGAGCAATTCAATGCACGCCAGTGCACGCCAGAGCACGCAAGTGCACGCCAAAGCACGCCAGTGCACGCCAGAGCACGCCAGTGCACCCCAGTGCACGCCAATTCACACCAGAGCACGCCAGTGCACGCCAGAGCACGCCAGAGAACGCCAGTGCACGCCAGTGCACGCCAGAGCACGTCAATGCACGCCGGAGCAAGCCAGAGCACGCCAGAGCACGCCAGAGCACGCCAGTGCACGCCAGAGCACGCCAGTGCACGCCAGAGCACGCCAATTCAACACCAGAGCACGCCAGTGCACGCCAAAGCATGCCATATCACACCAGAGCACGCCAGTGCACGCCAGAGCACGCCAATTCACACCAGAGCACGCCAGTGCACGCCACAGCAATTTAATGCACGCCAGAGCACGCCAGTGCACGCCAGAGCACGCCAGTGCACGCCACAGCAATTTAATGCACGCCAGAGCACGCCAGTGCACGCCAGAGCACGCCAGAGCAATTCAATGCACGCCAGAGCACGCCAGTGCACGCCAGAGCACGCCAGTGCACGCCAAAGCACGCCAGTGCACGCCAGAGCACGCCAGTGCACGCCAGTGCACGCCAATTCACACCAGAGCACGCCAGTGCACGCCAGAGCACGCCAGAGCACGCCAGTGCATGCCAGTGCACGCCAGAGCACGTCAATGCACGCCGGAGCAAGCCAGAAAACGCCAGAGCACGCCAGAGCACGCCAGTGCACGCCAGATCAATTCAATGCACGCCAGAGCACGCCAGTGCACGCCAGAGCACTCCAGTGCACGCCAGAGCACGCCAGTGCACGCCAGATTACGCCAGTGCACGCCAGAGCACTCCAGTTCACGCCAGAGCACGTTAGTTCACGCCAGAGCACGCCAGTGCACGCCAGAGCAATTCAATGCACGCCAGAGCACGCCAATTCACACCAGAGCACGCCAGTGCACGCCAGAGCACGCCAATTCACGCCAGAGCACGCCAGTACACGCCAGAGAACGCAAGTGCACGCCAAAGCACGCCAGTGAACGCCAAAGCACGCCAGTGCACGCCAATTCCCACCAGAGCACGCCAGTGCACGCCAGTGCACTCCAGAGCAAGTCAATGCACGCCAGAGAACGCCATGTCACGCCAGAGCACGCCAGTGCACGCCAGAGCACGCCAGAGCACGCCAGTGCACGCCAGAGCAATTTAATGCACGCCAGAGCACGCCAGTGCACGCCAGAGCACGCCAGTGCACGCCAGAGCACGCCAGTGCACGCCAGAGCACGCCAGTGCACGCCAGAGCAATTCAATGCACGCCAGTGCACGCCAGAGCACGCAAGTGCACGCCAAAGCACGCCAGTGCACGCCAGAGCACGCCAGAGCACGCCAGTGCACGCCAGAGCACGCCAGTGCACGCCAGAGCACGCCAATTCAACACCAGAGCACGCCAGTGCACGCCAAAGCATGCCATATCACACCAGAGCACGCCAGTGCACGCCAGAGCACGCCAATTCACACCAGAGCACGCCAGTGCACGCCACAGCAATTTAATGCACGCCAGAGCACGCCAGTGCACGCCAGAGCACGCCAGAGCAATTCAATGCACGCCAGAGCACGCCAGTGCACGCCAGAGCACGCAAGTGCACGCCAAAGCACGCCAGTGCACGCCAGAGCACGCCAGTGCACGCCAGTGCACGCCAATTCACACCAGAGCACGCCAGTGCACGCCAGAGCACGCCAGAGCACGCCAGTGCATGCCAGTGCACGCCAGAGCACGTCAATGCACGCCGGAGCAAGCCAGAAAACGCCAGAGCACGCCAGAGCACGCCAGTGCACGCCAGAGCACGCAAATCAACACCAGAGCACGCCAGAGCACGCCAGTGCACGCCAGAGTACGTCAATGCACGCCAGAGCACGCCAGTGCACGCCAGAGCATGCCAGTGCACGCCAGAGCACGCCAGTGCACGCCAGAGAAATTCAATGCACGCCAGAGCACGCCAATTTACACCAGAGCACGCCAGTGCACGCCAGAGAACGCCAATTCACAACAGAGCACGCCAGTGCACGTAAGAGCACGTCAATGCACGCCAGAGCACGCCAGTGCACGCCAGTGCACGCCAATTCACACCAGAGCACGCCAGTGCACGCCAGAGCACGCCAGTTCACGCCAGAGCACGTCAGTTCACGCCAGAGCACGCCAGTGCACGTCAGAGCACGCCAGTGCACGCCAGAGCACGCCAGTGCACGCCAGAGCACGCTAGTTCACGCCAGAGCACGTCAGTTCACGCCAGAGCACGCCAGTGCACGCCAGAGCAATTTAATGCACGCCAGTGCACGCCAGTGCACGCCAGAGCACGCCAGTGCACGCCAGAGCACGCCAGTGCACGCCAGAGCACGCCAGTGCACGCCAGAGCACGCCAGTGCACGCCAGAGCAATTCAATGCACGCCAGTGCACGCCAGAGCTCGCAAGTGCACGCCAAAGCACGCCAGTGCACGCCAGAGCACGCCAGTGCACCCCAGTGCACGCCAATTCACACCAGAGCACGCCAGTGCACGCCAGAGCACGCCAGAGAACGCCAGTGCACGCCAGTGCACGCCAGAGCACGTCAATGCACGCCGGAGCAAGCCAGAGCACGCCAGAGCACGCCAGTGCACGCCAGAGCACGCCAGTGCACGCCAGAGCACGCCAGTGCACGCCAGAGCACGCCAGTGCACGCCAGAGCACGCCAGTGCACGCCAGAGCACGCCAATTCAACACCAGAGCACGCCAGTGCACGCCAAAGCTTGCCATATCACACCAGAGCACGCCAGTGCACGCCAGAGCACGCCAATTCACACCAGAGCACGCCAGTGCACGCAAGATCACGTCAATGCACGCCAGAGAGCGCCAGTGCACGCCAGAGCACGCAAGTGCACGCCAAAGCACGCCAGAGCACGCCAGTGCACGCCAGAGCACGCCAGAGCAATTCAATGCACGCCAGAGCACGCCAGTGCACGCCAGAGCACGCCAGTGCACGCCAAAGCACGCCAGTGCACGCCAGAGCACGCCAGTGCACGCCAGTGCACGCCAATTCACACCAGAGCACGCCAGTGCACGCCAGAGCACGCCAGAGCACGCCAGTGCATGCCAGTGCACGCCAGAGCACGTCAATGCACGCCGGAGCAAGCCAGAAAACGCCAGAGCACGCCAGAGCACGCCAGTGCACGCCAGAGCACGCCAATCCACACCAGAGCACGCCAGAGCACGCCAGTGCACGCCAGAGTACGTCAATGCACGCCAGAGCACGCCAGAGCACGCCAGTTCACGCCAGAGCACGTCAGTTCACGCCAGAGCACGCCAGTACACGCCAGAGCACGCCAGTGCACGCCAGAGCACGCCAGTGCACGCCAGAGCACGCCAGTGCACGCCAGAGCACGCTAGTTCACGCCAGAGCACGTCAGTTCACGCCAGAGCACGCCAGTGCACGCCAGAGCAATTCAATGCACGCCAGAGCACGCCAATTCACACCAGAGCACGCCAGTGCACGCCAGATCAATTCAATGCACGCCAGAGCACGCCAGTGCACGCCAGAGCAATTCAATGCACGCCAGAGCACGCCAATTCACACCAGAGCACGCCAGTGCACGCCAGATCAATTCAATGCACGCCAGAGCACGCCAGTGCACGCCAGAGCACTCCAGTGCACGCCAGAGCACGCCAGTGCACGCCAGAGCACGCCAGCGCACGCCAGAGCACGCCAGTTCACGCCAGAGCACGTCAGATCACGCCAGAGCACGCCAGTGCACGCCAGAGCAATTCAATGCACGCCAGAGCACGCCAATTCACACCAGAGCACGCCAGTGCACGCCAGAGCACGCCAATTCACGTCAGAGCACGCCAGTACACGCCAAAGCACGCAAGTGCACGCCAAAGCACGCCAGTGCACGCCAGAGCACGCCAGTGCACGCCAGTGCACGCCATTTCACACCAGAGCACGCCAGTGCACGCCAGAGCACGCCAGAGCACGCCAGTGCATGCCAGTGCACGCCAGAGCACGTCAATGCACGCCCGAGCAAGCCAGAAAACGCCAGAGCACGCCAGAGCACGCCAGTGCACGCCAGAGCACGCCAATCCACACCAGAGCACGCCAGAGCACGCCAGTGCACGCCAGAGCACGTCAATGCACGCCAGAGCACGCAAGTGCACGCCAGAGCACGCCAGTGCACGCCAGAGCACGCCAGTGCACGCCAGAGAAATTCAATGCACGCCAGAGCACGCCAATTTACACCAGAGCACGCCAGTGCACGCCAGAGAACGCCAATTCACAACAGAGCACGCCAGTGCACGTAAGAGCACGTCAATGCACGCCAGAGCACGCCAGTGCACGCCAGTGAACGCCAGTGCACGCCAGTGCACGCCAGTGCACGCCAATTCACACCAGAGCACGCCAGTGCACGCCAGAGCACGCCAGTTCACGCCAGAGCACGTCAGTTCACGCCAGAGCACGCCAGTGCACGCCAGAGCACGCCAGTGCACGCCAGAGCACGCCAGTGCACGCCAGAGCACGCTAGTTCACGCCAGAGCACGTCAGTTCACGCCAGAGCACGCCAGTGCACGCCAGAGCACGTCAATGCACGCCAGAGCACGCCAGTGCACGCCAGAGCATGCCAGTGCACGCCAGAGCACGCCAGTGCACGCCAGAGAAATTCAATGCACGCCAGAGCTCGCCAATTTACACCAGAGCACGCCAGTGCACGCCAGAGAACGCCAATTCACAACAGAGCACGCCAGTGCACGTAAGAGCACGTCAATGCACGCCAGAGCACGCCAGTGCACGCCAGTGCACGCCAATTCACACCAGAGCACGCCAGTGCACGCCAGAGCACGCCAGTTCACGCCAGAGCACGTCAGTTCACGCCAGAGCACGCCAGTGCACGCCAGAGCACGCCAGTGCACGCCAGAGCACGCTAGTTAACGCCAGAGCACGTCAGTTCACGCCAGAGCACGCCAGTGCACGCCAGAGCAATTCAATGCACGCCAGAGCACGCCAATTCACACCAGAGCACGCCAGTGCACGCCAGATCAATTCAATGCACGCCAGAGCACGCCAGTGCACGCCAGAGCACGCCAGTTCACGCCAGAGCACGCCAGCGCACGCCAGAGCACGCCAGTTCACGCCAGAGCACGTCAGTTCACGCCAGAGCACGCCAGTGCACGCCAGAGCAATCCAATGCACGCCAGAGCACGCCAATTCACACCAGAGCACGCCAGTGCACGCCAGAGCACGCCAATTCACGCCAGAGCACGCCAGTACACGCCAGAAAACGCAAGTGCACGCCAAAGCACGCCAGTGAACGCCAGAGCACGCCAGTGCACGCCAATTCCCACCAGAGCACGCCAGTGCACGCCAGAGCACGCCAGTGCACGCCAGTGCACTCCAGAGCAAGTCAATGCACGCCAGAGAACGCCATGTCACGCCAGAGCACGCCAGTGCACGCCAGAGCACGCCAGAGCACGCCAGTGCACGCCAGAGCAATTTAATGCACGCCAGAGCACGCCAGTGCACGCCAGAGCACGCCAGTGCACGCCAGAGCACGTCAATGCACGCCGGAGCAAGCCAGAAAACGCCAGAGCACGCCAGAGCACGCCAGTGCACGCCAGAGGACGCCAATTCAACACCAGAGCACGCCAGTGCACGCCAAAGCATTCCATATCACACCAGAGCACGCCAGTGCACGCCAGAGCACGCCAATTAACACCAGAGCACGCCAGAGCACGCCAGAGCACGCCAGTGCATGCCAGTGCACGCCAGAGCACGTAAGAGCACGTCAATGCATGCCAGAGCACGCCAGTGCACGCCAGTGCACGCCAATTCACACCAGAGCACGCCAGTGCACGCCAGAGCACGCCAGTTCACGCCAGAGCACGTCAGTTCACGCCAGAGCACGCTAGTGCACGCCAGATCAATTCAATGCACGCCAGAGCACGCCAGTGCACGCCAGAGCACTCCAGTGCACGCCAGAGCACAACAGTGCACGCCAGAGCACGCCAGTGCACGCCAGAGCACGCCAGTTCACGCCAGAGCACGTCAGTTCACGCCAGAGCACGCCAGTGCACGCCAGAGCAATTCAATGCACGCCAGAGCACGCCAATTCACACCAGAGCACGCCAGTGCACGCCAGAGCACGCCAATTCACGCCAGAGCACGCCAGTATACGCCAGAGCACGCAAGTGCACGCCAAAGCACGCCAGTGAACGCCAGAGCACGCCAGTGCACGCCAATTCCCACCAGAGCTCGCCAGTGCACGCCAGAGCACGCCAGTGCACTCCAGTGCACTCCAGAGCAAGTCAATGCACGCCAGAGAACGCCATGTCACGCCAGAGCACGCCAGTGCACGCCAGAGCACGCCAGTGCACGCCAGAGCAATTTAATGCACGCCAGAGCACGCCAGTGCACGCCAGAGCACGCCAGTGCACGCCAGAGCAATTCAATGCACGCCAGTGCACGCCAGAGGACGCAAGTGCACGCCAAAGCACGCCAGTGCACGCCAGAGCACGAAAGTGCACCCCAGTGCACGCCAATTCACACCAGAGCACGCCAGTGCACGCCAGAGCACGCCATAGAACGCCAGTGCACGCCAGTGCACGCCAGAGCACGTCAATGCACGCCGGAGCAAGCCAGAGCACGCCAGAGCACGCCAGAGCACGCCAGTGCACGCCAGAGCACGCCAGTGCACGCCAGAGCATGCCAATTCAACACCAGAGCACGTCAGTGCACGCCAGAGCAATTTAATGCACGCCAGAGCACGCCAGTGCACGCCAGAGCACGCCAGTGCACGCCAGAGCAATTCAATGCACGCCAGAGCACGCCAGTGCACGCCAGAGCACGCAAGTGCACGCCAGAGCACGCAAGTGCACGCCAGAGCACGCAAGTGCACGCCAGAGCACGCAAGTGCACGCCAAAGCACGCCAGTGCACGCCAGAGCACGCCAGTGCACGCCAGAGCACGCCAGTGCACGCCAGAGCACGCCAGTGCACGCCAGAGCACGCCAATTTACACCAAAGCACGCCAGAGAACGCCAATTCACAACAGAGCACGCCAGTGCACGTAAGAGCACGTCAATGCACGGCAGAGCACGCCAGTGCACGCCAGTGCACGCCAGTGCACGCCAATTCACACCAGAGCACGCCAGTGCACGCCAGAGCACGCCAGTTCACGCCAGAGCACGTCAGTTCACGCCAGAGCACGCCAGTGCACGCCAGAGCACGCCAGTGCACGCCAGAGCACGCCAGTGCACGCCAGAGCACGCTATTTCACGCCAGAGCACATCAGTTCACGCCAGAGCACGCCAGTGCACGCCAGAGCAATTCAATGCACGCCAGAGAACGCCATGTCACGCCAGAGCACGCCAGTGCACGCCAGAGCACGCCAGAGCACGCCAGTGCACGCCAGAGCAATTTCATGCACGCCAGAGCACGCCAGTGCACGCCAGAGCACGCCAGTGCACGCCAGAGCACGCCAGTGCACGCCAGAGCACGCCAGTGCACGCCAGAGCAATTCAATGCACAACAGTGCACGCCAGAGCACGCAAGTGCACGCCAAAGCACGCCAGTGCACGCCAGAGCACGCCAGTGCACCCCAGTGCACGCCAATTCACACAAGAGCACGCCAGTGCACGCCAGAGCACGCCAGAGAACGCCAGTGCACGCCAGTGCACGCCAGAGCACGTCAATGCACGCCGGAGCAAGCCAGAGCACGCCAGAGCACGCCAGAGCACGCCAGAGCACGCCAATTCACACCAGAGCACGCCAGTGCACGCAAGAGCACGTCAATGCACGCCAGAGAGCGCCAGTGCACGCCAGAGCACGCAAGTGCACGCCAAAGCACGCAGGTGCACGTCAGAGCACGCCAGTGCACGCCAGTGCACGCCAATTCACACCAGAGCACGCCAGTGCACGCCAGAGCAATTTAATGCACGCCAGAGCACGCAAGTGCACGCCAGAGCACGCCAGTTCACGCCAGAGCACGCCAGAGCAATTCAATGCACGCCAGAGCACGCCAGTGCACGCCAGAGCACGCCAGAGCACGCAAGTGCATGCCAGTGCACGCCAGAGCACGTCAATGCACGCCGGAGCAAGCCAGAAAACGCCAGAGCACGCCAGAGCACGCCAGTGCACGCCAGAGCACGCCAATCCACACCAGAGCACGCCAGTGCACGCCAGAGCACGTCAATGCACGCCAGAGCACGCCAGTGCACGCCAGAGCACGCCAGTGCACGCCAGAGCACGTCAGTTCACGCCAGAGCACGCCAGTGCACGCCAGAGCACGCCAATTCACACCAGAGCATGCCAGTGCACGCCAGAGCACGCCAATTCACGCCAGAGCACGCAAAAAACGCCAGAGCACGCAAGTGCACGCCAAAGCACGCCATCAGAGCACGCCAGTGCACTCCAGAGCAAGTCCATGCACGCCAGAGAACGCCATGTCACGCCAGAGCACGCCAGTGCACGCCAGAGCACGCCAGAGCACGCCAGAGCACGCCAATTCACACCAGAGCACGCCAGTGCACGCCAGAGCACGCCAGAGAACGCCAGTGCACGCCAGTGCACGCCAGAGCACGTCAATGCACGCCGGAGCAAGCCAGAGCACGCCAGAGCACGCCAGTGCACGCCAGTGCACGCCAGAGCACGTCAATGCACGCCGGAGCAAGCCAGAGCACGCCAGAGCACGCCAGAGCACGCCAGTGCACGCCAGTGCACGCCAGAGCACGCCAGTGCACGCCAGAGCACGCCAGTGCACGCCAGAGTACGCCAGAGAACGCCAGTGCACGCCAGTGCACGCCAGAGCACGTCAATGCACGCCGGAGCAAGCCAGAGCACGCCAGAGCACGCCGGAGCACGCCAGTGCACGCCAGTGCACGCCAGAGCACGCCAGTGCACGCCAGTGCATGCCAATTCAACACCAGAGCACGCCAGTGCACGCCAAAGCATGCCATATCACACCAGAGCACGCCAGTGCACGCCAGAGCACGCCAATTTACACCAGAGCACGCCAGTGCACGCAAGATCACGTCAATGCACGCCAGAGAGCGCCAGTGCACGCCAAAGCACGCCAGTGCACGACAGAGCACGCCAGTGCACGCCAATTCACACCAGAGCACGCCAGTGCACGCCAGAGCAATTTAATGCACGCCAGAGCACGCCAGTGCACGCCAGAGCACGCCAGTGCACGCCAGAGCAATTCAATGCACGCCAGAGAACGCCAGTGCACGCCAGAGCACGCAAGTGCACGTCAGAGCACGCAAGTGCACGCCAAAGCACGCCAGTGCACGCCAGAGCACGCCAGTGCACGCCAGTGCACGCCAATTCACACCAGAGCACGCCAGTGCACGCCAGAGCACGCCAGAGCACGCCAGTGCATGCCAGTGCACGCCAGAGCACGTCAATGCACGCCGGAGCAAGCCAGAAAACGCCAGAGCACGCCAGAGCACGCCAGTGCACGCCAGAGCACGCCAATCCACACCAGAGCACGCCAGTGCACGCCAGTGCACGCCAGAGCACGCCAGTGCACGCCAGAGCACGCCAGTGCACGCCAGAGCACGCCAGTGCACGCCAGAGCACGCCAGTGCACGCCAGAGCACGCCAGTGCACGCCAGAGAAATTCAATGCACGCCAGAGCACGCCAATTTACACCAGAGCACGCCAGAGAACGCCAATTCACAACAGAGTACGCCAGTGCACGTAAGAGCACGTCAATGCACGCCAGAGCACTCCAGTGCACGCCAGTGCACGCCAATTCACACCAGAGCACGCCAGTGCACGCCAGAGCACGCCAGTTCACGCCAGAGCACGTCACTTCACGCCAGAGCACGCCAGTGCACGCCAGAGCACGCAAGTGCACGCCAGAGCACGCCAGTGCACGCCAGAGCACGCTAGTTCACGCCAGAGCACATCAGTTCACGCCAGAGCACGCCAGTGCACGCCAGAACAATTCAATGCACGCCAGAGAACGCCATGTCACGCCAGAGCACGCCAGTGCACGCCAGAGCACGCCAGAGCACGCCAGTGCACGCCAGAGCACGCCAGTGCACGCCAGAGCAATTTCATGCACGCCAGAGCACGCCAGTGCACGCCAGAGCACGCCATTGCACGCCAGAGCACGCCAGTGCACGCCAGAGCACGCCAGTGCACGCCAGAGCACGCCAGTGCACGCCAGAGCACGGCAGTGCACGCCAGAGCACGCCAGTGCACGCCAGAGCACGCCAGAGCACGCCAGTGCATGCCAGTGCACGCCAGAGCACGTCAATGCACGCCGGAGCAAGCCAGAGCACGCCAGAGCACGCCAGTGCACGCCAGTGCACGCCAGAGCACGTCAATGCACGCCGGAGCAAGCCAGAGCACGCCAGAGCACGCCAGAGCACGCCAGTGCACGCCAGTGCACGCCAGAGCACGCCAGTGCACGCCAGAGCACGCCAGTGCACGCCAGAGTACGCCAGAGAACGCCAGTGCACGCCAGTGCACGCCAGAGCACGTCAATGCACGCCGGAGCAAGCCAGAGCACGCCAGAGCACGCCGGAGCACGCCAGTGCACGCCAGTGCACGCCAGAGCACGGCAGTGCACGCCAGTGCATGCCAATTCAACACCAGAGCACGCCAGTGCACGCCAAAGCATGCCATATCACACCAGAGCACGCCAGTGCACGCCAGAGCACGCCAATTCACACCAGAGCACGCCAGTGCACGCAAGATCACGTCAATGCACGCCAGAGAGCGCCAGTGCACGCCAAAGCACGCCAGTGCACGACAGAGCACGCCAGTGCACGCCAATTCACACCAGAGCACGCCAGTGCACGCCAGAGCAATTTAATGCACGCCAGAGCACGCCAGTGCACGCCAGAGCACGCCAGTGCACGCCAGAGCAATTCAATGCACGCCAGAGAACGCCAGTGCACGCCAGAGCACGCAAGTGCACGTCAGAGCACGCAAGTGCACGCCAAAGCACGCCAGTGCACGCCAGAGCACGCCAGTGCACGCCAGTGCACGCCAATTCACACCAGAGCACGCCAGTGCACGCCAGAGCACGCCAGAGCACGCCAGTGCATGCCAGTGCACGCCAGAGCACGTCAATGCACGCCGGAGCAAGCCAGAAAACGCCAGAGCACGCCAGAGCACGCCAGTGCACGCCAGAGCACGCCAATCCACACCAGAGCACGCCAGTGCACGCCAGTGCACGCCAGAGCACGCCAGTGCACGCCAGAGCACGCCAGTGCACGCCAGAGCACGCCAGTGCACGCCAGAGCACGCCAGTGCACGCCAGAGCACGCCAGTGCACGCCAGAGCACGCCAGTGCACGCCAGAGAAATTCAATGCACGCCAGAGCACGCCAATTTACACCAGAGCACGCCAGAGAACGCCAATTCACAACAGAGTACGCCAGTGCACGTAAGAGCACGTCAATGCACGCCAGAGCACTCCAGTGCACGCCAGTGCACGCCAATTCACACCAGAGCACGCCAGTGCACGCCAGAGCACGCCAGTTCACGCCAGAGCACGTCACTTCACGCCAGAGCACGCCAGTGCACGCCAGAGCACGCAAGTGCACGCCAGAGCACGCCAGTGCACGCCAGAGCACGCTAGTTCACGCCAGAGCACATCAGTTCACGCCAGAGCACGCCAGTGCACGCCAGAACAATTCAATGCACGCCAGAGAACGCCATGTCACGCCAGAGCACGCCAGTGCACGCCAGAGCACGCCAGAGCACGCCAGTGCACGCCAGAGCACGCCAGTGCACGCCAGAGCAATTTCATGCACGCCAGAGCACGCCAGTGCACGCCAGAGCACGCCATTGCACGCCAGAGCACGCCAGTGCACGCCAGAGCACGCCAGTGCACGCCAGAGCACGGCAGTGCACGCCAGAGCACGGCAGTGCACGCCAGAGCACGCCAGTGCACGCCAGAGCACGCCAGAGCACGCCAGTGCATGCCAGTGCACGCCAGAGCACGTCAATGCACGCCGGAGCAAGCCAGAAAACGCCAGAGCACGCCAGTGCACGCCAGAGCACGGCAGTGCACGCCAGAGCACGCCAGTGCACGCCAGAGCACGCCAGAGCACGCCAGTGCATGCCAGTGCACGCCAGAGCACGTCAATGCACGCCGGAGCAAGCCAGAAAACGCCAGAGCACGCCAGAGCACGCCAGTGCACGCCAGAGCACGCCAATCCACACCAGAGCACGCCAGAGCACGCCAGTGTACGCCAGAGTACGCCAGAGTACGCCAGAGCACGCCAATCCACACCAGAGCACGCCAGAGCACGCCAGTGTACGCCAGAGTACGTCAATGCACGCCAGAGCACGCCAGTGCACGCAAGAGCATGCCAGTGCACGCCAGAGCACGCCAGTGCACGCCAGAGAAATTCAATGCACGCCAGAGCACGCCAATTCACACCAGAGCACGCCAGTGCACGCCAGATCAATTCAATGCACGCCAGAGCACGCCAGTGCACTCCAGTGCACGCCAGAGCACGCCAGTAAACGCCAGAGCACGCCAGTTCACGCCAGAGCACGTCAGTTCACGCCAGAGCACGCCAGTGCACGCCAGAGCAATTCAATGCACGCCAGAGCACGTCAGTACACGCCAAAGCACGCAAGTGCACGCCAAAGCACGCCAGTGCACGCCAGAGCACGCCAGTGCACGCCAGTGCACGCCATTTCACACCAGAGCACGCCAGAGCACGCCAGTGCATGCCAGTGCACGCCGGAGCAAGCCAGAAAACGCCAGAGCACGCCAGAGCACGCCAGTGCACGCCAGAGCACGCCAATCCACACCAGAGCACGCCAGAGCACGCCAGTGCACGCCAGAGCACGTCAATGCACGCCAGAGCACGCCAGTGCACGCCAGAGCATGCCAGTGCACGCCAGAGCACTCCAGTGCACACCAGAGAAATTCAATGCACGCCAGAGCACGCCAATTTACACCAGAGCACGCCAGTGCACGCCAGAGAACGCCAATTCACAACAGAGCACGCCAGTGCACGAAAGAGCACGTCAATGCACGCCAGAGCACGCCAGTGCACGCCAGTGCACGCCAATTCACACCAGAACACGCCAGTGCACGCCAGAGCACGCCAGTTCACGCCAGAGCACGTCAGTTCACGCCAGAGCACGCCAGTGCACGCCAGAGCACGCCAGAGCACGCCAGTGCACGCCAGAGCACGCCAGTGCACGCCAGAGCACGCTAGTTCACGCCAGAGCACGTCAGTTCACGCCAGAGCACGCCAGTGCACGCCAGAGCAATTCAATGCACGCCAGAGCACGCCAATTCACACCAGAGCACGCCAGTGCACGCCAGATCAATTCAATGCACGCCAGAGCACGCCAGTGCACGCCAGAGCACTCCAGTGCACGCCAGAGCACTCCAGTGCACGCCAGAGCACGCCAGTGCACGCCAGAGCACGCCAGTTCACGCCAGAGCACGTCAGTTCACGCCAGAGCACGCCAGTGCACGCCAGAGCAATTCAATGCACGCCAGATCACGCCAATTCACACCAGAGCACGCCAGTGCACGCCAGAGCACGCCAATTCACGCCAGAGCACGTTAGTTCACGCCAGAGCACGCCAGTGCACGCCAGAGCAATTCAATGCACGCCAGAGCACGCCAATTCACACCAGAGCACGCCAGTGCACGCCAGAGCACGCCAATTCACGCCAGAGCACGCCAGTACACGCCAGAGCACGCAAGTGCACGCCAGATCAATTCAATGCACGCCAGAGCACGCCAGTGCACGCCAGAGCACTCCAGTGCACGCCAGAGAACGCCAGTGCACGCCAGAGCACTCCAGTGCACGCCAGAGCACGCCAGTGCACGCCAGAGCACGCCAGCGCACGCCAGAGCACGCCAGAGAAATTCAATGCACGCCAGAGCACGCCAATTTACACCAGAGCACGCCAGTGCACGCCAGAGAACGCCAATTCACAACAGAGCACGCCAGTGCACGTAAGAGCACGTCAATGCACGCCAGAGCACGCCAGTGCACGCCAGTGCACGCCAATTCACACCAGAGCACGCCAGTGCACGCCAATTCACACCAGAGCACGCCAGTGCACGCCAGAGCACGCCAGTTCACGCCAGAGCACGTCAGTTCACGCCAGAGCACGCCAGTGCACGCCAGAGCACGCCAGTGCACGCCAGTGCACGCCAGAGCACGCTAGTTCACGCCAGAGCACGTCAGTTCACGCCAGAGCACGCCAGTGCACGCCAGAGCAATTCAATGCACGCCAGAGCACGCCAATTCACACCAGAGCACGCCAGTGCACGCCAGATCAATTCAATGCACGCCAGAGCACGCCAGTGCACGCCAGAGCACGCCAGCGCACGCCAGAGCACGTCAGTTCACGCCAGAGCACGTCAGTTCACGCCAGAGCCCGCCAGTGCACGCCAGAGCAATTCAATGCACGCCAGATCACGCCAATTCACACCAGAGCACGCCAGTGCACGCCAGAGCACGCCAGTGCACGCCAGTGCACTCCAGAGCAAGTCAATGCACGCCAGAGAACGCCATGTCACGCCAGAGCACGCCAGTGCACGCCAGAGCACGCCAGAGCACGCCAGTGCACGCCAGAGCACGCCAGTGCACGCCAGAGCACGCCAGTGCACGCCAATTCCCACCAGAGCACGCCAGTGCACGCCAGAGCACGCCAGTGCACGCCAGTGCACTCCAGAGCAAGTCAATGCTCGCCAGAGAACGCCATGTCACGCCAGAGCACGCCAGTGCACGCCAGAGCACGCCAGAGCACGCCAGTGCACGCCAGAGCACGCCAGTGCACGCCAGAGCACGCCAGTGCACGCCAGAGCAATTCAATGCACGCCAGTGCACGCCAGAGCACGCCAATTCACGCCAGAGCACGCCAGTACACGCCAGAGCACGCAAGTGCACGCCAAAGCACGCCAGTGAACGCCAGAGCACGCCAGTGCACGCCAATTCCCACCAGAGCACGCCAGTGCACGCCAGAGCACGCCAGTGCACGCCAGTGCACTCCAGAGCAAGTCAATGCACGCCAGAGAACGCCATGTCACGCCAGAGCACGCCAGTGCACGCCAGAGCACGCCAGAGCACGCCAGTGCACGCCAGAGCAATTTAATGCACGCCAGAGCACGCCAGTGCACGCCAGAGCACGCCAGTGCACGCCAGAGCACGCCAGTGCACGCCAGAGCAATTCAATGCACGCCAGTGCACGCCAGAGCACGCAAGTGCACGCCAAAGCACGCCAGTGCACGCCAGATTACGAAAGTGCACCCCAGTGCACGCCAATTCACACCAGAGCACGCCAGAGAACGCCAGTGCACGCCAGTGCACGCCAGAGCACGTCAATGCACGCCGGAGCAAGCCAGAGCACGCCAGAGCACGCCAGAGCACGCCAGTGCACGCCAGAGCACGCCAGTGCACGCCAGAGCACGCCAGTGCACGCCAGAGCATGCCAATTCAACACCAGAGCACGCCAGTGCACGCCAAAGCATGCCATATCACACCAGAGCACGCCAGTGCACGCCAGAGCACGCCAATTCACACCAGAGCACGCCAGTGCACGCAAGATCACGTCAATGCACGCCAGAGAGCGCCAGTGCACGCCAGAGCACGCAAGTGCACGCCAAAGCACGCCAGTGCACAACAGAGCACGCCAGTGCACGCCAATTCACACCAGAGCACGCCAGTGCACCCCAGAGCAATTTAATGCACGCCAGAGCACGCCAGTGCACGCCAGAGCACGCCAGTGCACGCCAGAGCACGCCAGTGCACGCCAGAGCAATTCAATGCACGCCAGAGCACGCAAGTGCACGCCAGAGCACGCAAGTGCACGCCAAAGCACGCCAGTGCACGCCAGAGCACGCCAGTGCACGCCAGTGCACGCCAGAGCACAACAGTGCACGCCAGAGCACGCCAGTGCACGCCAGAGCACGCCAGTTCACGCCAGAGCACGTCAGTTCACGCCAGAGCACGCCAGTGCACGCCAGAGCAATTCAATGCACGCCAGAGCACGCCAATTCACACCAGAGCACGCCAGTGCACGCCAGAGCACGCCAATTCACGCCAGAGCACGCCAGTACACGCCAGAGCACGCAAGTGCACGCCAAAGCACGCCAGTGAACGCCAGAGCACGCCAGTGCACGCCGATTCCCACCAGAGCACGCCAGTGCACGCCAGAGCACGCCAGTGCACGCCAGTGCACTCCAGAGCAAGTCAATGCACGCCAGAGAACGCCATGTCACGCCAGAGCACGCCAGTGCACGCCAGAGCACGCCAGAGCACGCCAGTGCACGCCAGAGCAATTTAATGCACGCCAGAGCACGCCAGTGCACGCCAGAGCACGCCAGTGCACGCCAGAGCACGCAAGTGCACGCCAAAGCACGCCAGTGCACGCCAGAGCACGAAAGTGCACCCCAGTGCACGCCAATTCACACCAGAGCACGCCAGTGCACGCCAGAGCACGCCAGAGAACGCCAGTGCACGCCAGTGCACGCCAGAGCACGTCAATGCACGCCGGAGCAAGCCAGAGCACGCCAGAGCACGCCAGAGCACGCCAGTGCACGCCAGAGCATGCCAATTCAACACCAGAGCACGCCAGTGCACGCCAAAGCATGCCATATCACACCAGAGCACGCCAGTGCACGCCAGAGCACGCCAATTCACACCAGAGCACGCCAGTGCACGCAAGATCACGTCAATGCACGCCAGAGAGCGCCAGTGCACGCGAGAGCACGCAAGTGCACGCCAAAGCACGCCAGTGCACGACAGAGCACGCCAGTGCACGCCAATTCACACCAGAGCACGCCAGTGCACGCCAGAGCAATTTAATGCACGCCAGAGCACGCCAGTGCACGCCAGAGCAATTCAATGCACGCCAGAGCACGCCAGTGCACGCCAAAGCACGCAAGTGCACGCCAGAGCACGCAAGTGCACGCCAAAGCACGCTAGTGCACGCCAGAGCACGCCAGTGCACGCCAGTGCACGCCAATTCACACCAGAGCACGCCAGTGCACGCCAGAGCACGCCAGAGCACGCCAGTGCACGCCAGAGCACGCCAATCCACACCAGAGCACGCCAGTGCACGCCAGTGCACGCCAGAGCACGTCAATGCACGCCAGTGCACGCCAGAGAAATTCAATGCACGCCAGAGCACGCCAATTTACACCAGAGCACGCCAGAGAACGCCAATTCACAACAGAGCACGCCAGTGCACGTAAGAGCACGTCAATGCACGCCAGAGCACGCCAGTGCACGCCAGTGCACGCCAGTGCACGCCAATTCACACCAGAGCACGCCAGTGCACGCCAGAGCACGCCAGTTCACGCCAGAGCACGTCAGTTCACGCCAGAGCACGCCAGTGCACGCCAGAGCACGCCAGTGCACGCCAGAGCACGCCAGTGCACGCCAGAGCACGCTAGTTCACGCCAGAGCACATCAGTTCACGCCAGAGCACGCCAGTGCACGCCAGAACAATTCAATGCACGCCAGAGAACAACATGTCACGCCAGAGCACGCCAGTGCACGCCAGAGCACGCCAGAGCACGCCAGTGCACGCCAGAGCAATTTCATGCACGCCAGAGCACGCCAGTGCACGCCAGAGCACGCCAGTGCACGCCAGAGCACGCCAGTGCACGCCAGAGCACGCCAGTGCACGCCAGAGCACGCCAGAGTAATTCAATGCACAACAGTGCACGCCAGAGCACGCAAGTGCACGCCAAAGCACGCCAGTGCACGCCAGAGCACGCCAGTGCACCCCAGTGCACGCCAATTCACACAAGAGCACGCCAGTGCACGCCAGAGCACGCCAGAGAACGCCAGTGCACGCCAGTGCACGCCAGAGCACGTCAATGCACGCCGGAGCAAGCCAGAGCACGCCAGAGCACGCCAGAGCACGCCAGAGCACGCCAATTCACACCAGAGCACGCCAGTGCACGCAAGAGCACGTCAATGCACGCCAGAGAGCGCCAGTGCACGCCAAAGCACGCAAGTGCACGCCAAAGCACGCAGGTGCACGTCAGAGCACGCCAGTGCACGCCAGTGCACGCCAATTCACACCAGAGCACGCCAGTGCACGCCAGAGCAATTTAATGCACGCCAGAGCACGCAAGTGCACGCCAGAGCACGCCAGTTCACGCCAGAGCACGCAAGAGCAATTCAATGCACGCCAGAGCACGCCAGTGCACGCCAGAGCACGCAAGTGCACGCCAAAGCACGCCAGTGCACGCCAGAGCATGCCAGTGCACGCCAGTGCACGCCAATTCACACCAGAGCACGCCAGTGCACGCCAGAGCACGCCAGAGCACGCAAGTGCATGCCAGTGCACGCCAGAGCACGTCAATGCACGCCGGAGCAAGCCAGAAAACGCCAGAGCACGCCAGAGCACGCCAGTGCACGCCAGAGCACGCCAATCCACACCAGAGCACGCCAGTGCACGACAGAGCACGTCAATGCACGCCAGAGCATGCCAGAGCACGCCAGTGCACGCCAGAGCACGCCAGTGCACGCCAGAGCACGTCAGTTCACGCCAGAGCACGCCAGTGCACGCCAGAGAAATTCAATGCACGCCAGAGCACGCCAATTCACACCAGAGCATGCCAGTGCACGCCAGAGCACGCCAATTCACGCCAGAGCACGCCAAAAACGCCAGAGCACGCAAGTGCACGCCAAAGCACGCCATCAGAGCACGCCAGTGCACGCCAGAGCACGCCAGTGCACTCCAGAGCAAGTCCATGCACGCCAGAGAACGCCATGTCACGCCAGAGCACGCCAGTGCACGCCAGAGCACGCCAGAGCACGCCAGTGCACGCCTAAGCAATTTAATGCACGCCAGAGCACGCCAGTGCACGCCAGAGCACGCCAGTGCACGCCAGAGCAATTCAATGCACGCCAGTGCACGCCAGAGCACGCAAGTGCACGCCAAAGCACGCCAGTGCACGCCAGAGAACGCCAGTGCACCCCAGTGCACGCCAATTCACACCAGAGCACGCCAGTGCACGCCAGAGAACGCCAGAGAACGCCAGTGCACGCCAGTGCACGCCAGAGCACGTCAATGCACGCCGGAGTAAGCCAGAGCACGCCAGAGCACGCCAGAGCACGCCAGTGCACGCCAGAGCACGCCAATCCACACCAGAGCACGCCAATACACGCCAGAGCACACCAATTACCACCAGAGCACGCCAGTTCACGCCAGAGCACGCCAGTGCACGCCAGAGCATGCCAGTGCACGCCAGAGCACGCCAATTCACACCAGAGCACGTCAATGCACGCCAGAGCACGCCAGAGCACGCCAGTGCACGCCAGAGCACGCCAGTGCACGCCAGAGCACGCCAGTGCACGCCAGAGCACGCCAGTGCACGCCAGAGCACGCCAGTGCACGCCAGAGCACGCCAGTGCACGCCAGAGCACGCCAGTGCACGCCAGAGCACGCCAGTGCACGCCAGAGAAATTCAATGCACGCCAGAGCACGCCAATTTACACCAGAGCACGCCAGTGCACGCAAAAGCACGTCAATGCACGCCAGAGCACGCCAGTGCACGCCAGTGCACGCCAATTCACACCAGAGCACGCCAGTGCACGCCAGAGCAAGTCAATGCACGCCAGAGCACGCCAGTGCACGCCACAGCACGCCAGTGCACGCCAGAGAAATTCAATGCACGCCAGAGCACGCCAGTGCACGCCAGAGCACTTCAGTGCACGCCAGAGCACGGTAGAGCACAGCAGAGAACAGCTCAGCACTTGAAGTTGTTATAATATTTTTTCACTTGTTAAAATCATTTTTTAATTACACGATGTGTAAATCAATGCCCAATACACCATTTCAAGTCTATTTAATCAATAAATTTATAGAGCAAATCATGAACAAAAAGTTTGAGAAAAACGCACATCACAGAGATTGAATTTTTAAAAATTATTCAAGTTATTTGAGTTCTATTGTCAAGCACTTGAGTTCTGCATAGCAGAGCACGCCAGAGCACGCCAGATCACGCCAGATCACGGCAGTGCACGCCAGAGCACGCCATTGCACGCCAATTCACACCAGAGCACGCCAGTGCACGCCAGCGCACGTCAATGCACGCCAGATTACGCCAGAGCACGCCAGAGCACGCCAGTGCACGCCAGAGCACGCCAGTGCACGCAAGAGCACGCCAGTGCACGCCAGAGCACGCCAGTGCACGCCAGTGCACGCCAGAGCACGCCAATTTACACCAGAGAACATCAATGCACGCCAGAGCACGCCAGTGCACGCCAGAGCACGCCAGTGCACGCCAGAGCACGCCAATTCACACCAGAGCACGCCAGAGCACGCCATTGTACGCCAGAGCACGCCAGTGCACGCCAGAGCACGCCAGTGCACGCCAGAGCAATTCAATGCACCCCAGAGCACGCCAATTCACGCCAGAGCACGCCAATTAACACCAGAGAACGTCAATGCACGCCAGAGCACGCCAGTGCACGCCAGAGCACGCCATTGCACGCCAGAGCACGCCAGTGCACGCCAGGGCACGCCAATTCACACCAGAGCACGCCAGTGCACGCCAGAGCAATTTAATGCACGCCAGAGCACGCCAGTGCACGCCAGAGCACGCCAGTTCACGTCAGAGCACGCCAGAGCAATTCAATGCACGCCAGAGCACGCCAGTGCACGCCAGAGCACGCAAGTGCACGCAAGAGCACGCAAGTGCCCGCCAAAGCACGCCAGTGCACGCCAGAGCATGCCAGTGCACGCCAGTGCACGCCAATTCACACCAGAGCACGCCAGTGCACGCCAGAGCACGCCAGAGCACGCAAGTGCATGCCAGTGCACGCCAGAGCACGTCAATGCACGCCGGAGCAAGCCAGAAAACGCCAGAGCACGCCAGAGCACGCCAGTGCACGCCAGATTACGCCAATCCACACCAGAGCACGCCAGAGCACGCCAGTGCACGCCAGAGCACGTCAATGCACGCCAGAGCACGCCAGTGCACGCCAGAGCACGCCAGTGCACGCCAGAGCACGCCAGTGCACGCCAGAGCACGCCAGTACATGCCAGAGAAATTCAATGCACGCCAGAGCACGCCAATTTACACCAGAGCACGCCAGTGCACACCAGAGCACGCCAATTCACAACAGAGCACGCCAGTGCACGTAAGAGCACGTCAATGCACGCCAGAGCACGCCAGTGCACGCCAGTGCACGCCAATTCACAACAGAGCACGCCAGTGCACGCCAAAGCACGCCAGTGCACGCCAGAGCAAGTCAATGCACGCCAGAGCACGCCAGTGCATGCCAGTGCACGCCAGTGCACGCCAGTGCACGCCAGAGCAATTCAATGCACGCCAGAGCACGCCAGTGCACGCCAGAGCACGCCAGTGCACGCCAGAGCACGCCAGTGCACGCCAGAGCACGCCAGTGCACGCCAGAGCACGCCAGTGCACGCCAGAGCACGTCAGTTCACGCCAGAGCACGCCAGTGCACGCCAGAGCAATTCAATGCACGCCAGAGCACGCCAATTCACACCAGAGCATGCCAGTGCACGCCAGAGCAATTCAATGCACGCCAGAGCAAACCAGTGCACGCCAGAGCAATTCAATGCACGCCAGTGCACGCCAGAGCACGCAAGTGCACGCCAAAGCACGCCAGTGCACGCCAGAGCACGCAAGTGAACGCCATTGCACGCCAGAGCACGCCAGTGCACGCCAGAGCACGCCAAAAACGCCAGAGCACGCAAGTGCACGCCAAAGCACGCAAGTGAACGCCAGAGCATGCCAGTGCACGCCAATTCCCACCAGAGCACGCCAGTGCACGCCAGAGCACGCCAGTTTACTCCAGAGCAAGTCAATGCACGCCAGAGAACGCCATGTCACGCCAGAGCACGCCAGTGCACGCCAGAGCACGCCAGAGCACGCCAGTGCACGCCTTAGCAATTTAATGCACGCCAGAGCACGCCAGTGCACGCCAGAGCAATTCAATGCACGCCAGTGCACGCCAGAGCACGCAAGTGCACGCCAAAGCACGCCAGTGCACGCCAGAGCACGCCAGTGCACCCCAGTGCACGCCAATTCACACCAGAGCACGCCAGTGCACGCCAGAGCACGCCAGAGAACGCCAGTGCACGCCAGTGCACGCCAGAGCACGCCAGAGAACGCCAGTGCACGCCAGTGCACGCCAGAGCACGTCAATGCACGCCGGAGTAAGCCAGAGCACGCCAGAGCACGCCAGAGCACGCCAGTGCACGCCAGAGCACGCCAATCCACACCAGAGCACGCCAATGCACGCCAGAGCACACCAATTCACACCAGAGCACGCCAGTTCACGCCAGAGCACGCCAGTGCACGCCAGAGCATGCCAGTGCACGCCAGAGCACGCCAATTCACACCAGAGCACGTCAATGCACGCCAGAGCACGCCAGTGCACGCCAGAGCACGCCAGTGCACGCCAGAGCACGCCAGTGCACGCCAGAGCACGCCAGTGCACGCCAGAGCACGCCAGTGCACGCCAGAGCACGCCAGTGCAAGCCAGAGAAATTCAATGCACGCCAGAGCACGCCAATTTACACCAGAGCACGCCAGTGCACGCAAGAGCACGTCAATGCACGCCAGAGCACGCCAGTGCACGCCAGTGCACGCCAATTCACACCAGAGCACGCCGGTGCACGCCAGAGCAAGTCAATGCACGCCAGAGCACGCCAGAGCACGCCAGAGCACGCCAGTGCACGCCAGAGCAATTCAATGCACGCCAGAGCAAACCAGTGCACGCCAGAGCACGCAAGTGCACGCCAAAGCACGCCAGTGCACGCCAGTGCACGCCAGTGCACGTCAATTCACACCAGAGCACGCCAGAGCACTTCAGTGCACGCCAGAGCACGGTAGAGCACAGCAGAGAACAGCTCAGCACTTGAAGTTGCTATAATATTTTTTTCAGTTGTTAAAATCATTTTTTAATTACACGATGTGTAAATCAATGCCCAATACACCATTTCAAGTCTATTTAATCAATAAATTTATAGAGCAAATCATGAACAAAGAGTTTGAGAAAAACGCACATCACAGCACTTGAATTTTTAAAAATTATTCAAGTTATTTGAGTTCTATTGTCGGGTAGTGGATTTCTATTGTCAAGCACTTGAGTTCTGCATAGCAGAGCACGCCAGAGCATGAAAGAGCACGCCAGTGCACGCAAGAGCACGTCAATGCACGCCAGAGCACGCAAGTGCACGCCAGAGCACGCAAGTGCACGCAAGTGCACGCCAGTGCACGCCAGAGCACGCCAGTACACGCACGAGCACGTCAATGCACGCCAGAGCATGCCAGTGCACGCTAGAGCACGCCAATTCACACCAGAGCACGTCCATGCACGCCAGATCATGCCATTGCACGCCAGAGCACGCCAATTCACACCAGAGCACGCCAGAGCACGCCAGAGCACGCCAGAGCACGTCAATGCACGCCATTGCACGCCAGAGCACGCCAGTGCACGCCAGAGCACGCCAGTGCACGCCAGAGCACGCCAGTGCACGCCAGAGCACGCCAGTTTACGCCAGAGCACGCCAGTGCACGCCAGAGCACGCCAGTGCACGCACGAGCACGTCAATGCACGCCAGAGCACGCCAATTCACACCAGAGCACGTCCATGCACGCCAGAGCACGCCAGTGCACGCCAGAGCACGCCAATTCACACCAGAGCACGCCAGAGAACGCCAGAGCACGCCGGAGCACGTCAATGCACGTCAATGCACGCCAGAGCACGCCAGTGCACGCAAGTGCACGCCAGAGCAAGCCAGAGCACGCCAGAGCACGCCAGAGCACGCCAGTGCACGCCAAAGCTCGGTAGAGCACAGCAGAGAACAGCTCAGCACTTGAAGTTGCTATAATATTTTTTTCACTTGTTAAAACCATTTTTTAATTACAGGATGTGTAAATCAATGTCCAATACACCATTTCAAGTCTATTTAATCAATAAATTTATAGAGAAAATCACGAACAAAAAGTTTGAGAAAAACGCACATCACAGCACTTGAATTTTTAAAAATTATTAAAGTTATTTGAGTTCTATTGTCGGGTAGTGGATTTCTATTGTCAAGCACTTGAGTTCTGCATAGCAGAGCACGCCAGAGCACGAAAGAGCACGCCAGTGCACGCAAGAGCACGTCAATGCACGCCAGAGCACGCAAGTGCACGCCAGAGCACGCAAGTGCACGCCAGAGCACGCAAGTGCACGCAAGTGCACGCAAGTGCACGCAAGTGCACGCCAGTGCACGCCAGAGCACGCCAGTGCACGCAAGAGCACGTCAATGCACGCCAGAGCATGCCAGTGCACGCCAGAGCACGCCAATTCACACCAGAGCACGTCCATGCACGCCAGATCACGCCAGTGCACGCCAGAGCACGCCAATTCACACCAGAGCACGCCAGAGCACGCCAGAGCACGCCAGAGCACGTCAATGCACTCCATTGCACGCCAGAGCACGCCAGTGCACGCCAGAGCACGCCAGTGCTCGCCAGAGCACGCCAGTGCACGCACGAGCACGTCAATGCACGCCAGAGCATGCCAGTGCACGCCAGAGCATGGCAATTCACACCAGAGCACGTCCATACACGCCAGATCACGTCAGTGCACGCCAGAGCACGCCAATTCACCCCAGAGCACGCCAGAGCACGCCAGAGCACGCCAGAGCACGCCAAAGCACGCCAGAGCACGTCAATGCACGCCAGAGCACGCCAGTGCACGCCAGAGCACGCCAATTCACACCAGAGCACGCCAGTGCACGCCAGAGCACGTCAATGCACGCCAGAGCACGCCAGTGCACGACAGAGCTCGCCAGTGCACGCCAGAGCACGCCAATTCACACCAGAGCACGCCAGTGCAAGCAAGTGCACGCCAGAGCAATCCAGAGCACGCCAGAGCACGCCAGAGCACACCAGTGCACGCCAGAGCACGGTAGAGCACAGCAGAGAACAGCTCAGCACTTGAAGTTGCTATAATATTTTTTTCACTTATTAAAACCATTTTTTAATTACAAGATGTGTAAATCAATGTCCAATACACCATTTCAAGTCTATTTAATCAATAAATTTATAGAGCAAATCATGAACAAAAAGTTTTAGAAAAACGCACATCACAGCACTTGAATTTTTAAAAATTATTCAAGTTATTTTAGTTCTATTGTCAAGCACTTGAGTTCTGCATAGCAGAGCACGCCAGAGCACGCCAGATCACGCCAGATCACGCCAGTGCACGCCAGAGCACGCCAGAGCACGCCATTGCACGCTAATTCACACCAGAGCACGCCAGTGCACGCCAGCGCACGTCAATGCACGCCAGATTACGCCAGAGCACGCCAGAGCACGCCAGTGCACGCCAGAGCACGCCAGTGCACGCCAGAGCTCGCCAGTGCACGCCAGTGCACGCCAGTGCACGCCAGAGCACGCCAATTCACACCAGAGAACGCCAGTGCACGCCAGAGCACGCCAATTCACACCAGAGCACGCCAGTGCACGCCAGAGCACGCCAGTGCACGCACGAGCACGTCAATGCACGCCAGAGCATGCCAGTGCACGCCAGAGCACGCCAATTAACACCAGAGAACGTCAATGCACGCCAGAGCACGCCAGTGCACGCCAGAGCACGCCAGTGCACGCCAGAGCACGCCAGTGCACGCCAGAGCACGCCAATTCACACCAGAACACGCCAGAGCACGCCATTGCACGCCAGAGCACGCCAGTGCACGCCAGAGTACGCCAGTGCACGCCAGAGCAATTCAATGCACCCCAGAGCACGCCAATTCACACCAGAGCACGCCAGTGCACGCCACAGCACGCCAGTGCACGCCAGTGCACGCCAATTCACACCAGAGCACGCCAATTCACACCAGAGCACGCCAGTGCACGCCAGAGCACGCCAGAGCACGCCAGAGCACGCCAGTGCACGCCAGAGCAAGCCAGGGCACGCCAGAGCACGCAAGAGCACGCCAGAGCACGCCAGTGCACGTCAATGCACGCCAGAGCATGCCAGTGCACGCCAGAGCACGCCAATTCACACCAGAGCACGTCCATGCACGCCAGATCACGCCAGTGCACGCCAGAGCACGCCAATTCACACCAGAGCACGCCAGAGCACGCCAGAGCACGCCAGAGCACGTCAATGCACGCCATTGCACGCCAGAGCACGCCAGTGCACGCCAGAGCACGCCAGTGCTCGCCAGAGCACGCCAGTGCACGCACGAGCACGTCAATGCACGCCAGAGCATGCCAGTGCACGCCAGAGCACGGCAATTCACACCAGAGCACGTCCATACACGCCAGATCACGTCAGTGCACGCCAGAGCACGCCAATTCACACCAGAGCACGCCAGAGCACGCCAGAGCACGCCAGAGCACGCCAAAGCACGCCAGAGCACGTCAATGCACGCCAGAGCACGCCAGTGCACGCCAGAGCACGCCAATTCACACCAGAGCACGCCAGTGCACGCCAGAGCACGTCAATGCACGCCAGAGCACGCCAGTGCACGACAGAGCTCGCCAGTGCACGCCAGAGCACGCCAATTCACACCAGAGCACGCCAGTGCAAGCAAGTGCACGCCAGAGCAATCCAGAGCACGCCAGAGCACGCCAGAGCACACCAGTGCACGCCAGAGCACGGTAGAGCACAGCAGAGAACAGCTCAGCACTTGAAGTTGCTAAAATATTTTTTTCACTTATTAAAACCATTTTTTAATTACAAGATGTGTAAATCAATGTCCAATACACCATTTCAAGTCTATTCAATCAATAAATTTATAGAGCAAATCATGAACAAAAAGTTTTAGAAAAACGCACATCACAGCACTTGAATTTTTAAAAATTATTCAAGTTATTTTAGTTCTATTGTCAAGCACTTGAGTTCTGCATAGCAGAGCACGCCAGAGCACGCCAGATCACGCCAGATCACGCCAGTGCACGCCAGAGCACGCCAGAGCACGCCATTGCACGCCAATTCACACCAGAGCACGCCAGTGCACGCCAGCGCACGTCAATGCACGCCAGATTACGCCAGAGCACGCCAGAGCACGCCAGTGCACGCCAGAGCACGCCAGTGCACGCCAGAGCACAACAGTGCACGCCAGTGCACGCCAGAGCACGCCAATTCACACCAGAGAACGCCAGTGCACGCCAGAGCACGCCAATTCACACCAGAGCACGCCAGTGCACGCCAGTGCACGCCAGTGCACGCACGAGCACGTCAATGCACGCCAGAGCATGCCAGTGCACGCCAGAGCACGCCAATTAACACCAGAGAACGTCAATGCACGCCAGAGCACGCCAGTGCACGCCAGAGCACGCCAGTGCACGCCAGAGCACGCCAATTCACACCAGAGCACGCCAGAGCACGCCATTGCACGCCAGAGCACGCCAGTGCACGCCAGAGTACGCCAGTGCACGCCAGAGCAATTCAATGCACCCCAGAGCACGCCAATTCACACCAGAGCACGCCAATTCACACCAGAGCACGCCAGTGCACGCCAGAGCACGCCAGAGCACGCCAGTGCACGCCAGAGCAAGCCAGGGCACGCCAGAGCACGCAAGAGCACGCCAGAGCACGCCAGTGCACGCCAGAGCACGGTAGAGCACAGCAGAGAACAGCTCAGCACTTGAAGTTGCTATAATATTTTTTTCACTTGTTAAAACCATTTTTTAATTACAGGATGTGTAAATCAATGTCCAATGCACCATTTAAAGTCTATTTAATTAATAAATTTATAAAGAAAATCATGAACAAAAAGTTTGAGAACAACGCACATCACAGCACTTGAATTTTTAAAAATTATTCAAGTTATTTGAGTTCTATTGTCGGGTAGTGGATTTCTATTGTCAAGCACTTGAGTTCTGCATAGCAGAGCACGCCAGGGCACGACAGAGCACGCCAGTGCACGAAAGAGCACGTCAATGCACGCCAGAGCACGCAAGTGCACGCCAGAGCACGCAAGTGCACGCCAAAGCACGCCAGAGCACGCCAGTGTACGCCAGAGCACGCCGGTGCCCGCCAGAGCACGCCAGTGCCCGCCAGAGCACGCCAGTGCACGCCAGTGCACGCCAGAGCACGCCAGTGCACGCCAGAGCAATTCAATGCACGCCAGAGCACGCCAATTCACACCAGAGCACGCCAGTGCACGCAAGAGCACGTCAATGCACACCAGAGCACGCCAGTGCACGACAGTGCACGCCAATTCCCACCAGAGCACGCCAGTGCACGCCAGAGCACGCCAGAGCACGCCAGTGCACGCCAGAGCACGTCAATGCACGCCAGAGCAAGCCAGAGCACGCCAGAGACCGCCAGAGCACGCCAGTGCACGCCAGAGCACGGTAGAGCACAGCAGAGAACAGCTCAGCACTTGAAGTTGCTATAATATTTTTTTAACTTGTTAAAACCATTTTTTAATTACAGCATGTGTAAATCAATGTCCAATACACCATTTCAAGTCAATTTAATCAATAAATTTATAGAGCAAATCACGAACAAAAAGTTTGAGAAAAACGCACATCACAGCACTTGAATTTTTAAAAATTATTCAAGTTATTTTAGTTCTATTGTCAAGCACTTGAGTTCTGCATAGCAGAGCACGCCAGAGCACGCCAGATCACGCCAGATCACGCCAGTGCACGCCAGAGCACGCCAGAGCACGCCATTGCACGCCAATTCACACCAGAGCACGCCAGTGCACGCCAGCGCACGTCAATGCACGCCAGATTACGCCAGAGCACGCCAGAGCACGCCAGTGCACGCCAGAGCACGCCAGTGCACGCCAGAGCACGCCAGTGCACGCCAGTGCACGCCAGAGCACGCCAATTCACACCAGAGAACGCCAGTGCACGCCAGAGCACGCCAATTCACACCAGAGCACGCCAGTGCACGCCAGTGCACGCCAGTGCACGCACGAGCACGTCAATGCACGCCAGAGCATGCCAGTGCACGCCAGAGCACGCCAATTAACACCAGAGAACGTCAATGCACGCCAGAGCACGCCAGTGCACGCCAGAGCACGCCAGTGCACGCCAGAGCACGCCAATTCACACCAGAGCACGCCAGAGCACGCCATTGCACGCCAGAGCACGCCAGTGCACGCCAGAGTACGCCAGTGCACGCCAGAGCAATTCAATGCACCCCAGAGCACGCCAATTCACACCAGAGCACGCCAATTCACACCAGAGCACGCCAGTGCACGCCAGAGCACGCCAGAGCACGCCAGTGCACGCCAGAGCAAGCCAGGGCACGCCAGAGCACGCAAGAGCACGCCAGAGCACGCCAGTGCACGCCAGAGCACGGTAGAGCACAGCAGAGAACAGCTCAGCACTTGAAGTTGCTATAATATTTTTTTCACTTGTTAAAACCATTTTTTAATTACAGGATGTGTAAATCAATGTCCAATGCACCATTTAAAGTCTATTTAATTAATAAATTTATAAAGAAAATCATGAACAAAAAGTTTGAGAACAACGCACATCACAGCACTTGAATTTTTAAAAATTATTCAAGTTATTTGAGTTCTATTGTCGGGTAGTGGATTTCTATTGTCAAGCACTTGAGTTCTGCATAGCAGAGCACGCCAGGGCACGACAGAGCACGCCAGTGCACGAAAGAGCACGTCAATGCACGCCAGAGCACGCAAGTGCACGCCAGAGCACGCAAGTGCACGCCAAAGCACGCCAGAGCACGCCAGTGTACGCCAGAGCACGCCGGTGCCCGCCAGAGCACGCCAGTGCCCGCCAGAGCACGCCAGTGCACGCCAGTGCACGCCAGAGCACGCCAGTGCACGCCAGAGCACGCCAGTGCACGCCAGAGCAATTCAATGCACGCCAGAGCACGCCAATTCACACCAGAGCACGCCAGTGCACGCAAGAGCACGTCAATGCACACCAGAGCACGCCAGTGCACGACAGTGCACGCCAATTCCCACCAGAGCACGCCAGTGCACGCCAGAGCACGCCAGAGCACGCCAGTGCACGCCAGAGCACGTCAATGCACGCCAGAGCAAGCCAGAGCACGCCAGAGACCGCCAGAGCACGCCAGTGCACGCCAGAGCACGGTAGAGCACAGCAGAGAACAGCTCAGCACTTGAAGTTGCTATAATATTTTTTTAACTTGTTAAAACCATTTTTTAATTACAGGATGTGTAAATCAATGTCCAATACACCATTTCAAGTCAATTTAATCAATAAATTTATAGAGCAAATCACGAACAAAAAGTTTGAGAAAAACGCACATCACAGCACTTGAATTTTTTAAAATTATTCAAGTTATTTGAGTTCTATTGTCGGGTAGTGGATTTCTATTGTCAAGCACTTGAGTTCTGCATAGCAGAGCACGCCAGGGCACGACAGAGCACGCCAGTGCACGAAAGAGCACGTCAATGCACGCCAGAGCACGCAAGTGCACGCCAAAGCACGCCAGAGCACGCCAGTGCACGCCAGAGCACGCCGGTGCCCGCCAGAGCACGCCAGTGCCCGCCAGAGCACGCCAGTGCCCGCCAGAGCACGCCAGTGCAAGCCAGTGCACGCCAGTGCACGCCAGTGCACGCCAGAGCAATTCAATGCACGCCAGAACACGCCAATTCACACCAGAGCACGCCAGTGCACGCAAGAGCACGTCAATGCAAACCAGAGCACGCCAGTTCACGACAATGCGCGCCAGTGCACGACAGTGCACGCCAATTCACACCAAAGCACGCCAGAGCACGCCAGTGCACGCCAGAGCACGTCAATGCACGCCAGAGCAAGCCAGAGCACGCCAGAGAACGCCAGAGCACGCCAGTGCACGCCAGAGTACGGTAGAGCACAGCAGAGAACAGCTCAGCACTTGAAGTTGCTATAATATTTTTTTCACTTGTTAAAACCATTTTTTAATTACAGGATGTGTAAATCAATGTTCAATACACCATTTCAAGTCAATTTAATCAATAAATTTATAGAGCAAATCACGAACAAAAAGTTTGAGAAAAACGCACATCACAGCACTTGAATTTTTTAAAAATTATTCAAGTTATTTGAGTTCTATTGTCGGGTAGTGGATTTCTATTGTCAAGCACTTGAGTTCTGCATAGCAGAGCACGCCAGAGCACGCAAGTGCACGCCAGAGCACGTCAATGCACGCCAGAGCACGCCAATTCACACCAGAGCACGCCAGTTCACGCCAGAGCACGCCGGTGCCCGCCAGAGAACGCCAGTGCACGCCAGAGCACGCCAGTGCACGCCAGAGCACGCCAGTACACGCCAGAGCACGCCAGTGCACGCCAGAGCACGCCAGTGCACGCCAGAGCACGCCAGTGCACGCCAGAGCACGCCAGTGCACGCCAGAGCACGCCAGTGCACGCCAGAGCACGCCAGTGCACGCACGAGCACGTCAATGCACGCCAGAGCACGCCAATTCACACCAGAGCACGTCCATGCACGCCAGAGCACGCCAGTGGACGCCAGAGCACGCCAGAGCACGTCAATGCACGTCAATGCACGCCAGAGCACGCCAGTGCACGCCAATTCACACCAGAGCACGCCAGTGCACGCCAGAGCACGCCAATTCACACCAGAGTACGCCAGTGCACGCAAGTGCACGCCAGAGCAAGCCAGAGCACGCCAGAGCACGCCAGAGCACGCCAGTGCACGCCAAAGCTCGGTAGAGCACAGCAGAGAACAGCTCAGCACTTGAAGTTGCTATAATATTTTTTTCACTTGTTAAAACCATTTTTTAATTACAGGATGTGTAAATCAATGTCCAATACACCATTTCAAGTCAATTTAATCAATAAATTTATAGAGCAAATCACGAACAAAAAGTTTGAGAAAAACGCACATCACAGCACTTGAATTTTTAAAAATTATTCAAGTTATTTGAGTTCTATTGTCGGGTAGTGGATTTCTATTGTCAAGCACTTGAGTTCTGCATAGCAGAGCACGCCAGAGCACGCAAGTGCACGCCAGATCACGCCAGTGCACGCCATTGCACGCCAATTCACACCAGAGCACGCCAGTGCACGCCAGAGCACGTCAATGCACGCCAGAGCACGCCAATTCACACCAGAGCACGCCAGTGCACGCCAGAGCACGCCGGTGCCCGCCAGAGAACGCCAGTGCACGCCAGAGCACGCCAGTGCACGCCAGAGCACGCCAGTGCACGCCAGAGCACGCCAGTACACGCCAGAGCACGCCAGTGCACGCCAGAGCACGCCAGTGCACGCCAGAGCACGCCAGTGCACGCCAGAGCACGCCAGTGCACGCCAGAGCACGCCAGTGCACGCCAGAGCACGCCAGTGCACGCACGAGCACGTCAATGCACGCCAGAGCACGCCAATTCACACCAGAGCACGTCCATGCACGCCAGAGCACGCCAGTGGACGCCAGAGCACGCCAATTCACACCAGAGCACGCCAGAGAACGCCAGAGCACGCCAGAGAACGCCAGAGCACGCCAGAGCACGTCAATGCACGTCAATGCACGCCAGAGCACGCCAGTGCACGCCAATTCACACCAGAGCACGCCAGTGCACGCCAGAGCACGCCAATTCACACCAGATTACGCCAGTGCACGCAAGTGCACGCCAGAGCAAGCCAGAGCACGCCAGAGCACGCCAGAGCACGCCAGTGCACGCCAAAGCTCGGTAGAGCACAGCAGAGAACAGCTCAGCACTTGAAGTTGCTATAATATTTTTTTCACTTGTTAAAACCATTTTTTAATTACAGGATGTGTAAATCAATGTCCAATACACCATTTCAAGTCAATTTAATCAATAAATTTATAGAGCAAATCACGAACAAAAAGTTTGAGAAAAACGCACATCACAGCACTTGAATTTTTAAAAATTATTCAAGTTATTTGAGTTCTATTGTCGGGTAGTGGATTTCTATTGTCAAGCACTTGAGTTCTGCATAGCAGAGCACGCCAGAGCACGCAAGTGCACGCCAGATCACGCCAGTGCACGCCATTGCACGCCAATTCACACCAGAGCACGCCAGTGCACGCCAGAGCACGTCAATGCACGCCAGAGCACGCCAATTCACACCAGAGCACGCCAGTGCACGCCAGAGCACGCCGGTGCCCGCCAGAGAACGCCAGTGCACGCCAGAGCACGCCAGTGCACGCCAGAGCACGCCAGTGCACGCCAGAGCACGCCAGTGCACGCCAGAGCACGCCAGTGCACGCCAGAGCACGCCAGTGCACGCCAGAGCACGCCAGTGCACGCCAGAGCACGCCAGTGCACGCACGAGCACGTCAATGCACGCCAGAGCACGCCAATTCACACCAGAGCACGTCCATGCACGCCAGAGCACGCCAGTGGACGCCAGAGCACGCCAATTCACACCAGAGCACGCCAGAGAACGCCAGAGCACGCCAGAGAACGCCAGAGCACGCCAGAGCACGTCAATGCACGTCAATGCACGCCAGAGCACGCCAGTGCACGCCAATTCACACCAGAGCACGCCAGTGCACGCCAGAGCACGCCAATTCACACCAGAGCACGCCAGTGCACGCAAGTGCACGCCAGAGCAAGCCAGAGCACGCCAGAGCACGCCAGAGCACGCCAGTGCACGCCAAAGCTCGGTAGAGCACAGCAGAGAACAGCTCAGCACTTGAAGTTGCTATAATATTTTTTTCACTTGTTAAAACCATTTTTTAATTACAGGATGTGTAAATCAATGTCCAATACACCATTTCAAGTCAATTTAATCAATAAATTTATAGAGCAAATCACGAACAAAAAGTTTGAGAAAAACGCACATCACAGCACTTGAATTTTTAAAAATTATTCAAGTTATTTGAGTTCTATTGTCGGGTAGTGGATTTCTATTGTCAAGCACTTGAGTTCTGCATAGCAGAGCACGCCAGAGCACGCAAGTGCACGCCAGATCACGCCAGTGCACGCCATTGCACGCCAATTCACACCAGAGCATGCCAGTGCACGCCAGAGCACGTCAATGCACGCCAGAGCACGCCAATTCACACCAGAGCACGCCAGTGCACGCCAGAGCACGCCGGTGCCCGCCAGAGAACGCCAGTGCACGCCAGAGCACGCCAGTGCACGCCAGAGCACGCCAGTGCACGCCAGAGCACGCCAGTACACGCCAGAGCACGCCAGTGCACGCCAGAGCACGCCAGTGCACGCCAGAGCACGCCAGTGCACGCCAGAGCACGCCAGTGCACGCCAGAGCACGCCAGTGCACGCCAGAGCACGCCAGTGCACGCCAGAGCACGCCAGTGCACGCCAGAGCACGCCAGTGCACGCCAGAGCACGCCAGTGCACGCACGAGCACGTCAATGCACGCCAGAGCACGCCAATTCACACCAGAGCACGTCCATGCACGCCAGAGCACGCCAGTGGACGCCAGAGCACGCCAATTCACACCAGAGCACGCCAGAGAACGCCAGAGCACGCCAGAGAACGCCAGAGCACGCCAGAGCACGTCAATGCACGTCAATGCACGCCAGAGCACGCCAGTGCACGCCAATTCACACCAGAGCACGCCAGTGCACGCCAGAGCACGCCAATTCACACCAGAGCACGCCAGTGCACGCAAGTGCACGCCAGAGCAAGCCAGAGCACGCCAGAGCACGCCAGAGCACGCCAGTGCACGCCAAAGCTCGGTAGAGCACAGCAGAGAACAGCTCAGCACTTGAAGTTGCTATAATATTTTTTTCACTTGTTAAAACCATTTTTTAATTACAGGATGTGTAAATCAATGTCCAATACACCATTTCAAGTCTATTTAATCAATAAATTTATAGAGCAAATCACGAACAAAAAGTTTGAGAAAAACGCACATCACAGCACTTGAATTTTTAAAAATTATTCAAGTTATTTGAGTTCTATTGTCGGGTAGTGGATTTCTATTGTCAAGCACTTGAGTTCTGCATAGCAGAGCACGCCAGAGCATGCCAGATCACGCCAGATACCGCCAGTGCACGCCATTGCACGCCAATTCACACCAGAGCACGCCAGTGCACGCCAGAGAACGTCAATGCACGCCAGAGCACGCCAGTGAACGCCAGTGCACGCCAGAGCACGCCAATTCACACCAGAGCACGCCAGTGCACGCCAGAGCACGCCAATTCACACCAGAGCACGCCAATTCACACCAGAGCACGCCAGAGCACGCCAGTGCACGCCTGAGCACGCCAGTGCACGCCAGTGCAGCCCAGAGAACGCCAGTGCACGCCAGAGCACGTCAATGCACGCCAGAGCACGACAGTGCACGCCAGAGCACGCCAATTCACACCAGAGCAAGCCAGAGCACGTCAGTGCAAGTCAGAGCACGTCAATGCACGCCAGAGCACGCCAGTGCACGCCAGAGCACGCCAGTGCACGCCAGAGCACGCCAGTGCACGTCAGAGCACGGTAGAGCACAGCAGAGAACAGCTCAGCACTTGAAGTTGCTATAATATTTTTTTCACTTGTTTAAACCATTTTTTAATTACAGGATGTGTAAATCAATGTCCAATACACCATTTCAAGTCTATTTAATCAATAAATTTATAGAGAAAATCATGAACAAAAAGTTTGAGAAAAACGCACATCACAGCACTTGAATTTTTAAAAATTATTCAAGTTATTTGAGTTCTATTGTCGGGTAGTGGATTTCTATTGTCCAGCACTTGAATTCTGCATAGCAGAGCACGCCAGAGCACGACAGAGAACATCAGAGAACTTCAGTGCACGCCAGAGCACGCAAGTGCACGCCAGAGAACGCCAGTGCACGCCAGAGCACGCCAGTGCACGCACGAGCCAGTCAATGCACGCCAGAGCACTACAGTGCGCGCCAGAGAAAGCCAGTGCACGCCAGAGCACGCCAGTGCACGCAAAAGCACGTCAATGCACGCCAGAGCACGCCAGTGCACGCCAGAGCACGCCAGTGCATGCCAGATCACGCCAATTCACACCAGAGCACGCCAGTGCACGCCAGAGCACGCCAGTGCACGCAAGAGCACGTCAATGCACGCCAGAGCACGCCAGTGCACGCCAGAGCACGCCAATTTACACCAGAGCACGCCAGTGCACGCCAGAGCACGCCAGTACACGCAAGAGAACGTCAATGCACGCCAGAGCACGCCAGTCCACGCCAGAGCACGCCAATTCACACCAGAGCAAGCCAGAGCACGTCAGTGCAAGTCAGAGCACGTCAATGCACACCAGAGCACGCCAGAGCACGCCAGTGCACGCCAGAGCAATTCAATGCAAGCCAGAGAACGCCAATTTACACCAGATCACGCCAGTGCACGCCAGTGCACGCCAGAGCACGCCAATTCACACCAGAGCACGCCAGTGCACGCCAGAGCACGCCAAGGCACGCAAGAGAACGTTAATGCACGCCAGAGCACGCCAGAGCACGCCAGAGCACGCCAGTGCACACAAGAGCACGTCAATGCACGCCAGAGCACGCCAGTGCACGCCAGTGCACGCCAATTCACACCAGAGCACGCCAGTGCACGCGAGAGCACGCGAGAGCACGCCAGTGCACGCCAGAGCACGTCAATGCACGCCAGAGCAAGCCAGAGCACGCCAGAGCACGCCATAGCACGCCAGAGCACGCCAGTTTACGCCAGAGCACGGTAGAGCACAGCAGAGAACAGCTCAGTACTTGAAGTTGCTATAATATTTTTTTCACTTGTTAAAACCATTTTTCATTTACAGGATGTGTAAGTCAATGTCCAATACACCATTTAAAGTCTATTTAATTAATAAATTTATAAAGCAAATCACGAACAAAATGTTTGAGAAAAACGCACATCACAGCACTTGAATTTTTAAAAATTATTCAAGTTATTTGAGTTCTATTGTCGGGTAGTGGATTTCTTTTGTCAAGCACTTGAGTTCTGCATAGCAGAGCACGCCAGAGCAAGCCAGTGCACGCCAGAGCACGCCAGTGCACGCCAGAGCACGCCAGAGCACGCCAGAGCACGCCAGTGCACGCCAGAGCACGCCAGTGCACGCAAGAGCACGCCAGTGCACGCCAGAGCACGCCAGTGCACGCCAGAGCACGCCAGTGCACGCCAGAGTACGCCAGTGCACGCCAGAGCACGCCAGTGCACGCCAGAGCACGCCAGTGCACGCCAGTGCACGCACGAGCACGTCAATGCACGCCAGATTATGCCAGTGCACGCCAGAGCACGCCAATTCACACCAGAGCACGTCCATGCACGCCAGAGCACGCCAGTGCACGCCAGAGCACGCCAATTCACACCAGAGCACGCTAGAGCACGCCAGAGCATGCCAGAGCACGTCAATGCACGTAAGAGCACGCCAGAGCACGCCAGATCACGCCAATTCACACCAAAGCACGCCAGTGCACGCCAGAGCACGCAAATTCACACCAGAACACGCCAGTGCACGCCAGAGCACGCCAGTGCACGCAAGAGCACGTCAATGCACGTCAGAGCACGCCAATGCACGCAAGAGCACGCCAATTTACACCAGAGCACCCCAGAGCACGCCAGAGCACGCCAGAGCACGCCAGAGCACGTCAATGCACGCCAGAGCACGCCAGTGCACGTCAGAGCATGCCAATTCACACCAGAGCACGCCAGTGCACGCCAGAGCACGTCAATGCACGCCAGAGCACGCCAGTGCACGCCAGAGCAATTCAATGCACGCCAGAGAACGCCAATTCACACCAGAGCACGCCAGTGCACGCCAGTTTACGCCAATTCACACTAGAGCACGCCAGTGCACGCCAGAGCACGCCAGTGCACGCCAGAGCACGCAAGTGCACCCCAAAGCACGCCAGTGCACGCCAGAGCACGCCAGTGCACGCCAGTGCACGCCAATTCACACCAGAGCACGCCAGTGCACGCCAGAGACCGCCAGTGCACGCCAGAGCACGCCAGTGCACGCCAGAGCACGTCAATGCACGCCAGAGCACGCCAGTGCTCGCACGAGCACGTCAATGCACGCCAGAGCATGCCAGTGCACGCCAG
Source organism: Daphnia pulicaria (assembly GCF_021234035.1). NCBI lineage: Eukaryota > Metazoa > Arthropoda > Branchiopoda > Diplostraca > Daphniidae > Daphnia > Daphnia pulicaria. The sequence goes on along the minus strand of NC_060919.1, from coordinate 9,819,975 downwards.
AGCACGCCAGTGCACACCAGAGCACGCCAATTCACACCAGAGCACGTCAATGCACGCCAGAGCACGCCAGTGCACGCCAGAGCACGCCAGTGCACGCCAGAGCACGCCAGTGCACGCCAGAGCACGCCAGTGCACGCCAGAGCACGCCAGTGCACGCCAGAGCACGCCGGTGCACGCCAGAGCACGCCAGTGCACGCCAGAGCACGCCAGTGCACGCCAGAGCACGCCAGTGCACGCCAGAGCACGCCAGTGCACGCACGAGCACGTCAATGCACGCCAGAGCATGCCAGTGCACGCCAGAGCACGCCAGTGATCGCCAGAGAACGCCAATTCACACCAGAGCACGTCAATGCATGCCAGAGCACGCCAGTGCACGCCAGAGCACGCCAGAGCACCCCAGTGCCCGCCAGAGCAAGTCAATGCACGCCAGAGCACGCCAGTGCACGCCAGTGCACGCCAGAGCACATAAGTGCACGCCAGTGCACGCCAGAGCACGCCAGTGCACGCAGGAGCACGCCAGTGCACGCCAGAGCAATTCAATGCACGCCAGAGCACTCCAATTCACACCAGAACAAGCCAGTGCACGCCAGAGCACGTAAATTCACACCAGAACACGCCAGTGCACGCCAGAGCACGCCAGTGCACGCCAGAGCACGCCAGTGCACGCCAGAGCACGCCAGTGCACACCAGAGCACGCCAATTCACAACAGAGCACGTCAATGCACGCCAGAGCACGCCAGTGCACGCCAGAGCACGCCAGTGCACGCCAGAGCACGCCAGTGCACGCCAGAGCACGCCAGTGCACGCCAGAGCACGCCAGTGCACGCCAGTGCACGCCAGTGCACGCCAGAGCACGTCAATGCACGCCAGAGCACGCCAGTGCACGCCAGAGCACGCCAATTCACACCAGAGCACGCCAGAGCACGCCAGTGCACGCCAGAGCACGTCAATGCACGCCAGAGCACGCCAGAGCACGCCAGTGCACGCCAGAGCACGCCAGTGCACGCCAGAGCACGCCAGTGCACGCCAGAGCACGGTAGAGTACAGCAGAGAACAGCTCAGCACTTGAAGTTGCTATAATATTTTTTTCACTTGTTAAAACCATTTTTTAATTACAGGATGTGTAAATCAATGTCCAATACACCATTTCAAGTCTATTTAATCAATAAATTTATAGAGAAAATCATGAACAAAAAGTTTGAGAAAAACGCACATCACAGCACTTGAATTTTTAAAAATTATTCAAGTGTAAAGATTCTGCTAGGCGACATTGTACGTTTTAGGGAAACTTGTTGATGAAACAAGCCCTCCCCTCGTAAACCGAGACGTGCAGATGCCATCAGCAGCCCCCCTCGCATCTGCGAGCGGAGACCACCGCCGGGATGGCGCAGATAAAGATCAAGTGGCCGCAATAGGCGCAGAATAAGAAGTTTCCCCCTCGCTGTGACAAACCTCCCAAGGTTGAGCAGCTATGTTAACTTTAACTTCCTCCTTCTTTTAAACTCATAAAAGTAGAGTTAGAAAGCCACTGCCTAGAGTGACCTAGAAAAACAAGTGCGCGCATTGACCCCTAGTTTCCCACGTAGACGCGTATGAAAATAGATGCCAACCCCCAGCATCCGACTAGTTAATAAATAGGCTGACAAAATAGAAAACGGGCAGTCTTTTTTCAGTTTCTGTGCTAAGTTGTTGCCGCTGCTCTTCCAGCCGTGGCGTCCCCTCCTCATAGCGTCCTTCTGGTAGATCGTCATTTTTACCCTTCTTCGCCCTCGAGTAATTTCCACGTCTGTTGACTGTCCATAACATCATGTGTCAATTAAGGTAATACAACGAGTTCTCAACTATTAAAATTAGTTCTTCTTTTTATATATATTAGTATTTCTCTTTATGCGCAGAGTTTTCCTCTTATGGGAGAACTCTGACATTGGTGGCAGCGATCTATCCAACTCGCGTGCTTTTCTTTTCTCTTTTTTTTTTGCATGCTTCTTGACTTGTTTTTTTTTGTATGTGTTTGCAATTTTTGGCTCTAGCAACCCCTGTGTGGTTGTTCCGAATGCACAAGAATCACCAGTTCTTGGGGTCATTCGAAGACACTGTTGATAGGTTTAGCGTCCGTACCCGGAACACGGCGTGGACCTTGCAGTGGGATAGGGATTGTTTCAGCGTAAGTGACTGTCTTTCGGTTGCTTCCGCTTGATTCGGTCAAAAACTTTCTCAATGGCGCTGCCGGCGGGAAAGCATCTTTAACCTCCCTCCCATTACACATACGGGGATTAATGTGCCACACACACACGTTGGATGGCAGTTTTGTTTTTTTTACAAGACTGCTCTGCCTTTTTTATGTCTCATGTATATTTGTGCTGCGTTTCTTTTTCCGTCACACGTCGCTACTGGTTTTTTCTCGGTGTGTTCCATTCGTTGTTACATTTTTTTCTCCGTCGTTTTTTTCTTCTAATTCGCATTATTTCCGATATCCATTTGGAGACTTACCGCGAACTCTTTTGACGCATTGTTTGAGTATTTTTTTTGTTTTTTTCCCCCAATATCGAACATTGCGGGATTCGTCTTCTGATTTTTTTTTTTTAGTTGCCGTTTTTTCCCTCACAGCCTGAATTTTTCCGTGACTGTGACGCCACTGCGTTACGCGCGTTGCTCTCGCTCGAATGCGCGCGCCATCTAGGCTTCAGAAAGCTAAACGTACACGAATGGAAAGCGCGTTGTCGGGTGAGCAGAAAGGGAAATTGGGAAAGCGGGGTTTTTTCAGTAAGTTGGGGAAGTCGCTTTTACTTCCTTTTTCCCCTAAATCGACCGACCAGAACGAGCAACGGGCTGACGACTTTTATTCCGACGACGAGGAATCACATATCGACACGATAGCAGACACAGAGCCCCCATTTCCGGACGAGTTGTCGTTGGAAGAGGCCCGTGTTGCTGTTTATAGACAGGGGAAAAGTGCTCTGAACGCGCATCGACCAGTCCGCAACCTAATAGGTGATTCCACTACCTGGCGGCAGGACGAGTGGCCCAACACCGCCGGCCGATCCTTACCTCGGACCCCTGTGGGTCAACCTCGCCTTTACCCCGACTTGGGTGCCGTTGAAGAAACGGTCGAGCCACCGGCAGACGATCAGCTCGTAGAACCAGGCCCGAGTATTCCCATCACGCGTGGTCGACCTCGTCGCGTCACAGGTGTGCAACCGGTTCGCGCCAGTGCCCGCCTGAAGGCACGGGCCGCACAGACTCTTCCGCCAGCTGAAGCAGCGGTCGTTGCCGAAGAATATCTCGATCTCGTTGACGCAGCCAAGTCGTCGGACGAGGACGACGACTTCGGCAGTACCAAGTCCCATATTGACCCCGAACCCGACGAGGGTCACGCGGACATTGAAGCTCGCATTGACGCAGAATTGAAAGGGATAGAGACAGTCGCCCCTACGACGGGCCGACAACCGCAGTCCGCTCTTAAGTATTCGTCGACGCCATTAGGCAAGCCCCAGAATTTGTATACAACCCCTGGCCAGCAAACATTTAAGTTAAACGTTCATCCCTCTCCTTGGGACGTCGCCACCCCAGCCCTCCCTAACCAAAAGGAGCCAAACACTCTTCCGTCGACCCACGTCGACAACCGTAAAACGACGCACGTAATCCCAGAACCGACGGCCGGGCCCTCCCGGCAACTCAATTCATCAAACCCTTTTCGTCAAGCCATCCAAATACCACAGACTCTTCCAGTTTTGCTGCCAAATACCAACCCTTTTCAACAAACCATTAAAGCAGAGCCTCCCAATCCACCTACACGAGTGATGGCGTCACAGAGTCCATATGAGGTCCTGTACCGATACCTTCGGGGAAAAGGGGCGTCTCGTGAAGATGCCGCGTCGGAAGCTAAAGCTGCTTTAGGGCCGCCTAAGGCGACACCGGCTCCTTGTGTCGTTCCGCCTCCCGTAGCCGTCGACCAACCGGTTGACTGCCCGGCCGTCTCCCATCAGAGCTATTATAATAGTCAAAAGCTGTTGCAGAACCAGCAGCAACAAACAATAGCTCTTTTAGCTCAGGTACCCGCTTTTAGTGGGACAGGGTCGGGAAAATTTGAGGACTGGATTCAACATTTTGAACGGGTTGTAAACACCGCCGACTTTGAAGAGGGTAGGAAGATAAAGCTTTTGGGTTCCAAGCTCTTTGGGGCCGCGGGGGACTGTATCACCACCTTCTTGCTTAACTATCCAAAAGAAGCACAATCTTTCGTTAAAGTACAACAAAATCTCCACGAGCGTTTTCACGGGGGAGATAATAGAAAAATGTACTTTACGGAGTTTAAGAACTGTATTCGTAACTCGGGGGAGTCCATTAGAGATTATGCATGTCGGTTGCAGAAACTCTATTCGTTCGCCTATCCGGCAGAAGTAGGGACACCGGTCGACCCAGCTGTTCTTCGCCTACGTGAAACAATGTTGATGGACGGGTTCCTCGGAGGGTTGAAGCCCAACCTTCGCGAGCGAATGAGTTTTAAAGACTACAAGAACCTGAACGATCTCATTAAAGCAACGGAAAAATGTGCGGCCGTTTTGAGCGAGGCGAAATTAGAGAAACGAAGTGTAGAGTTTGTCAATGCCATCTCGGCTAACGCCAATGCCCGGGAAATTAGGGAAACAAAAAATGAAATAACAGAATTAAAATCAGTCATTGAGCAACTCACGCAGCAACTGTCGACAACCATGATTGCAGACCATGGGCACGAGGCAGTCAATGCTGTCGCCACGACTCAGACTACTCAATTATCAGAGAGTAAGAAGGAAATAGAAGAATTAAAAAATTTACTTAAGGCTAGTAACAAAAGTTATAGTGATATGATGAAGCAATCAAGAGAGGCCGAAAAAGCTATGAAAAATCTACAGCTCCAGGTTGCTGGAATGAGCCAACCAATCCAACCAGTTCAGCCAATTAGGCCACTTCAGCCCCATAATAGTAACCAGTTTGTCGAAAATAATCCTCAGATTAGCCACCCACCTTTCGCTTATCGTAATCCACAACCACTGAACAGATACGACCCGGGTAGCCAGACGCACGGTCCACCTCCAAGGGGAGAACGCTACTGTGCCAATTGTGCCGCCACCGGCCGGAACCCAACCACTCACAACACAGACAAGTGTGGTTGGGGACCGAACGGCCCAACCTGTTTTAAATGTCACCAAACTGGGCACATAGCGCGTGATTGTCCTTCGTCATCTATCCGAGTAGATCCTAGATATGCCCCACCAGTACCGAATGCCGGTCAGCTCAATCCCTGGAATCAGGAAAACTAAAAGCCACCTATTGTAACAGGGGGCAAAACGGTGGGCCTTGTCCGAAACCCCAGCAGAAAATCAATCAAGTAATAGAAACAAGAAAAAATAAAATCCCACGACTTCCGATTCAAGTAGGCAACGAGATATTCCAGGGTCTTTTAGATAGTGGCGCAGGTCGAAGTTTAATCAAGACGGAGGTGTTCAACAGATTGAAAGAAGGAGTGATGAAATTCACCACAGACGTCCCGGTCGATTTATACGGTGTAGAGAACACAAAGTTAGTTACACGAGGGCTAGTAACCCTACAAGTTAAAGTCTTAGGCGATCATCTTCTGCAGGATTTTATCGTCGTCGATAGTATTAGCGAAGAATGCATCTTAGGTTTAGATGCATTGTACGAACATAAGTTTATCCTTGATGGTAGCGAGAAGAGGATTTACCGAGTAAAACAACTCCGGAAATCGGACTCCGCGCCCACCATCATAACAAGAGAGAAGATCACGATACAGCCTTTTAGTGCCACTGTCGTTGAATCTGAAGGGAATGGGGCACAGCTACCTCCCAATCTTGCATTTTTTCTTAATAGAGGGCCGGGGCTGAATAGTGGATTGCGACTTGACCCTTTTATCAATAAGAGTACCAAGGAAGGAGCATTTTTTTCAATAGCCATAGTAAACGAGACTAATAAATCAATAACCTTGCCTAAATACGAATTGATCGGAACTTTAGCCTTCAGCAGAGTTGAAAAACACAATATTAATTCTTGTACCGAGGACGAGCAACCAAGCGTCCCGTTAGATTTTAAAAACAATTTGCCACAAGAAATGCCAGAAGTAGACAGAGACAATATAACAAAATTTTTAGAAAGTAGAAGAAAAATGTTTGCAACTAACACAGGAGAATTGGGAAAAACAGGACTAGTAAAACACCACATCAACACGGAAGGACAAGGACCCATTCGATTGCGACCCTATCGAATACATCAGAATAACAAGAGCGAATTAGAAAGTATTTTACAGGAGTTATTAGTTAACAAATTAATCAGACCGTCCGTGTCCCCATGGGCGGCACCCGTAGTGCTTGTTAAAAAGAAAAGCGGAGGCATCAGACTCTGCATGGACTATAGAAAATTAAATAGTATAACAAAGAAAGACTCGTTTCCTCTACCTCGAATCGACGACGTTTTAGATTTGCTTCACGGGCAAAAGTATTTCTCAACTCTTGATTTAGCGTCAGGTTACTGGCAAATCGAAATGGACGATAGTTCAAAAGAAAAAACAGCGTTTATAGTTGACAACAATCTGTACGAATGGAACCGATTATCTTTTGGGCTGACTAACGCCCCAGGAACCTTTCAGCGCCTAATGAACTATGTACTACGTTCTGTCATCGGAAAGATATGCTTAGTTTACCTAGACGATATAATCGTTTTCTCAAAGACAACAGAAGAACATTTGATTAATTTAGGGCGCATTCTCGACCTGTTACAGGAAGCTGATTTAAAACTCGGCCTTTCGAAATGCAAATTCATGTCCGAATCTGTCCAATATTTAGGCCATGTGATTTCAGCAAAGGGAATCACACCTGACCCAGAGAAAATTGAACAATTAAAAAATTACAAACGTCCGACAACAATTGTAGAAACCCAATCGTTTTTAGGTCTCGCATCTTATTACAGGCGGTTCATTAAAGGTTTTGCGGATATTGCTCATCCATTAATCGAGCTCACGAGGAAAAAGAAAGATAAACAAAATAAATTAGTTAAGAAAAGGAATAAAGAAGCAGAGGATGGAAACTACGCTTTCGAATGGGGAGAGGCGGAACAGAAAGCTTTTGAAACCCTCCGCGAGTGTCTCATTACGCCGCCTATTGTCGCTTTTCCAGATTTCGAAAAAGAGTTTTTAATTTTTACGGATGCTAGTAATTATGGCATCGGAGCCGTATTGAGCCAGATACAAAACGGAGAAGAAGTCGTTATTGCATACTCAAGTAGACACTTGAATGCAGCAGAAAAGAACTATTCCGCTATCGAGCGTGAGGCCCTCGCAATAGTATATGGGATAAAAAGATATCGTCACTACCTACAGGACGAAAAATTTGAAATTATAAGCGACCATCGACCACTACAATGGCTCGAGGCGCACAAAGATGAAAAAAGTAGACTGGGAAGGTGGGCGATCGAGCTTTCTGCAGTCAAGTATAAAGTTCGCTACAAACCGGGAAAGGAACACGCTAACGCCGACCTCCTCTCCCGAATCCGTGTCGTAAGCGCAGAAGAACGAACAGATTTTACTGACAATATTATTGAAGAGCAACGAAAAGATGAAACTTGCTCAAAAATCCGCCGTTATCTTGATGAAGGTGTGCTTGCAGAACAGGACGAGTTAGATAACCCAGACTGGGTGAAAGAAATCGAGCTTTTCCACGTTAAGAAGGGGGTGCTGAGGAGAGATTTCTTACCCCCATCGAAAAAAAGACGTCAGTTCCTTCAGGAACAGACGGTCGTCCCCTATTCATTAAGAAAAAATATTATGAAAGAATACCACGCTTCGCTATTAGCAGGACATCTCGCGTTTTTACGTACATTCTTCAGGATACGCGACAAATATTACTGGCCCCGAATGTTGAAAGACATCAAGGAATATTGCAGGTCGTGCGAAACTTGTGCCCTACAAAGGCGAGTAGTGACCAGAGCCTTCCTACACCCCTTAGAAATCGCAACCGCTCCATTCGAAGTAATCGGAATGGATTTCTTAGGCCCAATTAAACCCGTATCTACCAACGGAAATAAGTACGTCCTCGTTATGACGGATGCCTTTTCCAAATGGACGGAGGTTGTCGCGTTGCCTAATCAAACGGCAGAAACGACCTGCCGTGCATTGATGGATAAAATTATCCTGTATCATGGACCCCCAAAAATTATTGTCACCGACAGAGGCACTAATTTTACATCTCGTTTATTTAATAATCTATGTAATGAACTCCAGACGAAACACAAAACCACGACAGCGTATCATCCACAGTCGAATGGGATGACCGAACGCTTTAACAAGACAGTAATTGACATGGTTCGTAAATATGTTGATGACGAGTTGGAGAATTGGGAAGAAGTCCTCGGTCCGATGGCCGCAGCGTATAGGAATTCAGTGCATGCGTCTACGATGGAGAGTCCCTATTTTCTGATAACAGCTCGAGATCCGAACATGGTAGTCGACAGGTTTTTAATACCTGAGTCGGAGTCGATCACACCTCGTGACTACAAAAGCCAGACGATGCGACGTTTACGTGAAGGGTTCCAACTCGCCAAGGAAAATCTTTTGGAAGCTAGACGGCAGCAGAAAGCACAGTACGACAAGCGGGCCAAGAAAGAAAAATTTGAAGTAGGGGACCGCGTTTTACTGGACGTAAGAGTAACTAAACTAGGAACAAGTAAGAAATTAAATCCTAGGTATCAAGGACCTTTCCGCGTCTCAAAAGTCTTCCCTAACCACACCGTAGAAATCCGCGCGTATAATGGGAATGGTACCCAGCTTACCCATGTCAACCGCTTGAAAGCACTAACCGAGTGCATGATTTGGAGAGATGAAGAATGCGTCGATTTCGATGACCTAAGACAGTCTAAACTAACAAACGCTAGGCAAAGAGACGGTGACTCTGACGACGAAGGAAGTTCCGACCAGGAAGACGAGGAAGATGAATTTAATGATTCGGACTCAGAGGAGGACGATATTTCGCCCAATTTAGACGCCGTCATGAATGCCGATCAAGACGCTGATTTGATTAATTTTGACGCCAGTATTGCCCCGAATCCGGCAATGCCTACTCATGGCGAGCCACTATATGACGCGAACGTCCCGGAACAAATGACGCTACCCCCTCCGTTAACCCCCCAGCGGGTTGCGCCAGCCCTGGCGGAACGAAACATAACCAACGAGGGTGCTCGCCCCAAACGAGCCACTCGTCTCCCCAATAGATTTCGGGACTTTTTACTGGATTAAGGGCGAATGCCTTAATTCACACAGGGAATTGGGTAGGTCCCACGTCGACCAGACGCCGATCAGGCACCAACGACGCGAGGGCACCTATTCCCTTTCACGCCAATGTTCCAACTGACTCATTTTTTCATTTTTTCGTTTTAATTTTAGTTTCAGTATGTACCACAGTAAACTCAATTCGTGTTTTTTTTTTTTTTTTTTTTTTCTATATATGTAGCTATCTCATAATAGTTCTGCTAGCCAGCCTGCACACCACAGCAGCCATAATGGCCACTGTTTGTGACTGTAGTAGCGAGCGAAAAGACGGGTTCATCGCTTTCGACGATGAAGATTGCCTCCTCGGATCGGAAGATCCTGCCCCCCCAATTAATGTTACGTATACTCTATACTCCCATTTACCCGAAGTTAAACGATTTCCTGGGCATGTGTGTCGTATGTGGGCAGTTACTCGATCCGTCTTTACGGATTTCTTGGGTTGGCATTACCCTACCGAAAGTAAGTGGGCTGTTCCAGTCTCTACTGCCGAGTGCGAAGAGATGAGAGACTTGCGAAAGTGTAAGAACGAAACCATGTACGCGAAAGGTGCCCACAAATATGCTTACGATGTGATGCCCCCGTTACAACCAGTCTGGATGGTAAATCGTAAAGCATCCTCGTTCCATTGTAAACTCGCAGAGGTCGCGCTAGAGAATGAGTGTGATAATTGTACTATCAACTCTCCCGTAGGATCCATTGAGTACCCTTATAACGGTTCCGTGACGAGGAATCTTCAAACACTCGTTTGGGAAGACGCATACAAGGAACAAAAGCCATGTAATCTCAAAATCGTAGGTGAATCAGTGTATGACGGTTTACTTTATAAGACACGCGACCCGACGGTCCAACGCATACAGGATCGGTTGAGTCAGACGGATTATCTCGTTAACGTGACGGCCGAGTTGGAGTTGTGTGGAAAGGCCGCCTTATTCCGCATTAATGGGATGGACAAAGTCCTGATTTCCATTAATATTCCCACACCGAAGCTCTACACGTCCTACTCCTCCAGTGCTCCCAATGCAACAGGACCTACAGCCCAGTCTCTAACCGTAGACATTCACAGTAACGGCTCTTATGACGGTGTGGACGCAAAAAACGTCACGGATAGTAAAGTGCCTTCGTTTCTGGCTGCGGAAATTCAGCAAGCAGCTCACCATCAATTTACGAGAGATGAGGCGATGGATCAGATCAATCGGTTAGCAGGTGAAATTAGACGTCTTCAATGTGAAAATCGTAAATCGACACGCAATAGTATACTCCTGGGAGCAAAAAGTAATGGCTGGTATGCCGCCACGCAACTGCATCTACCAGTCTGTGCACGCTTGAAGGTATATGGCACCCAAGTGGAAGTGTCCCGATGCGTGCCCTTTAATGTGACATTCGGAGCAGAAAGAACTAAGTGTGGTTATCAACCTCGTTTCATGAACTATACTTTAGCCCACAACGGCTGGCAACTCGTACCGTACAACCCGTGCTATTGGCCTGACGGTAACTACATCAACTTCAACGGGAAAACACACATTCACGCCGATGGTGCCTGGGTTCCAGTTGTCACATCAGTTCCAATAAACAACAGACAACTAGTTGAGTTTGCCACGTATCAAGCGGACAACTCTCTTCAAAATTTCTTGCAAATGACCCCAGCGATGCAGAATGGTCCGCTGAGTCACGAGTCGGTGATGGCCGACATCCTAGCCACGATCCATGAACATTATGCTGAGGATAATTCTCGACAATTGTTGACTTCAAATGTGCTTATTCAACACAGTGCTGCACCAAACATTGACTTCGTCACGAAAATGGGTGGGTGGGTAAAGAATTTCGGAGCAGTCTCAGGGCTGGGTGCCCTGTCGGTATTGGCCGTAAGGTTTTGTGGAATCGGTTCTCTCCTTCTTAAAGCTTTTCCCCTCATTGCCAAACTCCTCCAATTTACCTGTTCCAAAAAATCCCAAAAATCCATCACCGCTCTTCCGCTACCGATCATCATGCCGCCGACTACAGTGACGCCATCGCTTCAGCCCACTACCGCCCCAGTGACAGCAGCCCCGCCGCGTCGTACACGACCACGTCAACCACGACCCCCACACACGACGCAGGAAGGCGAAGTGTTCCTGCCTCGGAGACCGCGCTCGCAGCCACGAACTAAACTATAATTTTGCCACAGTGTCATGTCTTCCAATTTGCTTTTTTCGTATACTACGGTTCCTTGTTCTATCTTAATGGTCCTGATCGATTACGTTCAGTTGTTCGTGTCGTTCATCACGCACGTCGGTCCCTTCTCATAAGTTTGCCGCAGTGTAACTCCTTAGTTCAGGATAATCTCGTGCCTTCAGATCGTACACGTTTCCAATCGCCGTTTTCCATCATGATGCTAGATTTTAGAATGGACCACCGAGCAACGATCGCACTGATTCGGCTCTGACCCAGAAACGCTCAAATGAATTTCATGTGTCCTTATTTTCATCCTCGACCACAGTACTAGCCTATCTCGTATTCTTCCTTCCGTTCGCGTTCTCCTGTCCTAATAATTTTGCCACTGTGTACCTTACAACGTTTCCCACTATATGATTCATTAGCTAGAAATTGCACTAGTTCCACTTTTATCGTCTTATTCCGTTTTTCTCATACTTCTTACCATTTCCGCCGTCTCCTACCGTTTCTTAGCCTGACCTCCCATTTGACTTCAATAGAACCGCTCCCACCTCCGCTTATCGGCTCGTGATTGTCGAGGAATGCCCGCGACCGGTTCAACTAGAAGGGCACCTACCGACGACGTCGGCTGTCAGTTCCATTGGTCCTGACGGTGTCTCTGGTCGGAAGCGTTGGATTCACATTTCCGCATTTCAGCCGCCGGCACTATAGGTGATTGTTGCGGGACGCAACAAAATGGAGGGGGAGTGATGTAAAGATTCTGCTAGGCGACATTGTACGTTTTAGGGAAACTTGTTGATGAAACAAGCCCTCCCCTCGTAAACCGAGACGTGCAGATGCCATCAGCAGCCCCCCCTCGCATCTGCGAGCGGAGACCACCGCCGGGATGGCGCAGATAAAGATCAAGTGGCCGCAATAGGCGCAGAATAAGAAGTTTCCCCCTCGCTGTGACAAACCTCCCAAGGTTGAGCAGCTATGTTAACTTTAACTTCCTCCTTCTTTTAAACTCATAAAAGTAGAGTTAGAAAGCCACTGCCTAGAGTGACCTAGAAAAACAAGTGCGCGCATTGACCCCTAGTTTCCCACGTAGACGCGTATGAAAATAGATGCCAACCCCCAGCATCCGACTAGTTAATAAATAGGCTGACAAAATAGAAAACGGGCAGTCTTTTTTCAGTTTCTGTGCTAAGTTGTTGCCGCTGCTCTTCCAGCCGTGGCGTCCCCTCCTCATAGCGTCCTTCTGGTAGATCGTCATTTTTACCCTTCTTCGCCCTCGAGTAATTTCCACGTCTGTTGACTGTCCATAACATCATGTGTCAATTAAGGTAATACAACGAGTTCTCAACTATTAAAATTAGTTCTTCTTTTTATATATATTAGTATTTCTCTTTATGCGCAGAGTTTTCCTCTTATGGGAGAACTCTGACACAAGTTATTTGAGTTCTATTGTCGGGTAGTGGATTTCTATTGTCAAGCACTTGAGTTCTGCATAGCAGAGCACGCCAGAGCACGACAGAGCACGCCAGAGCACGCCAGTGCACGCCAGAGCACTCCAGTGTACGCCAGAGAACGCCAGTGCACGCCAGAGCACGCCAGTGCACGCCAGAGCACGCCAGTGCACGCACGAGCCAGTCAATGCACGCCAAAGCACTCCAGTGCACGCCAGAGAACGCCAGTGCACGCCAGAGCACGCCAGTGCACGCACGAGCAAGTCAATGCACGCCAGAGCACGCCAGTGCACGCCAGAGCACGCCAGTGCACGCCAGAGCCCGCCAGTGCACGCCAGAGCACGCCAGTGCACGCCAGAGCACGCCAATTTACACCAGAGCACGCCAGTGCACGCCAGAGCACGCCAATTCACACCAGAGCACGCCAGTGCACGCCAGAGCACAACAGTGCACGCCAGAGCACGCCAGTGCACGCCAGAGCACGCCAGTGCACGCCAGAGCACGCCAGTGCACGCCAGAGCACGCCAGAGCACGCCATTGCACGCCAGAGTACGCCAGTGCACGCCAGTGCACGCAGGAGCACGCCAGTGCACGCCAGAGCAATTCAATGCACGCCAGAGCACTCCAATTCACACCAGAACACGCCAGTGCACGCCAGAGCACGCAAATTCACACCAGAACACGCCAGTGCACGCCAGACCACGCCAGTGCACGCAAGAGCACGTCAATGCACGCCAGAGCACGCAAGTGCACGCCAGAGCACGCCAGTGCACGCCAATTCACACCAGAGCACGCCAGTGCACGCCAGAGCAAGTCAATGCACACAAGAGCACGCCAGTGCACGCCAGAGCACGCCAGTGGACGCCAGAGCACGCCAGTGCACGCTAGAGCACGCCAGTGCACGCCAGAGCAATTCAATGCACGCCAGAGCACGCCAATTCACACCAGAGCACGCCAGTGCACGCCAGAGCACGCCAGTCCACGCCAGAGCACGCCAGTGCACGCCAAAGCACGCCAGTGTACGCCAGAGCACGCCAGTGCACGCCAATTCACACCAGAGCTTGCCAGTTCACGCCAGAGCACGCCAGAGCACGTCAATGCACGCCAGAGCACGCCAATTCACACCAGAGCACGCCAGTGCACGCCAGAGCACGCCAGTGCACGCACGAGCACGTCAATGCACGCCAGAGCATGCCAGTGCACGCCAGAGCACGCCAGAGCACGCCAGTGCCCGCCAGAGCAAGTCAATGCACGCCAGAGCACGCCAGTGCACGCCAATGCACGCCAGAGCACACCAGTCCACGCTAGTGCACGCCAGTGCACGCCAGTCCACGCCAATTCACACCAGAGCACGGCAGTGCACGCCAGAGCACGCCAGTGCCCGCCAGAGCAAGTCAATGCACGCCAGAGCACGCCAGTGCACGCCAGAGCACACCAGTGCACGCCAGTGCACGCCAATTCACACCAGAGCACGCCAGTGCACGCCAGAGCACGCCAGTGCACGCCAGTGCACGCCAGTGCACGCCAGAGCACGCCAGAAGACGCCAGTGCACGCCAGAGCACGCCAGTGCACGCCAATAAACACCAGAGCACGCCAGAGCACAACAGTGCACGCTAATTCACACCAGAGCACGCCAGTGCACGCCAGAGCAAGCCAGAGCAAGCCAGAGCACGCCAGAGCACGCCAGTGCACGCCAGAGCACGGTAGAGCACAGCAGAGAACAGCTCAGCACTTGAAGTTGCTATAATATTTTTTTCACTTGTTAAAACCATTTTTTAATTACAGGATGTGTAAATCAATGTCCAATACACCATTTCAAGTCTATTTAATCAATAAATTTATAGAGAAAATCATGAACAAAAAGTTTGAGAAAAACGCACATCACAGCACTTGAATTTTTAAAAATTATTCAAGTTATTTGAGTTCTATTGTCGGGTAGTGGATTTCTATTGTCAAGCACTTGAGTTCTGCATAGCAGAGCACGACAGAGCACGACAGAGCACGCCAGAGCACGCCAGTGCACGCCAGAGCACTCCAGTGTACGCCAGAGAACGCCAGTGCACGCCAGAGCACGCCAGTGCACGCACGAGCCAGTCAATGCACGCCAGAGCACTCCAGTGCACGCCAGAGAACGCCAGTGCACGCCAGAGCACGCCAGTGCACGCACGAGCAAGTCAATGCACGCCAGAGCACGCCAGTGCACGCCAGAGCACGCCAGTGCACGCCAGAGCACGCCAGTGCACGCCAGAGCACGCCAATTTACACCAGAGCACGCCAGTGCACGCCAGAGCACGCCAATTCACACCAGAGCACGCCAGTGCACGCCAGAGCATGCCAGAGCACGCCAGTGCCCGCCAGAGCAAGTCAATGCACGCCAGAGCACGCCAGTGCACGCCAGTGCACGCCAGAGCACACCAGTGCACGCTAGTGCACGCCAGTCCACGCCAGTCCACGCCAATTCACACCAGAGCACGCCAGTGCACGCCAGAGCACGCCAGTGCCCGCCAGAGCAAGTCAATGCACGCCAGAGCACGCCAGTGAACGCCAGTGCACGCCAATTCACACCAGAGCACGCCAGTGCACGCCAGAGCACGCCAGTGCACGCCAGTGCACGCCAGTGCACGCCAATAAACACCAGAGCACGCCAGAGCACGCCAGTGCACGCTAATTCACACCAGAGCACGCCAGTGCACGCCAGAGCAAGCCAGAGCAAGCCAGAGCACGCCAGAGCACGCCAGTGCACGCCAGAGCACGGTAGAGCACAGCAGAGAACAGCTCAGCACTTGAAGTTGCTATAATATTTTTTTCACTTGTTAAAACCATTTTTTAATTACAGGATGTGTAAATCAATGTCCAATACACCATTTCAAGTCTATTTAATCAATAAATTTATAGAGAAAATCATGAACAAAAAGTTTGAGAAAAACGCACATCACAGCACTTGAATTTTTAAAAATTATTCAAGTTATTTGAGTTCTATTGTCGGGTAGTGGATTTCTATTGTCAAGCACTTGAGTTCTGCATAGCAGAGCACGCCAGAGCACGAAAGAGCACGCCAGAGCACGCCAGTGCACGCCAGAGCACTCCAGTGTACGCCAGAGAACGCCAGTGCACGCCAGAGCACGCTAGTGCACGCCAGAGCACGCCAGTGCACGCACGAGCCAGTCAATGCACGCCAAAGAACTCCAGTGCACGCCAGAGAACGCCAGTGCACGCCAGAGCACGCCAGTGCACGCACGAGCAAGTCAATGCACGCCAGAGCACGCCAGAAGACGCCAGTGCACGCCAGAGCACGCCAGTGCACGCCAATAAACACCAGAGCACGCCAGAGCACAACAGTGCACGCTAATTCACACCAGAGCACGCCAGTGCACGCCAGAGCAAGCCAGAGCAAGCCAGAGCACGCCAGAGCACGCCAGTGCACGCCAGAGCACGGTAGAGCACAGCAGAGAACAGCCCAGCACTTGAAGTTGCTATAATATTTTTTTCACTTGTTAAAACCATTTTTTAATTACAGGATGTGTAAATCAATGTCCAATACACCATTTCAAGTCTATTTAATCAATAAATTTATAGAGAAAATCATGAACAAAAAGTTTGAGAAAAACGCACATCACAGCACTTGAATTTTTAAAAATTATTCAAGTTATTTGAGTTCTATTGTCGGGTAGTGGATTTCTATTGTCAAGCACTTGAGTTCTGCATAGCAGAGCACGACAGAGCACGACAGAGCACGCCAGAGCACGCCAGTGCACGCCAGAGCACTCCAGTGTACGCCAGAGAACGCCAGTGCACGCCAGAGCACGCCAGTGCACGCACGAGCCAGTCAATGCACGCCAGAGCACTCCAGTGCACGCCAGAGAACGCAAGTGCACGCCAGAGCACGCCAGTGCACGCACGAGCAAGTCAATGCACGCCAGAGCACGCCAGTGCACGCCAGAGCACGCCAGTGCACGCCAGAGCACGCCAGTGCACGCCAGAGCACGCCAGTGCACGCCAGAGCACGCCAATTTACACCAGAGCACGCCAGTGCACGCCAGAGCACGCCAATTCACACCAGAGCACGCCAGTGCACGCCAGAGCATGCCAGAGCACGCCAGTGCCCGCCAGAGCAAGTCAATGCACGCCAGAGCACGCCAGTGCACGCCAGTGCACGCCAGAGCACGCCAGTGCACGCCAGAGCACGCCAGTGCACGCCAGAGCACGCGAGTGCACGCCAGAGCACGCCAATTTACACCAGAGCACGCCAGTGCACGCAAGAGCACGCCAATTCACACCAGAGCACGCCAGTGCACGCCAGAGCACGCCAGTGCACGCCAGAGCACGCCAGTGCACGCCAGAGCACGCCAGTGCACGCCAGAGCACGCCAGAGCACGCCATTGCACGCCAGAGTACGCCAGTGCACGCCAGTGCACGCAGGAGCACGCCAGTGCACGCCAGAGCAATTCAATGCACGCCAGAGCACTCCAATTCACACCAGAACACGCCAGTGCACGCCAGAGCACGCAAATTCACACCAGAACACGCCAGTGCACGCCAGACCACGCCAGTGCACGCCAAAGCACGCCAGTGTACGCCAGAGCACGCCAGTGCACGCCAATTCACACCAGAGCAAGTCAATGCACGCCAGAGCACGCCAGTGCACGCCAGAGCACGCCAGTGGACGCCAGAGCAAGTCAATGCACACAAGAGCACGCCAGTGCACGCCAGAGCACGCCAGTGGACGCCAGAGCACGCCAGTGCACGCTAGAGCACGCCAGTGCACGCCAGAGCAATTCAATGCACGCCAGAGCACGCCAATTCACACCAGAGCACGCCAGTGCACGCCAGAGCACGCCAGTCCACGCCAGAGCACGCCAGTGCACGCCAAAGCACGCCAGTGTACGCCAGAGCACGCCAGTGCACGCCAATTCACACCAGAGCTTGCCAGTTCACGCCAGAGCACGCCAGAGCACGTCAATGCAGGCCAGAGCACGCCAATTCACACCAGAGCACGCCAGTGCACGCCAGAGCACGCCAGTGCACGCACGAGCACGTCAATGCACGCCAGAGCATGCCAGTGCACGCCAGAGCACGCCAGTGCACGCCAGAGCACGCCAATTCACACCAGAGCACGTCAATGCACGCCAGAGCACGCCAGTGCACGCCAGAGCATGCCAGAGCACGCCAGTGCCCGCCAGAGCAAGTCAATGCACGCCAGAGCACGCCAGTGCACGCCAATGCACGCCAGAGCACACCAGTCCACGCTAGTGCACGCCAGTGCACGCCAGTCCACGCCAATTCACACCAGAGCACGCCAGTGCACGCCAGAGCACGCCAGTGCCCGCCAGAGCAAGTCAATGCACGCCAGAGCACGCCAGTGCACGCCAGAGCACGCCAGTGCACGCCAGAGCACACCAGTGCACGCCACTGCACGCCAATTCACACCAGAGCACGCCAGTGCACGCCAGAGCACGCCAGTGCACGCCAGTGCACGCCAGAGCACGCCAGAAGACGCCAGTGCACGCCAATAAACACCAGAGCACGCCAGAGCACAACAGTGCACGCTAATTCACACCAGAGCACGCCAGTGCACGCCAGAGCAAGCCAGAGCAAGCCAGAGCACGCCAGAGCACGCCAGTGCACGCCAGAGCACGGTAGAGCACAGCAGAGAACAGCTCAGCACTTGAAGTTGCTATAATATTTTTTTCACTTGTTAAAACCATTTTTTAATTACAGGATGTGTAAATCAATGTCCAATACACCATTTCAAGTCTATTTAATCAATAAATTTATAGAGAAAATCATGAACAAAAAGTTTGAGAAAAACGCACATCACAGCACTTGAATTTTTAAAAATTATTCAAGTTATTTGAGTTCTATTGTCGGGTAGTGGATTTCTATTGTCAAGCACTTGAGTTCTGCATAGCAGAGCACGACAGAGCACGACAGAGCACGCCAGAGCACGCCAGTGCACGCCAGAGCACTCCAGTGTACGCCAGAGAACGCCAGTGCACGCCAGAGCACGCCAGTGCACGCACGAGCCAGTCAATGCACGCCAGAGCACTCCAGTGCACGCCAGAGAACGCCAGTGCACGCCAGAGCACGCCAGTGCACGCACGAGCAAGTCAATGCACGCCAGAGCACGCCAGTGCACGCCAGAGCACGCCAGTGCACGCCAGAGCACGCCAGTGCACGCCAGAGCACGCCAATTTACACCAGAGCACGCCAGTGCACGCCAGAGCACGCCAATTCACACCAGAGCACGCCAGTGCACGCCAGAGCATGCCAGAGCACGCCAGTGCCCGCCAGAGCAAGTCAATGCACGCCAGAGCACGCCAGTGCACGCCAGTGCACGCCAGAGCACGCCAGTGCACGCCAGAGCACGCCAGTGCACGCCAGAGCACGCGAGTGCACGCCAGAGCACGCCAATTTACACCAGAGCACGCCAGTGCACGCAAGAGCACGCCAATTCACACCAGAGCACGCCAGTGCACGCCAGAGCACGCCAGTGCACGCCAGAGCACGCCAGTGCACGCCAGAGCACGCCAGTGCACGCCAGAGCACGCCAGTGCACGCCAGAGCACGCCAGTGCACGCCAGAGCACGCCAGAGCACGCCATTGCACGCCAGAGTACGCCAGTGCACGCCAGTGCACGCAGGAGCACGCCAGTGCACGCCAGAGCAATTCAATGCACGCCAGAGCACTCCAATTCACACCAGAACACGCCAGTGCACGCCAGAGCACGCAAATTCACACCAGAACACGCCAGTGCACGCCAGACCACGCCAGTGCACGCAAGAGCACGTCAATGCACGCCAGAGCACGCAAGTGCACGCCAGAGCACGCCAGTGCACGCCAATTCACACCAGAGCACGCCAGTGCACGCCAGAGCAAGTCAATGCACACAAGAGCACGCCAGTGCACGCCAGAGCACGCCAGTGGACGCCAGAGCACGCCAGTGCACGCTAGAGCACGCCAGTGCACGCCAGAGCAATTCAATGCACGCCAGAGCACGCCAATTCACACCAGAGCACGCCAGTGCACGCCAGAGCACGCCAGTCCACGCCAGAGCACGCCAGTGCACGCCAAAGCACGCCAGTGTACGCCAGAGCACGCCAGTGCACGCCAATTCACACCAGAGCTTACCAGTTCACGCCAGAGCACGCCAGAGCACGTCAATGCACGCCAGAGCAATCCAATTCACACCAGAGCACGCCAGTGCACGCCAGAGCACGCCAGTGCACGCACGAGCACGTCAATGCACGCCAGAGCATGCCAGTGCACGCCAGAGCACGCCAGTGCACGCCAGAGCACGCCAATTCACACCAGAGCACGTCAATGCACGCCAGAGCACGCCAGTGCACGCCAGAGCATGCCAGAGCACGCCAGTGCCCGCCAGAGCAAGTCAATGCACGCCAGAGCACGCCAGTGCACGCCAGAGCACACCAGTGCACGCCACTGCACGCCAATTCACACCAGAGCACGCCAGTGCACGCCAGAGCACGCCAGTGCACGCCAGTGCACGCCAGAGCACGCCAGAAGACGCCAGTGCACGCCAGAGCACGCCAGTGCACGCCAATAAACACCAGAGCACGCCAGAGCACAACAGTGCACGCTAATTCACACCAGAGCACGCCAGTGCACGCCAGAGCAAGCCAGAGCAAGCCAGAGCACGCCAGAGCACGCCAGTGCACGCCAGAGCACGGTAGAGCACAGCAGAGAACAGCTCAGCACTTGAAGTTGCTATAATATTTTTTTCACTTGTTAAAACCATTTTTTAATTACAGGATGTGTAAATCAATGTCCAATACACCATTTCAAGTCTATTTAATCAATAAATTTATAGAGAAAATCATGAACAAAAAGTTTGAGAAAAACGCACATCACAGCACTTGAATTTTTAAAAATTATTCAAGTTATTTGAGTTCTATTGTCGGGTAGTGGATTTCTATTGTCAAGCACTTGAGTTCTGCATAGCAGAGCACGACAGAGCACGACAGAGCATGCCAGAGCACGCCAGTGCACGCCAGAGCACTCCAGTGTACGCCAGAGAACGCCAGTGCACGCCAGAGCACGCCAGTGCACGCACGAGCCAGTCAATGCACGCCAGAGCACTCCAGTGCACGCCAGAGAACGCCAGTGCACGCCAGAGCACGCCAGTGCACGCACGAGCAAGTCAATGCACGCCAGAGCACGCCAGTGCACGCCAGAGCACGCCAGTGCACGCCAGAGCACGCCAGTGCACGCCAGAGCACGCCAGTGCACGCCAGAGCACGCCAGTGCACGCCAGAGCACGCCAATTTACACCAGAGCACGCCAGTGCACGCCAGAGCACGCCAATTCACACCAGAGCACGCCAGTGCACGCCAGAGCACGTCAATGCACGCCAGAGCACGCCAGTGCACGCCAGTGCACGCCAGAGCACGCCAGTGCACGCCAGAGCACGCCAGTGCACGCCAGAGCAAGTCAATGCACGCCAGAGCACTCCAGTGCACGCCAGAGAACGCCAGTGCACGCCAGAGCACGCCAGTGCACGCACAAGCAAGTCAATGCACGCCAGAGCACGCCAGTGCACGCCAGAGCACGCCAGTGCACGCCAGAGCACGCCAGTGCACGCCAGAGCACGCCAGTGCACGCCAGAGCACGCCAATTTACACCAGAGCACGCCAGTGCACGCCAGAGCACGCCAATTCACACCAGAGCACGCCACTGCACGCCAGAGCACGCCAGTGCACGCCAGAGCACGCCAGTGCACGCCAGAGCACGCCAGTGCACGCCAGAGCACGCCAGAGCACGCCAGAGCACGCCAGTGCACGCCAGAGCACGCCAGTGCACGCCAGAGCACGCCAGAGCACGCCAGAGCACGCCATTGCACGCCAGAGTACGCCAGTGCACGCCAGTGCACGCAGGAGCACGCCAGTGCACGCCAGTGCACGCCAGAGCACGCCAGTGCACGCAAGAGCACGTCAATGCACGCCAGAGCACGCAAGTGCACGCCAGAGCACGCCAGTGCACGCCAATTCACACCAGAGCACGCCAGTGCACGCCAGAGCACGCCAGTGCACGCCAGAGCACGCCAGTGCACGCTAGAGCACGCCAGTGCACGCCAGAGCAATTCAATGCACGCCAGAGCACGCCAATTCACACCAGAGCACTCCAGTGCACGCCAGAGCACGCCAATTTACACCAGAGCACGCCAGTGCACGCCAGAGCACGCCAGTGCACGCCAGAGCACGCCAGTGCACGCCAGAGCACGCCAGTGCACGCCAGAGCACGCCAGTCCACGCCAGAGCACGCCAGTGCACGCCAAAGCACGCCAGTGTACGCCAGAGCACGCCAGTGCACGCCAATTCACACCAGAGCTTGCCAGTTCACGCCAGAGCACGCCAGAGCACGTCAATGCACGCCAGAGCACGCCAATTCACACCAGAGCACGCCAGTGCACGCCAGAGCACGCCAGTGCACGCCAGAGCACGCCAGTGCACGCACGAGCACGTCAATGCACGCTAGAGCATGCCAGTGCACGCCAGAGCACGCCAGTGCACGCCAGAGCACGCCAATTCACACCAGAGCACGTCAATGCACGCCAGAGCACGCCAGTGCACGCCAGAGCATGCCAGAGCACGCCAGTGCCCGCCAGAGCAAGTCAATGCACGCCAGAGCACGCCAGTGCACGCCAGTGCACGCCAGAGCACATCAGTGCACGCTAGTGCACGCCAGTCCACGCCAGTCCACGCCAATTCACACCAGAGCACGCCAGTGCACGCCAGAGCACGCCAGTGCCCGCCAGAGCAAGTCAATGCACGCCAGAGCACGCCAGTGCACGCCAGAGCACACCAGTGCACGCCAGTGCACGCCAATTCACACCAGAGCACGCCAGTGCACGCCAGAGCACGCCAGTGCACGCCAGTGCACGCCAGAACACGCCAGTGCACGCCAGTGCACGCCAATAAACACCAGAGCACGCCAGAGCACTCCAGAGCACGCCAGAGCACGCCAGTGCACGCCAGAGCACGGTAGAGCACAGCAGAGAACAGCTCAGCACTTGAAGTTGCTATAATATTTTTTTCACTTGTTAAAACCATTTTTTAATTACAGGATGTGTAAATCAATGTCCAATACACCATTTCAAGTCTATTTAATCAATAAATTTATAGAGCAAATGATGAACAAAAAGTTTGAGAAAAACGCACATCACAGCACTTGAATTTTTAAAAATTATTCAAGTTATTTGAGTTCTATTGTCGGGTAGTGGATTTCAATTGTCAAGCACTTGAGTTCTGCATAGCAGAGCACGACAGAGCACGACAGAGCACGCCAGAGCACGCCAGTGCACGCCAGAGAACGCCAGTGCACGCCAGTGCACGCACGAGCACGTCAATGCACGTCAGAGCACGCCAGTGCACGCCAGTGCACGCCAGAACACGCCAGTGCACGCCAGAGCACGCCAGTGCACGCCAGAGCTCGCCAGAGCACGCCAGTGCACGCCAGTGCACGCCAGAGCACGCCAGTGCACGACAGAGCACGCCAATTCACACCAGAGCACGTCAATGTATGCCAGAGCACGCCAGTGCACGCCAGAGCACGCCAGAGCACGCCAGTGCACGCCAGAGCACGCCAGTGCACGCCAGAGCACGCCAGTGCACGGCAGAGCACGCCAGTGCACGCCAATTCACACAAGAGCACGCCAGTGCACGCCAGTGCACGAACGAGCACGTCAATGCACGCCAGAGCATGCCAGTGCACGCCAGAGCACGCCAATTCACACCAGAGCACGTCAATGCACGCCAGAGCACGCCAGTGCACGCCAGAGCACGCCAGTGCACGCCAGAGCACGCCAGTGCACGCCAGTGCACGTCAATGCACGCCAGAGCAAGCCAGAGCACGCCAGAGCACGCCAGTGCACGCCAGAGCACGGTAGAGCACAGCAGAGAACAGCTCAGCACTTGAAGTTGCCATAATATTTTTTTCACTTGTTAAAACCATTTTTTAATTACAGGATGTGTAAATCAATGTCGAATACACCATTTCAAGTATATTTAATCAATAAATTTATAGAGCAAATCATGAACAAAAAGTTTGAGAAAAACGCACATCACAGCACTTGAATTTTTAAAAATTATTCAAGTTATTTGAGTTCTATTGTCGGGTAGTGGATTTCTATTGTCAAGCACTTGAGTACTGCATAGCAGAGCACGCCAATTTACACCAGAGCACGCAAGTGCACGCCAGAGCACGCCAGTGCACGCACGAGCACGTCAATGCACGCCAGAGCATGCCAGAGCACGTCAATGCACGCCAGAGCACGCCAGTGCACGCACGAGCACATCAATGCACGCCAGAGCATGCCAGTGCACGCCAGTGCACGCCAATTCACACCAGAGCACGTCAATGCACGCCAGTGCACGCCAGTGCACGCCAGAGCACGCCAGTGCAAGCCAGAGCACGCCAGTGCACGCCAGAGCACGCCAGTGCACGCCAGAGCACGCCAGAGCAAGCCAGTGCACGCCAGTGCACGCACGAGCACATCAATGCACGCCAGAGCATGCCAGTGCACGCCAGAGCACGCCAATTCACACAAGAGCACGCCAGTGCACGCACGAGCACGTCAATGCACGCCAGAGCATGCCAGTGCACGCCAGAGCACGCCAATTCACACCAGAGCACGTCAATGCACGCCAGAGCACGCCAGTGCACGCCAGAGCACGCCAGTGCACGCCAGAGCACGCCAGTGCACGCCAGAGCACGCCAGTGCACGCCAGAGCACGCCAGTGCACGCCAGAGCACGCCAGAGCACGCCAATTCACACCAGAGCACTCCAGAGCACGCCAGAGCACGCCAATTCACACCAGAGCACGTCAATGCACGCCAGAGCACGCCAGTGCACGCACGAGCACGTCAATGCACGCCAGAGCATGCCAGTGCACGCCAGAGCACGCCAATTCACACCAGAGCACGTCAATGCACGCCAGAGCACGCCAGTGCATGCCAGTGCACGCCACTGCACGCCAGTGCACGCCAGAGAACGCCAATTCACACCAGAGCACGCCAGTGCACGCCAGTGCACGCACGAGCACATCAATGCACGCCAGAGCATGCCAGTGCACGCCAGAGCACGCAAATTCACACAAGAGCACGCCAGTGCACGCCAGTGCACGCACGAGCACGTCAATGCACGCCAGAGCATGCCAGTGCACAACAGAGCACGCCAATTCACACCAGAGCACGTCAATGCACGCCAGAGCACGCCAGTGCACGCCAGAGCACGCCAGTGCACGCAAGAGCACGCCAGTGCACGCCAGAGCACTCCAGAGCACGCCAGAGCACGCCAGTGCACGCCAGAGCACGGTAGAGCACAGCAGAGAACAGCTCAGCACTTGAAGTTGCTATAATATTTTTTTCACTTGTTAAAACCATTTTTTAATTACAGGATGTGTAAATCAATGTCCAATACATCATTTCAAGTCTATTTAATCAATAAATTTATAGAGCAAATGATGAACAAAAAGTTTGAGAAAAACGCACATCACAGCACTTGAATTTTTAAAAATTATTCAAGTTATTTGAGTTCTATTGTCGGGTAGTGGATTTCAATTGTCAAGCACTTGAGTTCTGCATAGCAGAGCACGACAGAGCACGACAGAGCACGCCAGAGCACGCCAGTGCACGCCAGAGAACGCCAGTGCACGCCAGTGCACGCACGAGCACGTCAATGCACGTCAGAGCACGCCAGTGCACGCCAGTGCACGCCAGAACACGCCAGTGCACGCCAGAGCACGCCAGTGCACGCCAGAGCTCGCCAGAGCACGCCAGTGCACGCCAGTGCACGCCAGAGCACGCCAGTGCACGACAGAGCACGCCAATTCACACCAGAGCACGTCAATGTATGCCAGAGCACGCCAGTGCACGCCAGAGCACGCCAGAGCACGCCAGTGCACGCCAGAGCACGCCAGAGCACGCCAGTGCACGCCAGAGCACGCCAGTGCACGCCAGAGCACGCCAGAGCACGCCAGTGCACGCCAGAGCACGCCAGTGCACGCCAGAGCACGCCAGTGCACGGCAGAGCACGCCAGTGCACGCCAATTCACACAAGAGCACGCCAGTGCACGCCAGTGCACGAACGAGCACGTCAATGCACGCCAGAGCATGCCAGTGCACGCCAGAGCACGCCAATTCACACCAGAGCACGTCAATGCACGCCAGAGCACGCCAGTGCACGCCAGAGCACGCCAGTGCACGCCAGAGCACGCCAGTGCACGCCAGTGCACGTCAATGCACGCCAGAGCAAGCCAGAGCACGCCAGAGCACGCCAGTGCACGCCAGAGCACGGTAGAGCACAGCAGAGAACAGCTCAGCACTTGAAGTTGCCATAATATTTTTTTCACTTGTTAAAACCATTTTTTAATTACAGGATGTGTAAATCAATGTCGAATACACCATTTCAAGTATATTTAATCAATAAATTTATAGAGCAAATCATGAACAAAAAGTTTGAGAAAAACGCACATCACAGCACTTGAATTTTTAAAAATTATTCAAGTTATTTGAGTTCTATTGTCGGGTAGTGGATTTCTATTGTCAAGCACTTGAGTACTGCATAGCAGAGCACGACAGAGCACGACAGAGCACGCCAGAGCACGCCAGAGCACGCCAGTGCACGCCAGAGCACGCCAGTGCACGCTAGAGCACGCCAGTGCACGCCGGAGCACGCCAGAGCACGCCAATTCACACCAGAGCACGCCAGAGCACGCCAGAGCACGCCAATTTACACCAGAGCACGCAAGTGCACGCCAGAGCACGCCAGTGCACGCACGAGCACGTCAATGCACGCCAGAGCATGCCAGTGCACGCCAGTGCACGCCAGAGCACGCCAATTCACACCAGCACGTCACAATGCACGCCAGAGCACGCCAGTGCACGCCAGAGCACGCCAGTGAACGCCAGTGCACGCCAGTGCACGCCAGAGCACGCCAGTGCAAGCCAGAGCACGCCAGTGCACGCCAGAGCACGCCAGTGCACGCCAGAGCACGCCAGTGCACGCCAGAGCACGCCAGAGCAAGCCAGTGCACGCCAGAGCACGCAAGTGCACGCCAGAGCACGCCAGAGCACGCCAATTCACACCAGAGCACGCCAATTCACACCAGAGCACGTCAATGCACGCCAGAGCACGCCAGTGCACGCACGAGCACATCAATGCACGCCAGAGCATGCCAGTGCACGCCAGAGCACGCCAATTCAGACCAGAGCACGTCAATGCACGCCAGAGCACGCCAGTGCAAGCCAGTGCACGCCAGAGCACGCCAGAGCACGCCAGTGCACGCCAGAGCACGCCAGTGCACGCCAGAGCACGCCAATTCACACAAGAGCACGCCAGTGCACGCCAGTGCACGCACGAGCACATCAATGCACGCCAGAGCATGCCAGTGCACGCCAGAGCACGCCAATTCACACAAGAGCACGCCAGTGCACGCCAGTGCACGCACGAGCACGTCAAGTACGCCAGAGCATGCCAGTGCACGCCAGAGCACGCCAATTCACACCAGAGCACGTCAATGCACGCCAGAGCACGCCAGTGCACGCCAGAGCACGCCAGTGCACGCCAGAGCACGCCAGTGCACGCCAGAGCACGCCAGTGCACGCCAGAGCACGCCAGTGCACGCCAGAGCACGCCAGAGCACGCCAATTCACACCAGAGCACTCCAGAGCACGCCAGAGCACGCCAATTCACACCAGAGCACGTCAATGCACGCCAGAGCACGCCAGTGCACGCACGAGCACGTCAATGCACGCCAGAGCACGCCAGTGCACGCCAGAGCACACCAGTGCACGCCAGTGCACGCCAATTCACACCAGAGCACGCCAGTGCACGCCAGAGCACGCCAGTGCACGCCAGAGCACGCCAGTGCACGCCAATAAACACCAGAGCACGCCAGAGCACGCCAGTGCACGCTAATTCACACCAGAGCACGCCAGTGCACGCCAGAGCAAGCCAGAGCAAGCCAGAGCACGCCAGAGCACGCCAGTGCACGCCAGAGCACGGTAGAGCACAGCAGAGAACAGCTCAGCACTTGAAGTTGCTATAATATTTTTTTCACTTGTTAAAACCATTTTTTAATTACAGGATGTGTAAATCAATGTCCAATACACCATTTCAAGTCTATTTAATCAATAAATTTATAGAGAAAATCATGAACAAAAAGTTTGAGAAAAACGCACATCACAGCACTTGAATTTTTAAAAATTATTCAAGTTATTTGAGTTCTATTGTCGGGTAGTGGATTTCAATTGTCAAGCACTTGAGTTCTGCATAGCAGAGCACGACAGAGCACGACAGAGCACGCCAGAGCACGCCAGTGCTCGCCAGAGCACGCCAGTGCACGCCAGAGAACGCCAGTGCACGCCAGTGCACGCACGAGCACGTCAATGCACGTCAGAGCACGCCAGTGCACGCCAGTGCACGCCAGAACACGCCAGTGCACGCCAGAGCACGCCAGTGCACGCCAGAGCTCGCCAGAGCACGCCAGTGCACGCCAGTGCACGCCAGAGCACGCCAGTGCACGACAGAGCACGCCAATTCACACCAGAGCACGTCAATGTATGCCAGAGCACGCCAGTGCACGCCAGAGCACGCAAGTGCACGCCAGAACACGCCAGTGCACGCCAATTCACACCAGAGCACGCCAGTGCACGCCAGAGTACGCCAGTTCACGCCAGAGCACGCCAGTGCACGGCAGAGCACGCCAGTGCACGCCAATTCACACAAGAGCACGCCAGTGCACGCCAGTGCACGAACGAGCACGTCAATGCACGCCAGAGCATGCCAGTGCACGCCAGAGCACGCCAATTCACACCAGAGCACGTCAATGCACGCCAGAGCACGCCAGTGCACGCCAGAGCACGCCAGTGCACGCCAGAGCACGCCAGTGCACGCCAGTGCACGTCAATGCACGCCAGAGCAAGCCAGAGCACGCCAGAGCACGCCAGTGCACGCCAGAGCACGGTAGAGCACAGCAGAGAACAGCTCAGCACTTGAAGTTGCCATAATATTTTTTTCACTTGTTAAAACCATTTTTTAATTACAGGATGTGTAAATCAATGTCGAATACACCATTTCAAGTATATTTAATCAATAAATTTATAGAGCAAATCATGAACAAAAAGTTGAGAAAAACGCACATCACAGCACTTGAATTTTTAAAAATTATTCAAGTTATTTGAGTTTTATTGTCGGGTAGTGGATTTCTATTGTCAAGCACTTGAGTACTGCATAGCAGAGCACGACAGAGCACGACAGAGCACGCCAGAGCACGCCAGAGCACGCCAGTGCACGCCAGAGCACGCCAGTGCACGCCGGAGCACGCCAGAGCACGCCAATTCACACCAGAGCACGCCAGAGCACGCCAGAGCACGCCAATTTACACCAGAGCACGCAAGTGCACGCCAGAGCACGCCAGTGCACGCACGAGCACGTCAATGCACGCCAGAGCATGCCAGTGCACGCCAGTGCACGCCAGAGCACGCCAGTGCACGCCAGAGCACGCCAATTCACACCAGAGCACGTCAATGCACGCCAGAGCACGCCAGTGCACGCCAGAGCACGCCAGTGAACGCCAGTGCACGCCAGTGCACGCCAGAGCACGCCAGTGCAAGCCAGAGCACGCCAGTGCACGCCAGAGCACGCCAGTGCACGCCAGAGCACGCCAGTGCACGCCAGAGCACGCCAGAGCAAGCCAGTGCACGCCAGAGCACGCAAGTGCACGCCAGAGCACGCCAGAGCACGCCAATTCACACCAGAGCACGCCAATTCACACCAGAGCACGTCAATGCACGCCAGAGCACGCACGAGCACATCAATGCACGCCAGAGCATGCCAGTGCACGCCAGAGCACGCCAATTCACACCAGAGCACGTCAATGCACGCCAGAGCACGCCAGTGCAAGCCAGTGCACGCCAGAGCACGCCAGAGCACGCCAGTGCACGCCAGAGCACGCCAGTGCACGCCAGAGCACGCCAATTCACACAAGAGCACGCCAGTGCACGCCAGTGCACGCACGAGCACATCAATGCACGCCAGAGCATGCCAGTGCACGCCAGAGCACGCCAATTCACACAAGAGCACGCCAGTGCACGCCAGTGCACGCACGAGCACGTCAATGCACGCCAGAGCATGCCAGTGCACGCCAGAGCACGCCAATTCACACCAGAGCACGTCAATGCACGCCAGAGCACGCCAGTGCACGCCAGAGCACGCCAGTGCACGCCAGAGCACGCCAGTGCACGCCAGAGCACGCCAGTGCACGCCAGAGCACGCCAGTGCACGCCAGAGCACGCCAGAGCACGCCAATTCACACCAGAGCACTCCAGAGCACGCCAGAGCACGCCAATTCACACCAGAGCACGTCAATGCACGCCAGAGCACGCCAGTGCACGCACGAGCACGTCAATGCACGCCAGAGCATGCCAGTGCACGCCAGAGCACGCCAATTCACACCAGAGCACGTCAATGCACGCCAGAGCACGCCAGTGCATGCCAGTGCACGCCACTGCACGCCAGTGCACGCCAGAGAACGCCAATTCACACCAGAGCACGGCAGAGCACGCCAGTGCACGCCAATTCACACAAGAGCACGCCAGTGCACGCCAGTGCACGAACGAGCACGTCAATGCACGCCAGAGCATGCCAGTGCACGCCAGAGCACGCCAATTCACACCAGAGCACGTCAATGCACGCCAGAGCACGCCAGTGCACGCCAGAGCACGCCAGTGCACGCCAGAGCACGCCAGTGCACGCCAGTGCACGTCAATGCACGCCAGAGCAAGCCAGAGCACGCCAGAGCACGCCAGTGCACGCCAGAGCACGGTAGAGCACAGCAGAGAACAGCTCAGCACTTGAAGTTGCCATAATATTTTTTTCACTTGTTAAAACCATTTTTTAATTACAGGATGTGTAAATCAATGTCCAATACACCATTTCAAGTATATTTAATCAATAAATTTATAGAGCAAATCATGAACAAAAAGTTTGAGAAAAACGCACATCACAGCACTTGAATTTTTAAAAATTATTCAAGTTATTTGAGTTCTATTGTCGGGTAGTGGATTTCTATTGTCAAGCACTTGAGTACTGCATAGCAGAGCACGACAGAGCACGACAGAGCACGCCAGAGCACGCCAGAGCACGCCAGAGCACGCCAGAGCACGCCAGTGCACGCTAGAGCACGCCAGTGCACGCCGGAGCACGCCAGAGCACGCCAATTCACACCAGAGCACGCCAGAGCACGCCAGAGCACGCCAATTTACACCAGAGCACGCAAGTGCACGCCAGAGCAGGCCAGTGCACGCACGAGCACGTCAATGCACGCCAGAGCATGCCAGTGCACGCCAGTGCACGCCAGAGCACGCCAGTGCACGCCAGAGCACGCCAGTGCACGCCAGAGCACGCCAGTGCACGCCAGAGCACGCCAATTCACACCAGAGCACGTCAATGCACGCCAGAGCACGCCAGTGCACGCCAGAGCACGCCAGTGAACGCCAGTGCACGCCAGTGCATGCCAGAGCACGCCAGTGCACGCCAGAGCACGCCAGTGCACGCCAGAGCACGCCAGAGCACGCCAATTCACACCAGAGCACGCCAGAGCACGCCAGAGCACGCCAATTCACACCAGAGCACGTCAATGCACGCCAGAGCACGCCAGTGCACGCACGAGCACGTCAATGCACGCCAGAGCACGCCAGAGCACGCCAGTGCACGCCAGAGCACGCCAGTGCACGCCAGAGCACGCCAGAGCAAGCCAGTGCACGCCAGAGCACGCAAGTGCACGCCAGAGCACGCCAGAGCACGCCAATTCACACCAGAGCACGCCAATTCACACCAGAGCACGTCAATGCACGCCAGAGCACGCCAGTGCACGCACGAGCACATCAATGCACGCCAGAGCATGCCAGTGCACGCCAGAGCACGCCAATTCACACCAGAGCACGTCAATGCACGCCAGAGCACGCCAGTGCAAGCCAGTGCACGCCAGAGCACGCCAGAGCACGCCAGTGCAAGCCAGTGCACGCCAGAGCACGCCAGAGCACGCCAGTGCACGCCAGAGCACGCCAGTGCACGCCAGAGCACGCCAGTCCACGCCAGAGCACGCCAATTCACACAAGAGCACGCCAGTGCACGCCAGTGCACGCACGAGCACATCAATGCACGCCAGAGCATGCCAGTGCACGCCAGAGCACGCAAATTCACACAAGAGCACGCCAGTGCACGCCAGTGCACGCACGAGCACGTCAATGCACGCCAGAGCATGCCAGTGCACAACAGAGCACGCCAATTCACACCAGAGCACGTCAATGCACGCCAGAGCACGCCAGTGCACGCCAGAGCACGCCAGTGCACGCAAGAGCACGCCAGTGCACGCCAGAGCACGCCAGTGCACGCCAGAGCACGCCAGAGCACGCCAATTCACACCAGAGCACGCCAGAGCACGCCAGAGCACGCCAATTCACACCAGAGCACGTCAATGCACGCCAGAGCACTCCAGTGCACGCCAGAGAACGCCAGTGCACGCCAGAGCACGCCAGTGCACGCACGAGCAAGTCAATGCACGCCAGAGCACGCCAGTGCACGCCAGAGCACGCCAGTGCACGCCAGAGCACGCCAGTGCACGCCAGAGCACGCCAGTGCACGCCAGTGCACGCCAGTGCACGCCAGAGAACGCCAATTCACACCAGAGCACGTCAATGCACGCCAGAGCACGCCAGTGCACGCCAGAGCACGCCAGTGCACGCCAGTGCACGCCAATTCACACCAGAGCACGCCAGTGCACGTCAGAGCACGCCAGTGCACGCAAGAGCACGTCAATGCACGCCAGAGCACGCCAGTGCACGCCAGAGCACGCCAGAGCACGCAAGTACACGACAGTGCACGCCAATTCACACCAGAGCACGCCAGTGCACGCCAGAGCACGGTAGAGCACAGCAGAGAACAGCTCAGCACTTGAAGTTGCCATAATATTTTTTTCACTTGTTAAATCCATTTTTTAATTACAGGATGTGTAAATCAATGTCCAATACATCATTTCAAGTATATTTAATCAATAAATTTATAGAGAAATCATGAACAAAAAGTTTGAGAAAAACGCACATCACAGCACTTGAATTTTTAAAAATTATTCAAGTTATTAGAGTTCTATTGTCGGGTAGTGGATTTCTATTGTCAAGCACTTGAGTTCTGCATAGCAGAGCACGACAGAGCACGACAGAGCACGCCAGAGCACGCCAGTGCACGCCAGAGCACGCCAGTGCACGCGAGAGAACGCCAGTGCACGCCAGTGCACGCACGAGCACGTCAATGCACGTCAGAGCACGCCAGTGCACGCCAGAGCAGGCCAGAACACGCCAGTGCACGCCAGAGCACGCCAGTGCACGCCATAGCACGCCAGAGCACGCCAGTGCACGCCAGAGCACGCCAGTGCACGCCAGAGCACGCCAGTGCACGCCAGAGCCCGCCAGTGCACGACAGAGCACGCCAATTCACACCAGAGCACGTCAATGCATGCCAGAGCACGCCAGTGCACGCCAGAGCACGCCAGAGCACGCCAGAGCACGCCAGTGCACGCCAGAGCATGCCAGAGCACGCCAGTGCACGCCAGAGCACGCCAGTGCACGCCAGAGCACGCCAGAGCACGCCAGAGCACGCCAGTGCACGGCAGAGCACGCCAGTGCACGCCAATTCACACAAGAGCACGCCAGTGCACGCCAGTGCACGCACGAGCGCGTCAATGCACGCCAGAGCATGCCAGTGCACGCTAGAGCACGCCAATTCACACCAGAGCACGTCAATGCACGCCAGAGCACGCCAGTGCACGCCAGATTACGCCAGTGCACGCCAGTGCACGCCAATGCACGCTAGAGCACGGTAGAGCACAGCAGAGAACAGCTCAGCACTTGAAGTTGCCATAATATTTTTTTCACTTGTTAAAACCATTTTTTAATTACAGGATGTGTAAATCAATGTCCAATACACCATTTCAAGTATATTTAATCAATAAATTTATAGAGCAAATCATGAACAAAAAGTTTGAGAAAAACGCACATCACAGCACTTGAATTTTTAAAAATTATTCAAGTTATTTGAGTTCTATTGTCGGGAAGTGGATTTCTATTGTGAAGCACTTGAGTTCTGCATAGCAGAGCACGACAGAGCACGACAGAGCACGCCAGAGCACGCCAGAGCACGCTAGTGCACGCCAGAGTACGCCAGTGCACGCTAGAGCACGCCAGTGCACGCCGGAGCACGCCAGAGCACGCCAATTCACACCAGAGCATGCCAGAGGACGCCAGAGCACGCCAATTTACACCAGAACATGCAAGTGCTCGCCAGAGCACGCCAATTCACACCAGAGCACGCCAGTGCACGCCAGAGCACGCACGAGCACGTCAATGCACGCCAGTGCACGCCAGAGCACGCCAATTCACACCAGAGCACGTCAATGCACGCCAGAAAACGCCAGTGCACGCCAGAGCACGCCAGAGCACGCCAGAGCACGCCAGTGCACGCCAGAGCACGCCAGTGCACGCCAGAGCACGCCAGTGCACGCCAGAGCACGCCAATTCACACCAGAGCACGCCAGAGCAAACAAGTGCACGCCAGAGCACCTCAATGCACGCCAGAGCACGCCAGAGCACGCCAGTGCACGCCAGAGCACGCCAGTGCACGCACGAGCACGCCAATGCACGCCAGAGCATGCCAGTGCATGCCAGAGTACGCCAATTCACACCAGAGCACGTCCATGCACGCCAGAGCACGCCAGTGCACGCCAGAGCACGCCAATTCACACCAGAGCACGCCAGAGCACGCCAGTGCACGCCAGAACACGTCAATGCACGCCAGAGCACGCCAGTGCACGACAGAGCACGCCGATTCACACCACAGCACGTCAATGCACGCCAGAGCACGCCAGTGCACGACAGAGCTCGCCAGAGCACGCCGAGGAACGCCAATTCACACCAGAGCACGCCAGTGCACGCAAGTGCACGCCAGAGCAAGCCAGAGCACGCCAGAGCACACCAGAGCACGCCAGTGCACGCCAGAGCACGGTAGAGCACAGCAGAGAACAGCTCAGCACTTGAAGTTGCTATAATATTTTTTTCACTTATTAAAACCACTAGTAATCTTGTGCCAGTTAAAAGCTAACGTAACAAAAACATAAGAATTTGGTGGGTTAATGATTTTCCAAGGAAACGTGGATTCGTGTTTTTCGTAAGCGATTTTGAATTTTACTTTTCGAGTCGTTCGAGATTACTTCGAAAATAAACCCATAACTTAATAAACCCATAACTGTGCAATTTTTGAGTTGCTGAATTTTTTTTCATTTTGAATCAGAGTGATTGAATTATTTCCCCACCCATTTACATCTTGCCTGTTAATCATATCGTCTCCTTGTCATTCTCCTATTGCCAGTTAAATTTATTTTTGCTATAGACGGCAGACGGGGGATAGGCAGATGGGACCCTAAGAAAATGGACTACTTTTTATAAAGAATCCAAGCGGCATTTTTTCTCCGTCAAAGAGAGACTGTTACAATAAAAAACCATCGTGACCTTCTATATACTTTGCCTAGCTCAAATCAACATGAGTGAAATTCACACATTGCCGTTTGGTTAATTATAAGTTAATTGGCCGATTCTCGTATTTATTATTTCATTAACATATTCCTCTTGGTTTTAACCATGAAGTTCATTTTTTACAGATGTCGTTTTCACTTCACAGCTCTCGTACATTTTAAAAATTAACAAATTTCCGTGTTTGCTTCGCTATTTTTATATATTTTTCTCCCCTGTTGACATCTTGCTCGTTAATCTCATTTGTTGCCTTATTAATTTTCTTCTTGCCATACCTTTTTCGTTTTTTGGTCACTTTTTTCATTTATTCATTTTAAGTTGCGGAGATTTTTTATTTGCAATTGATTTGATTGATGTTTTATTTTGATTCAGAGTGATTTAAATTTTTTCCCGCCATTGACATCTTGCCTGTCAAACTAATTGTCGCCTTGTTGCCAGTTAATTTTCTTTTTGCTAGACCATTTTCGTTTTTTGATCCCTTTTTTTCTTTTATTCGTTTTAAGTTGTAAAGACTTTTTTATTTGCAATTTATTTTAATTTCGTGATATCTTGATTAGCCTGTTCAATTCTTGTCCGTAGTTTATTTATTACCTAATATTCGTTGCCTGCCCGTCGGTTCGTCGCCTGATATTCTGTCTGCCCCTCGCTTTGGGTGTTAAGGCTATTCGTCTTTTTCCCAAAAACTTGGTCTGTTTTAGTCGTGGATGCGTAATCAAACAGTTTAATTTAAGACTGGATTTGTTGTCTTTTCATAACTTAACCGTCACTCACGTTTTTCCGAGTAGCAATTCAGTCAATTGCAATGTGTTTGGCCGTGAATCAAATTCGTTTCCTTCTGTCTTTTTTTTCTTTTAAGTTAATTCTCGGGTTTTTATTAATAATTTTTGGTAACAAAATTTTTCGCGATATTACCGGAATATTAAATAGCCCGCGAATCTCGGCCGGCCTCTCCTTTGCCATCGTCTTTCGGAAATAAAAACTGTCCAATCAACTCATTAGCCGTCTTTTTTCCGTCCGTTCGTGCACGCAGAGCACGGCGTTTATGACGCGAGACTCTGCTGAGTGTACATAGTAAATACACACAGGAGAGGGAGAGACCCGACGAAAAGAAGACCCTAATTTTTAGAAATAAATAAGTGATTTTATTTCTCCTTGAAAACAGACCTAATTTCCCTTTTATTTATAAGTTCCATAAGGAACTTTGAATTAAATACTGATTTGTTCCACTCATTTGTCCTTGTGAGAATGAGCATTTCTTAATGGTGAGATTCTGTCACCCTGTATATACTTTGCCGTAGCTCAAACCGTGGTGAGTGAAATTCACATACTGCCGTCTCGTTATTTATAAGTTAGTAAGCTGATTTTAGGCTTTATTTTTTGGTGAACATATTTCCCTTAGTGTTAAATATGAAGTTCATTTTTTATAAACGTCATTTTCGCTAAACAGCTATCGTAGGTAAAAAAAAAAACGAACGAATTTCCGTGTTGACGTGTTCCTTTCGCCACATTTTCTACCCTAGCTAGATCCCCCCTTCAGCGACTCAGCCTCCCCTCTTGCAACTCGAGGATTTTCCCTTGAGGGTAAAGAACCCAAAACAGGTAGAAACTCTGGGAGCCAATCAGCGCGTGAGCACAACTTATTTAGCCCCGCCCAAGCGACGACTTGTATTATAGTATAGGATTTTTTAATTACAAGATGTGTAAATCAATGTCCAATACACCATTTCAAGTCTATTCAATCAATAAATTTATAGAGAAAATCAAGAACAAAAAGTTTTAGAAAAACGCACATCACAGCACTTGAATTTTTAAAAATTATTCAAGTTATTTGAGTTCTATTGTCGGGTAGTGGATTTCTATTGTCAAGCACTTGAGTTCTGCATAGCAGAGCACGACAGAGCACGCCAGAGCACGCCATTGAACGCCAATTCACACCAGAGCACGCCAGTGCACTCCAGAGCACGCCAGTGCACGCAAGTGCACGCCAGAGCACGCCAGTGCACGCCAGAGCACGCCAATTCACACCAGAGCACGCCACTGCACGCCAGAGCACGCCAATTCACACCAGAGCACGCCAGTGCACGCACGAGCACGTCAATGCCCGCCAGAGCATGCCGAGCACGCCAGAGCATGCTAGTGCACGCCAGAGCACGCCAATTCACACCAAAGCACGTCAATGCACGCTAGAGCACGCCAGTGCACGCTAGAGCACGCTAGTGCACGCCAGAGCACGCCAATTCACACCAGAGCACGCCAGAGCACGGCATTGCACGTCAGAGCACGCCAGTGCACGCCAGAGCACGCCAGTGCACGCCAGAGCACGCCAGTGCACGCCAGAGCAGGCCAGTGCACGCCAGTGCACGCCAGAGCACGCTAGTGCACGCCAGAGCACGCCAGTGCACGCCAGAGCACGCCAGAGCACGCAAGTGCACGCTAAAGCACGCCAGTGAACGCCAGAGCACGCCAGTGCACGCCAATTCACACCAGAGCACGGCAGTGCACGTCAGAGCACGCCAGAGCACGCCAGTGCACGCCAGTGCACGCCAATTCACACCAGAGCACGGCAGTGCACGTCAGAGCACGCCAGAGCACGCCAATTCACACCAGAGCACGCAAGTGCACGCCAGAGCACGCCAGTGCACGCACGAGCACGTCAATTCACGCCAGAGCATGCCAGTGCACGCCAGAGCACGCCAGTGCACGCCAGAGCACGCCAGTGCACGCCAGAGCACGCAAGTGCACGCCAAAGTACGCCAGTGCACGCCAGAGCATGCCAGGGCACGCCAGTGCACGCCAATTCACACCAGAGCACGCCAGTGCACGCCAGAGCACGCCAGTGCACGCCAGAGCACGCCAGTGCACGCCAGAGCACGCCAATTCACAGCAGAGCACGCCAGAGCACGCCAGTGCACGCCAGAGCACGTCAATAAACCCAAGAGCACGCCAGTGCACGCCAATTCACACCAGAGCACGCCAGTGCACGCTAGTGCACGCCAATTAACACCAGAGCACGCCAGTTTACGCCAGAGCACGCCAGTGCACGCCAGTGCACGCCAATTCACACCAGAGCACGCCAGAGCACTTCAATGCACGCCAGAGCACGCCAGTGCACGCCAGAGCACGCCAGTGCACTCCAGTGCACGCCAATTCACACCAGAGCACGCCAGTGCACGCCAGTGCACGCCAATTCACACCAGAGCACGCCAGTGCACGCCAGAGCACGCCAGTGCACGCCAGAGCACGCCAGTGCACGCCAGTGCACGCCAATTCACAGCAGAGCACGCCAGAGCACGCCAGAGCACGTTAATGCACGCCAGAGCACGCCAGTGCACGCCAGAGCACGTCAGTGCACGCCAGAGCAAGTCAATGCACGTCAGAGCACGCCAGTTTACGCCAGAGCACGCCAGAGCACGCCAGTGCACGCGAATTCACACCAGAGCACGCCAGAGCACGCCAGTGCACGCCAGTTCATACCAGAGCACGCCAGTGCATGCCAGAGCACGCCAGAGCACGCCAGAGCACGCCAGAGCACGCCAGTGCACGCCAGAGCACGCCAGAGCACGCCAATTCACACCAGAGCATGCTAGAGCACGCCAGAGCACGCCAATTCACACCAGAGCACGCAAGTGCACGCCAGAGCACGCCAGTGCACGCACGAGCACGTCAATGCACGCCAGAGCATGCCAGTGCACGCCAGAGCACGCCAGTGCACGCCAGAGCACGCCAGTGCACGCCAGAGCACGCCAGTGCACGCCAGAGCACGCCAATTCACAGCAGAGCACGCCAGAGCACGCCAGTGCACGCCAGAGCACGTCAATAAACCCAAGAGCACGCCAGTGCACGCCAGAGCACGCCAGTGCACGCCAGTGCACTCCAATTCACACCAGAGCACGCCAGTGCACGCCAGTGCACTCCAATTCACACCAGAGCACGCCAGTGCACGCCAGATATTTATTAAAAAGATTATTATTTTTTTACGCCAGTGCACGCCAGAGCACGCCAATTCACAGCAGAGCACGCCAGAGCACGCCAGTGCACGCCAGAGCACGTTAATGCACGCCAGCTGGCGTTCTCTGGCGTACACTGGCGTTCTCTGGCGTGCACTGGCGTGCTCTGGCGTGCACTGGCGTGCTCTGACGTGTTCTGTCGTGCTCTGTCGTGCTCTGCTATGCAGAACTCAAGTGCTTGACAATAGAAATCCACTACCCGACAATAGAACTCAAATAACTTGAATAATTTTTAAAAATTCCAGTGCTGTGATGTGCGTTTTTCTCAAACTTTTTGTTCATGATTTGCTCTATAAATTTATTGATTAAATAGAATTGAAATGGTGTATTGGACATTGATTTAGACATCCTGTAATTAAAAAATGGTTTTAACAAGTGAAAAAAATATTATAGCAACTTCAAGTGCTGAGCTGTTCTCTGCTGTGCTCTACCGTGCTCTGGCGTGCACTGGCGTGCACTGGCGTGCACTGGCGTTCTCTGGTGTGAATTGAAGTGCTCTGGCGTGCACTGGCGTGCTCTTTTGTGCATTGTCGTGCTCTGGCGTGCACTGGAGTGCTCTGGCGTGCACTGGCGTGCTCTGGCGTGCTCTGGCGTGCATTGGCGTGCTCTGGGGTGAATTGGCGTGCTCTGGCGTGCACTGGCATGCTCTGGAGCGCACTGCGTGCTGTGGTGGGAATTGGCGTGCTCTGGCGTGCACTGGCGTGCTCTGGCGTGCACTGGCGTGCTCTGGCGTGCATTGACGTGCTCTGGCGTGCACTGGCGTGCTCTGGTGTGAATTGGCGTGCTCTGGTTTGAATTGGCGTGCTCTGGCGTGTACTGGCCTGCTCTGGAGTGCACTGGCGTGCTCTGGCGTGCATTGACGTGCTCTGGCGTGCACTGGCGTGCTCTGGCGTGCTCTGGCGTGCTCTGGCATGCACTGGCGTGCTCTGGTGTGAATTGGAGTGCTCTGGAATGCACTGGCGTGCACTGGCGTGCTCTGGCGTGCTCTGGTTGGAATTGGCGTACTCTGGCGTGCACTGGCGTGCTCTGTCGTGCACTGGCGTGCTCTGGCGTGCACTGGCGTGCTCTGGCGTGCACTGGCGTGCTCTGGCGTGCTCTGGCGTGCTCTGGCGTGCACTGTCTGGCGTGCAGTGGCGTGCTCTGGCGTGCACTGCGTGCTCTGGCGTGCACTAGGGTGCTCTGGCGTGCACTGGCGTGCTCTGGCGTGCACTGGCGTGCTCTGGCGTGCACTGGCGTGTTCTGGCGTGCACTGGCGTGCTCTGGCGTGCTCTGCTATGCAGAACTCAAGTGCTTGACAAAAGAAATCAACTACCCGACAATAGAACTCAAATAAATTGAATAATTTTTAAAAATTCAAGTGCTGTGATGTGCGTTTTTTTTTAACTTTTTGTTCATAATTTGCTCTATAAATTTATTGATTCAAAAGACTTAAATGGTGTATTGGACATTGATTTATACATCCTGTAATTTAAAAATGGTTTTAACAAGTGAAAAAAATATTATAGCAACTTCAAGTGCTAAGCTGTTCTCTGCTGTGCTCTACCGTGCTCTTGCGTGCACTGGCGTACTCTGGCGTGCACTGGCGTGCTCTGGCGTGCACTGGCGTGCTCTGGCGTGCACTGGCGTGCTCTGGCGTGCACTGGCGTGCTCTGGCGTGCATTGACGTGCTCTGGCGTGCACTGGCGTGCTCTGGCGTGCTCTGGCGTGCTCTGGCATGCACTGGCGTGCTCTGGTGTGAATTGGAGTGCTCTGGAATGCACTGGCGTGCACTGGCGTGCTCTGGCGTGCTCTGGTTGGAATTGGCGTACTCTGGCGTGCACTGGCGTGCTCTGTCGTGCACTGGCGTGCTCTGGCGTGCACTGGCGTGCTCTGGCGTGCACTGGCGTGCTCTGGCGTGCTCTGGCGTGCTCTGGCGTGCACTGTCTGGCGTGCAGTGGCGTGCTCTGGCGTGCACTGCGTGCTCTGGCGTGCACTAGGGTGCTCTGGCGTGCACTGGCGTGCTCTGGCGTGCACTGGCGTGCTCTGGCGTGCACTGGCGTGTTCTGGCGTGCACTGGCGTGCTCTGGCGTGCTCTGCTATGCAGAACTCAAGTGCTTGACAAAAGAAATCAACTACCCGACAATAGAACTCAAATAAATTGAATAATTTTTAAAAATTCAAGTGCTGTGATGTGCGTTTTTTTTTAACTTTTTGTTCATAATTTGCTCTATAAATTTATTGATTCAAAAGACTTAAATGGTGTATTGGACATTGATTTATACATCCTGTAATTTAAAAATGGTTTTAACAAGTGAAAAAAATATTATAGCAACTTCAAGTGCTAAGCTGTTCTCTGCTGTGCTCTACCGTGCTCTTGCGTGCACTGGCGTACTCTGGCGTGCACTGGCGTGCTCTGGCGTGCACTGGCGTGCTCTGGCGTGCACTGGTGTGCTCTGGCGTGCACTGGCGTGCTCTGGCGTGCACTGGCGTGCTCTGGCGTGCACTGGCGTGCTCTGGCGTGCACTGGCGTGCTCTGGCGTGCACTGGCGTGCTCTGGCGTGCACTGGCGTGCTCTGGCGTGCACTGGCGTGCTCTGGTGTGAATTGGCGTGCTCTGGCGTGCACTGGCGTGCTCTGGCTTGCATTGACGTGCTCTGGCGTACACTGGCGTGCTCTGGCCTTGCACTGGCGTGCTCTGGTGTGAATTGGCGTGCTCTGGCGTGCACTGGCGTGCTCTGGCGTGCATTGACGTGCTCTAGCGTGCTATGGTGTGAATTGGCGTGCTCTGGTGTGAATTGGCGTGCTCTGGCGTGTACTGGCGTGCTCTGGAGTGCACTGGTGTGCTCTGGCGTGCATTGACGAGCTCTGGCGTGCACTGGCGTGCTCTGGTGTGAACTGGCGTGCTCTGACGTGCACTGAAGTGCTCTGGTGTGAATTGGAGTGCTCTGGCGTGCTCTGGTGTGCATTGACGTGCTCTGGCGTGCACTGGCGTGCACTGGCGTGCACTGGAGTGCTCTGGCGTGCACTGGCGTGCTCTTGCGTGCTCTGGCGTGCATTGAAGTGCTCTGGTGTGAATTGGAGTGCTCTGGCGTGCACTGGCGTGCTCTGGCGTGCATTGACGTGCTCTGGCGTGCACTGGCGTACTCTGGTGTGCACTGGCGTGCTCTTGCGTGCACTGGCGTGCTCTGGCGTGCATTGGCGTGCTCTGGGGTGAATTGGCGTCTTCTGGCGAGAACTAGCATGCTCTGGAGCGCACTGCGTGCTCTGGTGGGAATTGGCGTGCTCTGGCGTGCACTGGCGTGCTCTGGCGTGAACTGGCGTGCTCTGACGTGCACTGAAGTGCTCTGGTGTGAATTGGAGTGCTCTGGCGTGCACTGGCGTGCTCTGGTGTGCATTGACGTGCTCTGGCGTGCACTGGCGTGCACTGGCGTGCACTGGCGTGCTCTTGCGTGCACTGGCGTGCTCTGGCGTGCACTGGAGTGCTCTGGCGTGCACTGGCGTGCTCTGGCGTGCTCTGGCGTGCATTGAAGTGCTCTGGTGTGAATTGGAGTGCTCTGGCATGCACTGGAGTGCTCTGGCGTGCATTGACGTGCTCTGGCGTGCACTGGCGTACTCTGGTGTGCACTGGCGTGCTCTTGCGTGCACTGGCGTGCTCTGGCGTGCATTGGCGTGCTCTGGGTTGAATTGGCATGCTCTGGCGTGCACTGGCATGCTCTGGAGCGCACTGCGTGCTCTGGTGGGAATTGGCGTGCTCTGGCGTACACTGGCGTGCTCTGGCGTGCATTGGCGTGCTCTGGGGTGCATTGGCGTCTTCTGGCGAGCACTAGCATGCTCTGGATCGCACTGCGTGCTCTGGTGGGAATTGGCGTGCT
Organism: Daphnia pulicaria; assembly: GCF_021234035.1. Classification (NCBI taxonomy): domain Eukaryota; kingdom Metazoa; phylum Arthropoda; class Branchiopoda; order Diplostraca; family Daphniidae; genus Daphnia; species Daphnia pulicaria. The sequence goes on along the minus strand of NC_060919.1, from coordinate 9,776,606 downwards.
CTGGCGTGCACTGGCGTGCTCTGGCGTGAACTGGCGTGCTCTGACGTGCACTGAAGTGCTCTGGTGTGAATTGGAGTGCTCTGGCGTGCACTGGCGTGCTCTGGTGTGCATTGACGTGCTCTGGAGTGCACTGGCGTGCACTGGCGTGCACTGGCGTACTCTTGCGTGCACTGGCGTGCTCTGGCGTGCACTGGAGTGCTCTGGCGTGCACTGGCGTGCTCTGGCGTGCTCTGGCGTGCATTGAAGTGCTCTGGTGTGAATTGGAGTGCTCTGGCATGCACTGGAGTGCTCTGGCGTGCATTGACGTGCTCTGGCGTGCACTGGCGTACTCTGGTGTGCACTGGCGTGCTCTTGCGTGCACTGGCGTGCTCTGGCGTGCATTGGCGTGCTCTGAGGTGAATTGGCGTGCTCTGGCGTGCACTGGCATGCTCTGGAGCGCACTGCGTGCTCTGGTGGGAATTGGCGTGCTCTGGCGTACACTGGCGTGCTCTGGCGTGCACTGGCGTGCTCTGGCGTGCACTGGCGTGCTCTGGCGTGCATTGACGTGCTCTGGTTTGAATTGGCGTGCTCTGGTGTGAATTGGCGTGCTCTGGCGTGTACTGGCCTGCTCTGGAGTGCACTGGCGTGCTCTGGCGTGCATTGACGTGCTCTGGCGTGCACTGGCGTGCTCTGGCGTGAACTGGCGTGCTCTGGCGTGCACTGGCGTTCTCTGGTGTGAATTGAAGTGCTCTGGCGTGCACTGGCGTGCTCTTTTGTGCATTGTCGTGCTCTGGCGTGCACTGGAGTGCTCTGGCGTGCACTGGCGTGCTCTGGCGTGCTCTGGCGTACTCTGGTGTGCACTGTTGTGCTCTTGCGTGCACTGACGTGCTCTGGCGTGCATTGGCGTGCTCTTGGGTGAATTGGCGTGCTCTGGCGTGCACTGGCGTGCTCTGGCGTGCTCTGCTATGCAGAACTCAAGTGCTTGACAATAGAAATCAACTACCCGACAATAGAACTCAAATAATTTGATTAATTTTTAAAAATTCAAGTGCTGTGATGTGCGTTTTTCTAAAACTTTTTGTTCATGATTTGCTTTATAAATTTATTGATTCAAAAGACTTGAAATGGTGTATTGGACATTGATTTACACATCCTGTAATCAAAAAATGGTTTTAACAAGAAAAAAAAAATTTATAGCAACTTCAAGTGCTGAGCTGTTCTCTGCTGTGCTCTACCGTACTCTGGCGTGCACTGGCGTGCTCTGGCGTGCTCTGGCTTGCTCTGGCTTGTTCTTGCGTCCACTGGAGTGCTCTGGCGTTCACTGGCGTGCTTTGGCGTGCACTGGCTTGCTCTGGCGTGCACTGGCGTGCTGTGGTGTGAATTCGCGTGCTCTGGCGTGCTCTGGCGTGCACTGGCGTGCTCTGGCGTGCACTGGCGTGCTCTGGCGTGCATTGACGTGCTCTGGCGTGCACTGGCGTGCTCTGGCGTGCACTGGCGTGCTCTGGCCTTGCACTGGCGTGCTCTGGTGTGAATTGGCGTGCTCTGGCGTGCACTGGCGTGCTCTGGCGTGCATTGACGTGCTCTAGCGTGCTATGGTGTGAATTGGCGTGCTCTGGTGTGAATTGGAGTGCTCTGGCGTGCTCTGGTGTGCATTGACGTGCTCTGGCGTGCACTGGCGTGCACTGGCGTGCACTGGCGTGCTCTTGCGTGCACTGGCGTGCTCTGGCGTGCACTGGAGTGCTCTGGCGTGCACTGGCATGCTCTGGCGTGCTCTGGCGTGCATTGAAGTGCTCTGGTGTGAATTGGAGTGCTCTGGCATGCACTGGCGTGCTCTGGCGTGCATTGACGTGCTCTGGCGTGCACTGGCGTACTCTGGTGTGCACTGGCGTGCTCTTGCGTGCACTGGCGTGCTCTGGCGTGCATTGGCGTGCTCTGGGGTGAATTGGCGTGCTCTGGCGTGCACTGGCATGCTCTGGAGCGCACTGCGTGCTCTGGTGGGAATTGGCGTGCTCTGGCGTACACTGGCGTGCTCTGGTGTGCACTGGCGTGCTCTGGCGTGCACTGGCGTGCTCTGGCGTGAACTGGCGTGCTCTGGCGTGCACTGGCGTGCTCTGGCGTGAACTGGCGTGCTCTGGCGTGCACTGGCGTGCTCTGGTGTGAATTGGAGTGCTCTGGCGTGTACTGGCGTGCTCTGGCGTGCTCTGGTTTGAATTGGCGTACTCTGGCGTGCACTGGCGTGCACTGGCGTGCACTGGCGTGCTCTGGCGTGCATTGGCGTGCTCTGGCGTGCACTGGCGTGCTCTGGCGTGCTCTGGCGTGCTCTGGCGTGCTCTGGCGTGCACTGGCGTGTTCTGGCGTGCACTGGCGTGCTCTGGCGTGCACTGGCGTGCTATGGCGTGCACTGGCGTTCTCTTGCGTGCAGTGGCGTGCCCTGGCGTGCACTGCGTGCTCTGGCGTGCACTGGCGTGCTGTGGTGTGAAATCGCATGCTCTGGCGTGCTCTGGCGTGCACTGGCGTGCATTGACGTGCTCTGGCGTGCACTCGCGTGCTCTGGCCTTGCACTGGCGTGCTCTGGTGTGAATTGGCTTGCTCTGGGGTGAATTGGCGTGCTCTGGCGTGCACTGGCATGCTCTGGAGCGCACTGCGTGCTCTGGTGGGAATTGGCGTGCTCTGGCGTGGACTGGCGTGCTCTGGTGTGAATTGGCGTGCTCTGGTGTGAATTGGAGTGCTCTGGCGTGCACTGGCGTGCTCTGGTGTGCACTGGCGTGCACTGGCGTGCTCTTGCGTGCACTGGCGTGCTCTTGCGTGCACTGGAATGCTCTGGCGTGCACTGGCGTGCTCTGGCGTGCTCTGGCGTGCATTGAAGTGCTCTGGTGTGAATTGGAGTGCTCTGGCGTGCATTGACGTGCTCTGGCGTGCACTGGCGTACTCTGGTGTGCACTGGCGTGCTCTTGCGTGCACTGGCGTGCTCTGGCGTGCATTGGCGTGCTCTGGGGTGAATTGGCGTGCTCTGGCGTGCACTGGCATGCTCTGGAGCACACTGCGTGCTGTGGTGGGAATTGGCGTGCTCTGGCGTGCACTGGCGTGCTCTGGCGTGCATTGGCGTGCTCTGGCGTGCATTGACGTGCTCTGGCGTGCACTGGCGTGCTCTGGTGTGAATTGGCGTGCTCTGGTGTGAATTGGCGTGCTCTGGCGTGTACTGGCCTGCTCTGGAGTGCACTGGCGTGCTCTGGCGTGTATTGACGTGCTCTGGCGTGCACTGGCGTGCTCTGGCGTGCTCTGGCGTGCTCTGGCATGCACTGGAGTGCTCTGGTGTGATATGGAGTGCTCTGGCGTGCACTGGCGTGCACTGGCGTGCTCTGGCGTGCTCTGGTTTGAATTGGCGTACTCTGGCGTGCACTGGCGTGCTCTGTCGTGCACTGGCGTGCTCTGGCGTGCTCTGCTATGCAGAACTCAAGTGCTTAACAAAAGAAATCAACTACCCGACAATAGAACTCAAATAAATTGAATAATTTTTAAAAATTCAAGTGCTGTGATGTGCGTTTTTTTTTAACTTTTTGTTCATAATTTGCTCTATAAATTTATTGATTCAAAAGACTTAAATGGTGTATTGGACATTGATTTATACATCCTGTAATTTAAAAATGGTTTTAACAAGTTAAAAAATATTATAGCAACTTCAAGTGCTAAGCTGTTCTCTGCTGTGCTCTACCGTGCTCTTGCGTGCACTGGCGTACTCTGGCGTGCACTGGCGTGCTCTGGCGTGCACTGGCGTGCTCTGGCGTGCACTGGCGTGCTCTGGCCTGCACTAGCGTGCTCTGGCGTGCACTGGCGTGCTCTGGCGTGCACTGGCGTGCTCTGGTGTGCATTGACGTGCTCTGGCGTGCACTGGCGTGCACTGGAGTGCTCTGGCGTGCACTGGCGTGCTCTGGCGTGCACTGGCGTGCTCTGGTGTGAATTGGCGTGCTCTGGCGTGCACTGGCGTGCTCTGGCTTGCATTGACGTGCTCTGGCGTACACTGGCGTGCTCTGGCCTTGCACTGGCATGCTCTGGTGTGAATTGGCGTGCTCTGGCGTGCACTGGCTTGCTCTGGGGTGAATTGGCGTGCTCTGGCGTGCACTGGCATGCTCTGGAGCGCACTGCGTGCTCTGGTGGGAATTGGCGTGCTCTGGCGTGGACTGGCGTGCTCTGGTGTGAATTGGCGTGCTCTGGTGTGAATTGGAGTGCTCTGGCGTGCACTGGCGTGCTCTGGTGTGCACTGGCGTGCACTGGCGTGCTCTTGCGTGCACTGGCGTGCTCTTGCGTGCACTGGAATGCTCTGGCGTGCACTGGCGTGCTCTGGCGTGCTCTGGCGTATATTGAAGTGCTCTGGTGTGAATTGGAGTGCTCTGGCGTGCATTGACGTGCTCTGGCGTGCACTGGCGTACTCTGGTGTGCACTGGCGTGCTCTTGCGTGCACTGGCGTGCTCTGGCGTGCATTGGCGTGCTCTGGGGTGAATTGGCGTGCTCTGGCGTGCACTGGCATGCTCTGGAGCGCACTGCGTGCTGTGGTGGGAATTGGCGTGCTCTGGCGTGCACTGGCGTGCTCTGGCGTGCATTGGCGTGCTCTGGCGTGCATTGACGTGCTCTGGCGTGCACTGGCGTGCTCTGGTGTGAATTGGCGTGCTCTGGTGTGAATTGGCGTGCTCTGGCGTGTACTGGCCTGCTCTGGAGTGCACTGGCGTGCTCTGGCGTGTATTGACGTGCTCTGGCGTGCACTGGCGTGCTCTGGCGTGCTCTGGCGTGCTCTGGCATGCACTGGAGTGCTCTGGTGTGATATGGAGTGCTCTGGCGTGCACTGGCGTGCACTGGCGTGCTCTGGCGTGCTCTGGTTTGAATTGGCGTACTCTGGCGTGCACTGGCGTGCTCTGGCGTGCACTGGCGTGCTCTGGCGTGCTCTGCTATGCAGAACTCAAGTGCTTAACAAAAGAAATCAACTACCCGACAATAGAACTCAAATAAATTGAATAATTTTTAAAAATTCAAGTGCTGTGATGTGCGTTTTTTTTAACTTTTTGTTCATAATTTGCTCTATAAATTTATTGATTCAAAAGACTTAAATGGTGTATTGGACATTGATTTATACATCCTGTAATTTAAAAATGGTTTTAACAAGTTAAAAAATATTATAGCAACTTCAAGTGCTAAGCTGTTCTCTGCTGTGCTCTACCGTGCTCTTGCGTGCACTGGCGTACTCTGGCGTGCACTGGCGTGCTCTGGCGTGCACTGGCGTGCTCTGGCGTGCACTGGCGTGCTCTGGCCTGCACTAGCGTGCTCTGGCGTGCACTGGCGTGCTCTGGCGTGCACTGGCGTGCTCTGGTGTGCATTGACGTGCTCTGGCGTGCACTGGCGTGCACTGGAGTGCTCTGGCGTGCACTGGCGTGCTCTGGCGTGCACTGGCGTGCTCTGGTGTGAATTGGCGTGCTCTGGCGTGCACTGGCGTGCTCTGGCTTGCATTGACGTGCTCTGGCGTACACTGGCGTGCTCTGGCCTTGCACTGGCATGCTCTGGTGTGAATTGGCGTGCTCTGGCGTGCACTGGCGTGCTCTGGCGTGCATTGACGTGCTCTAGCGTGCTATGGTGTGAATTGGCGTGCTCTGGTGTGAATTGGCGTGCTCTGGCGTGTACTGGCGTGCTCTGGAGTGCACTGGTGTGCTCTGGCGTGCATTGACGAGCTCTGGCGTGCACTGGCGTGCTCTGGTGTGAACTGGCGTGCTCTGACGTGCACTGAAGTGCTCTGGTGTGAATTGGAGTGCTCTGGCGTGCTCTGGTGTGCATTGACGTGCTCTGGCGTGCTCTGGCGCGCTCTGGCGTGCATTACCGTGCTCTGGCGTGCACTGGCGTGCTCTGGAGTGCACTGGCGTGCTCTGGCGTGCATTGACGTGCTCTGGCGTGCACTGGCGTGCTCTGGCGTGCACTGGCGTTCTCTGGCGTGCACTGGCGTGCACTGGCGTGCTCTGGCGTGCTCTGGCGCGCTCTGGCGTGCATTACCGTGCTCTGGCGTGCACTGGCGTGCTCTGGTGTGAATTGGCGTGCTCTGGTGTGAATTGGCGTGCTCTGGCGTGTACTGGCGTGCTCTGGAGTGCACTGGCGTGCTCTGGCGTGCATTGACGTGCTCTGGTGTGCACTGGCGTGCTCTGGCGTGCACTGGCGTGCTCTGGCGTGCACTGGCGTGCTCTGGTGTGAATTGGAGTGCTCTGGCGTGTACTGGCGTGCTCTGGCGTGCTCTGGTTTGAATTAGCGTACTCTGGCGTGCACTGGCGTGCTCTGGCGTGCATTGACGTGCTCTGGCGTGCACTGGCGTGCTCTGGCGTGCACTGGCGTGCTCTGGCGTGCACTGGCGTGCTCTGGCGTGCACTGGCGTGCTCTGGCGTGCACTGGCGTGCTCTGGCGTGCACTGGCGTGCTCTGGCGTGCACTGGCGTGCTCTGGCGTGCACTGGCGTGCTCTGGCGTGCACTGGCGTGCTCTGGCGTGCACTGGCGTGCTCTGGCGTGCACTGGCGTGCTCTGGCGTGCACTGGCGTGCTCTGGCGTGCACTGGCGTGCTCTTGCGTGCAGTGGCGTGCTCTGGCGTGCACTGGCGTGCACTGGCGTGCTCTGGCGTGCTTTGGCGTGCTCTGGCGTGCTCTGCTATGCAGAACTCAAGTGCTTGACAAAAGAAATCCACTTCTCGACAATAGAACTCAAATAACTTGAATAATTTTTAAAAATTCAAGTGCTGTGATGTGCGTTTTTTTTTAACTTTTTGTTCATAATTTGCTCTATAAATTTATTGATTCAATAGACTTGAAATGGTGTATTGGACATTGATTTACACATCCTGTAATTAAAAAATGGTTTTAACAAGTGAAAAAAATATTATAGCAACTTCAAGTGCTGAGCTGTTCTCTGGCGTGCATTGACGTGCTCTGGCGTGCACTGGCGTGCTCTGGCGTGCACTGGCGTGCTCTGGCGTGCTCTGCTATTCAGAACTCAAGTGCTTGACAACAGAAATCCACTACCCGACAATAGAACTCAAATAATTTGAATAATTTTTAAAAATTCAGGTGCTGTGATGTGCGTTTTTCTTATACTTTTTGTTCATGATTTGCTTTATAAATTTATTGAATAGACTTGAAATGGTGTATTGGACATTGAATTACACATCCTGTAATCAAAAAATGGTTTTAACAAGAAAAAAAAATTTATAGCAACTTCAAGTGATGAGCTGTTCTCTGCTGTGCTCTACCGTGCTCTGGCGTGCACTGGCGTGCTCTGGCGTGCTCTGGCGTGCTCTGGCTTTCTCTGGCTTGTTCTTGCGTCCACTGGAGTGCTCTGGCGTGCACTGGCGTGCTCTTGCATGCACTGGCGTGCTCTGGTGTTAATTTGCGTGCTCTGGCGTGCACTGGCGTGCTTTGGCGTGCACTGGCTTGCTCTGGCTTGCACTGGCGTGCTCTGGAGTGAATTGGCGTGCTCTGGCGTGCTCTGGCGTACTCTGGAGTGCACTAGCGTTCTCTGGTGTGAATTGGCGTGCTATGGCGTGCACTGGCGTGCTCTGGCATGCATTGACGTGCTCTGGCGTGCACTGGCGTGCTCTGGTGTGAATTGGCGTGTTCTGGTGTGAATTGGCGTGCTCTGGCGTGTACTGGCGTGCTCTGGAGTGCACTGGCGTGCTCTGGCGTGCATTGACGTGCTCTGGCGTGCACTGGCTTGCTCTGGCGTGAACTGGCGTGCTCTGGCGTGCACTGAAGTGCTCTGGTGTGAATTGGAGTGCTCTAGCGTGCACTGGCGTGTTCTGGCGTGCATTGACGTGCTCTGGCGTGCACTGGCATACTCTGGAATGCAATGCGTGCCCTGGTGTGAATTGGCGTGCTCTGGCGTGCACTGGCGTGCTCTGGCGTGCACTGGCGTGCTCTGGCGTGCTCTGCTATGCAGAAATCAAGTGCTTGACAATAGAAATCCACTACTCGACAATAGAACTCAAATAACTTGAATAATTTTTAAAAATTCAAGTGCTGTGATGTACGTTTTTCTAAAACTTTTTGTTCATGATTTGCTCTAAAAATTATATGAAATGCACTGGCGTGCTCTGGTGTGAATTGGAGTGCTCTAGCGTGCTCTGGCGTGCTCTGGTTTGAATTGGCGTACTCTGGTGTGAATTGGCGTGCTCTGGCGTGCACTAGCGTGCTCTGGCGTGCTCTGGCGTGCACTGGCGTGCTCTGGTGTGAATTGGCGTACTGTGGCGTGCACTGGCGTACTCTGGCGTGCATTGACGTGCTCTGGTGTGAATTGGCGTGCTCTGGCGTGCACTGGCGTGCTCTGGCGTGCACTGGCGTGCTCTGGTGTGAATTGGCGTGTTATGGTGTAAATTGGCGTGCTCTGGTGTGTACTGGCGTGCTCTGGAGTGCACTGGCTTGCTCTGGCGTGCATTGACGTGCTCTGGCGTGCACTGGCTTGCTCTGGCGTGAACTGACGTGCTCTGGCGTGCACTGGCGTGCTCTGGCGTGCACTGGCGTGCTCTGGCGTGCACTGGCGTGCTCTGGCGTGCACTGGCGTGCTCTGGCGTGCACTGGCGTGCTCTGGGGTGCATAGACGTGCTCTGGCGTGCACTGGCGTGCTTTGGCGTGCACTGGCATGCTCTTGCGTGTACTGCGTGCTCTGGCGTGCACTGGTGTGCACTGGTGTGCTCTGGCGTGCACTGGCGTGCTCTGGCGTGCACTGGGGTGCTCTGGCGTGCACTGGGGTGCTCTGGCGTGCACTGGCGTGCTCTGGCATGCACTGGCGTGCTCTGGCGTGCACTGGCGTGCTCTGGCGTGCTCTGCTATGCAGAACTCAAGTGTTTGACAATAGAAATCCACTACCCGACAATAGAACTCAAATAACTTGAGTAATTTTTTAAAATTCAAGTGCTGTGATGTGCCTTTTTTTAAACTTTTTGTTCATGATTTGCTCTATAAATTTATTGATTCAATAGACTTGATATAGTGTATTGGACATTGATTTACACATCGTGTAATTAAAAAATCGTTTTAACAAGTGAAAAAAATATTATAGCAACTTCAAGTGCTGAGCTGTTCTCTGCTGTGCACTGGCGTGCTCTGGCGTGCATTGACGTTCTCTGGCGTGCACTGGCGTGCTCTTGCGTGCACTGGCGTACTCTGGTGTGAATTGGCGTGCTCTGGCGTGCACTGGCGTGCTCTGGCGTGCACTGGCGTGCTCTGGCGTGCACTGGCGTGCTCTGGCGTGCACTGGCGTGCTCTGGCGTGCTCTGCTATGCAGAACTCAAGTGCTTGACAATAGAAATCCACTACCCGACAATAGAACTCAAATAAGTTGAATAATTTTTAAAAATTCAAGTGCTGTGATGTACGTTTTTCTAATACTTTTTGTTCATTATTTGCTTTATAAATTGATTGAATAGACTTGAAATGGTGTATTGGACATTGATTTACACATCCTGCAATAAAAAAATTGTTTTAACAAGAAAAAAAAAATTTATAGCAACTTTAAGTGCTGAGCTGTTCTCTGCTGTGCTCTACCGTGCTCTGGCGTGCACTGGCGTGCTCTGGTGTTAATTGGCGTGCTCTGGCGTGCACTGGCGTGCTTTGGCGTGCACTGGCTTGCTCTGAAGTGCACTGGCGTGCTCTGGTGTGAATTGGCGTGCACTGGCGTGCACTGGCGTGCTCTGGCGTGCACTGATGTGCTCTGGCGTGCACTGGCGTGCTCTGGTGTGCACTGGCATGCTCTTGCGTGCTCTTGCGTGCATTGACGTGCTCTGGGGTGCTCTGGCGTGCTCTGGCGTGCTCTGGCGTGCATTGACGTGCTCTGGCGTGCACTGGCGTGCTCTGGCGTGCTCTAGCGTGCATTGACGTGCTCTGGCGTGCACTGGCGTGCTCTGGCGTGCATTGACGTGCTCTGGCGTGCACTGGCATGCTCTGGTGTGAATTGGCGTGCTCTGGTGTGAATTGGCGTGCTCTGGCGTGTACTGGCCTGCTCTGGAGTGCACTGGCGTGCTCTGGCGTGCATTGACGTGCTCTGGCGTGCACTGGCGTGCTCTGGCGTGCTCTAGCGTGCATTGACGTGCTCTGGCGTGCTCTGGCGTGCATTGACGTGCTCTGGCGTGAACTGGCATGCTCTGGTGTGAATTGGCGTGCTCTGGTGTGAATTGGCGTGCTCTGGCGTGTACTGGCCTGCTCTGGAGTGCACTGGCGTGCTCTGGCGTGCATTGACGTGCTCTGGCGTGCACTGGCGTGCTCTGGCGTGCACTGGCGTGCTCTGGCGTGCACTGGCGTGCTCTGGCGTGCACTGGCGTGCTCTGGCGTGCACTGGCGTGCTCTGGCTTAAACTGGCGTGCTCTGGTGTGAATTGAAGTGCTCTGGCGTGCTCTGGCGTGCACTGGCGTGCTCTGGCGTGCATTGACGTTCTCTGGCGTGCACTGGCGTGCTCTTGCGTGTACTGGCGTGCATTGACGTGCTCTGGCGTGCACTGGCGTGCTCTGGCGTGCATTGACGTGCTCTGGCGTGCACTGGCATGCTCGTGTGTGAATTGGCGTGCTCTGGTGTGAATTGGCGTGCTCTGGCGTGTACTGGCGTGCTCTGGAGTGCACTGGCGTGCTCTGGCGTGCATTGACGTGCTCTGGCGTGCACTGGCGTGCTCTGGCGTGAACTGGCGTGCTCTGGCGTGCACTGGCGTGCTCTGGTGTGAATTGGAGTGCTCTGGCGTGCACTGGCGTGCTCTGGCGTGCATTGACGTTCTCTGGCGTGCACTGGCGTGCTCTTGATTGCACTGGCGTACTCTGGTGTGAATTGGCGTGCTCTGGCGTGCACTAGCGTGCTCTGGAGTTCTCTGTCGTGCTCTGGCGTGCTCTGCTACGCAGAATTCAAGTGCTTGACAATACAAATCCACTACCCGACAATAGAACTCAAATAACTTGAATGATTTTTTTAAAAACTTCAAGTGCTGTGATGTGCGTTTTTCTAAAACTTTTTGTTCATGATTTTCTCTATAAATTTATTGATTCAATAGACTTGAAATGGTGTATTGGACATTGATTTACACATCCTGTAATTAAAAAATGGTTTTAACAAGCGAAAAAAATATTATAGCAACTGCAAGTGCTGAGGTGTTCTCTGCTGTGCTCTACCATGCTCTGGCGTGCACTGGCGTACTCTGGCGTTCTCTGGCGTGCATTGACGTGCTCTGGCGTGCACTGGCGTGCTCTGGTGTGAATTGGCGTGCTCTGGTTTGAATTGGCGTGCTCTGGCGTGTACTGGCGTGCTCTGGAGTGCACTGATAAATTTATTGATTCAATAGACTTGATATAGTGTATTGGACATTGATTTACACATCGTGTAATAAAAAAATGGTTTTAACAAGTGAACAAAAATATTATAGCAACTTCAAGTGCTGAGCTGTTCTCTGCTGTGCTCTGGCGTGCTCTGGCGTGCATTGACGTGCTCTGGCGTGCACTTGCGTGCTCTGGCGTGCACTGGCGTGCTTTGGCGTGCACTGGCGTGCTCTGGCGTGCACTGGCGTGCTCTGGCGTGCACTGGCGTGCTCTGGCGTGCATTGACGTGCTCTGGCATGCACTGGCGTGCTCTGGTGTGAATATGCGTGTTATGGTGTAAATTGGCGTGCTCTGGTGTGTACTGGAGTGCTCTGGAGTGCACTGGCTTGCTCTGGCGTGCATTGACGTGCTCTGGCGTGCACTGGCTTGCTCTGGCGTGAACTGACGTGCTCTGGCGTGCACTGGCGTGCTCTGGTGTAAATTGGAGTGCTCTTGCGTGCACTGGCGTGCTCTGGCGTGCACTGGCATGCTCTTGCGTGTACTGCGTGCTCTGGCGTGCACTGGTGTGCACTGGTGTGCACTGGCATGCTCTTGCGTGTACTGCGTGCTCTGGCGTGCACTGGCGTGCACTGGTGTGCTCTGGCGTGCACTGGCGTGCTCTGGCGTGCACTGGGGTGCTCTGGCGTGCACTGGCGTGCTCTGGCGTGCACTGGCGTGCTCTGGCATGCACTGGCGTGCTCTGGCGTGCACTGGCGTGCTCTGGCGTGCTCTGCTATGCAGAACTCAAGTGTTTGACAATAGAAATCCACTACCCGACAATAGAACTCAAATAACTTGAGTAATTTTTTAAAATTCAAGTGCTGTGATGTGCGTTTTTTTAAACTTTTTGTTCATGATTTGCTCTATAAATTTATTGATTCAATAGACTTGATATAGTGTATTGGACATTGATTTACACATCGTGTAATTAAAAAATCGTTTTAACAAGTGAAAAAAATATTATAGCAACTTCAAGTGCTGAGCTGTTCTCTGCTGTGCTCTGGCGTGCTCTGGCGTGCATTGACGTGCTCTGGCGTGCACTGGCGTGCTCTGGCGTGCACTGGCGTGCTCTGGCGTGCACTGGCGTGCTCTGGCGTGCACTGGCGTGCTCTGGGGTGCACTGGCGTGCTCTGGCGTGCACTGGCGTGCTCTGGTGTGCACTGGCGTGCTCTGGTGTGAATTGGCGTGCTCTGGCGTGCTCTGGCTTGCATTGACGTGCTCTGGCGTGCACTGGCGTGCTCTGGCCTTGCACTGGAGTGCTCTGGTGTGAATTGGCGTGCTCTGGCGTGCACTGGCGTGCTCTGGCGTGCATTGACGTGCTCTAGCGTGCTATGGTGTGAATTGGCGTGCTCTGGTGTGAATTGGCGTGTACTGGCGTGCTCTGGAGTGCACTGGTGTGCTCTGGCGTGCATTGACGTGCTCTGGCGTGCACTGGCGTGCTCTGGCGTGAACTGGCGTGCTCTGACGTGCACTGAAGTGCTCTGGTGTGAATTGGAGTGCTCTGGCGTGCACTGGCGTGCTCTGGTGTGCATTGACGTGCTCTGGCGTGCACTGGCGTGCACTGGCGTGCACTGGCGTGCTCTGGCGTGCTCTGGCGTGCATTGAAGTGCTCTGGGGTGAATTGGCGTGCTCTGGCGAGCACTGGCATGCTCTGGAGCGCACTGCGTGCTCTGGTGGGAATTGGCGTGCTCTGGCGTGCACTGGCGTGCTCTGGCGTGAACTGGCGTGCTTTGAAGTGCTCTGGTGTGAATTGGAGTGCTCTGGCGTGCACTGGCGTGCTCTGGTGTGCATTGACGTGCTCTGGCGTGCACTGGCGTGCACTGGCGTGCACTGGCGTGCTCTGGCGTGCACTGGCGTGCTCTGGCGTGCTCTGGCGTGCATTGAAGTGCTCTGGTGTGAATTGGAGTGCTCTGGTGTGAATTGGCGTGCTCTGGCGTGTACTGGCCTGCTCTGGCGTGCACTGGCGTGCTCTGGCGTGCTCTGGTTTGAATTGGCGTGCTCTGGTTTGAATTGGCGTACTCTGGCGTGCACTGGCGTGCTCTGGCGTGCACTGGCGTGCTCTGGCGTGCTCTGGCGTGCTCTGGCGTGCAGTGGCATGCTCTGGCGTTCACTGCGTGCTCTGGCGTGCACTGGCGTGCTCTGGCGTGCACTGGCGTGCTCTGGCGTGCACTGGCGTGCACTGGCGTGTACTGGCGTGCTCTGGCGTGCACTGGCGTGCTCTGGCGTGCATTGGCGTGCTCTGGCGTGCTCTGCTATGCAGAACTCAAGTGCTTGACAAAAGAAATCAACTACCCGACAATAGAACTCAAATAAATTGAATAATTTTTAAAAATTCATGTGCTGTGATGTGCGTTTTTTTTTTACTTTTTGTTCATAATTTGTTTTATAAATTTATTGATTCAATAGACTTGAAATGGTGTATTGGACATTTATTTACACATCCTGTAATTAAAAAAATGGTTTTAACAAGTCAAAAAAATATTATAGCAACTTCAAGTGCTAAGCTGTTCTCTGCTGTGCTCTACCGTGCTCTGGCGTGCACTGGCGTGCTCTGGTGTGAATTGGCGTGCTCTGGAGTGCATTGACGTGCTCTGGCGTAAACTGGCGTGCTCTGGCGGGAATTGGCGTGCTCTGGAGTGCACTGGCGTGCTCTGCTGTGCTCTACCGTGCTCTGGCGTGCACTGGCGTGCTCTGGCATGAACTGGCGTGCTCTGGCGTGCTCTGGCGTGCACTGGCGTGCTCTGGGATGAATTGGCGTGCTCTGGCGTGCACTGGCGTGCTCTGGCGTAAATTGACGTGCTCTGGCGTGCACTGGCGTGCTCTGGCGTGCACTGGCGTGCTCTGGCGTGCTCTGGCGTGAATTGGCGTGCTCTGGAGTGCACTGGCATGCTCTGGCGTGCATTGACGTGCTCTGGCGTGCATTGACGTGCTCTGGCGTGCACTGGCGTGCTCTGGCGTGCACTGGCGTGCTCTGGCGTGCATTGACGTGCTCTGGCGTGCACTGGCGTGCTCTGGCGTGAACTGGCGTGCTCTGGCGTGCACTGGCGTGCTCTGGCGTGCACTGGCGTGCTCTGGTGTGAATTGGAGTGCTCTGGCGTGCTCTGGCGTGCACTGGCGTACTCTGGCGTGCATTGACGTTCTCTGGCGTGCACTGGCGTGCTCTTGCGTGCACTGGCGTGCATTGACGTGCTCTGGCGTGCACTGGCGTGCTCTGGCGTGCATTGACGTGCTCTGGCGTGCACTGGCATGCTCGTGTGTGAATTGGCGTGCTCTGGTGTGAATTGGCGTGCTCTGGCGTGTACTGGCGTGCTCTGGAGTGCACTGGCGTGCTCTGGCGTGCATTGACCCACTCTGGCGTGCACTGGCGTGCTCTGGCGTGAACTGGCGTGCTCTGGCGTGCACTGGCGTGCTCTGGTGTGAATTGGAGTGCTCTGGCGTGCTCTGGCGTGCACTGGCGTGCTCTGGCGTGCATTGACGTTCTCTGGCGTGCACTGGCGTGCTCTTGCGTGCACTGGCGTACTCTGGTGTGAATTGGCGTGCTCTGGCGTGCACTGGCGTGCTCTGGAGTTCTCTGTCGTGCTCTGGCGTGCTCTGCTACGCAGAATTCAAGTGCTTGACAATACAAATCCACTACCCGACAATAGAACTCAAATAACTTGAATGATTTTTTTAAAAACTTCAAGTGCTGTGATGTGCGTTTTTCTAAAACTTTTTGTTCATGATTTGCTCTATAAATTTATTGATTCAATAGACTTGAAATGGTGTATTGAACATTGATTTACACATCCTGTAATTAAAAAATGGTTTTAACAAGTGAAAAAAATATTATAGCAACTGCAAGTGCTGAACTGTTCTCTGCTGTGCTCTACCGTGCTCTGGCGTGCACTGGCGTACTCTGGCGTGCTCTGGCGTGCATTGACGTGCTCTGGCGTAAACTGGCGTGCTCTGACGTGCACTGGCGTGCTCTGGCGTGCATTGACGTGCTCTGGCGTAAACTGGCGTGCTCTGGTGTGAATTGGCGTGCTCTGGTGTGAATTGGCGTGCTCTGGCGTGTACTGGCGTGCTCTGGAGTGCACTGATAAATTTATTGATTCAATAGACTTGATATAGTGTATTGGACATTGATTTACACATCGTGTAATAAAAAAATGGTTTTAACAAGTGAACAAAAATATTATAGCAACTTCAAGTGCTGAGCTAATCTCTGCTGTGCTCTGGCGTGCTCTGGCGTGCATTGACGTGCTCTGGCGTGCACTGGCGTGCTCTGGCGTACACTGGCGTGCTCTGGCGTGCACTGGCGTGCTCTGGCGTGCATTGACGTGCTCTGGCATGCACTGGCGTGCTCTGGTGTGAATTGGCGTGTTCTGGTGTAAATTGGCGTGCTCTGGCGTGTACTGGCGTGCTCTGGAGTGCACTGGCTTGCTCTGGCGTGCACTGGCGTGCTCTGGCGTGAACTGGCGTGCTCTGACGTTTACTGAAGTGCTTTGGTGTGAATTGGAGTGCTCTGGCGTGCACTGGCGTGCTCTGGTGTGCATTGACGTGCTCTGGCGTGCACTGGCGTGCACTGGCGTGCTCTGGGGTGTATAGACTTGCTCTGGCGTGCACTGGCGTGCTTTGGCGTGCACTGGCATGCTCTGGCGTGTACTGCGTGCTCTGGCGTGCACTGGTGTGCTCTGGCGTGCACTGGCGTGCTCTGGCGTGCACTGGGGTGCTCTGGCGTGCACTGGCGTGCTCTGGCCAGCACTTGCGTGCTCTGGCGTGCTCTGCTATGCAGAACTCAAGTGTTTGACAATAGAAATCCACTACCCGAAAATAGAACTCAAATAACTTGAGTAATTTTTTAAAATTCAAGTGCTGTGATGTGCGTTTTTTTAAACTTTTTTGTTCATGATTTGCTCTATAAATTTATTGATTCAATAGACTTGATATAGTGTATTGGACATTTGTTTACACATCGTGTAATTAAAAAATCGTTTTAACAAGTGAAAAAAATATTATAGCAACTTCAAGTACTGAGCTGTTCTCTGCTGTGCTCTGGCGTGCTCTGGCGTGCATTGACGTACTCTGGCGTGCTCTGGCGTGCATTGACGTGCTCTGGCGTAAACTGGCGTGCTCTGACGTGCACTGGCGTGTTCTGGCGTGCATTGACGTGCTCTGGCGTAAACTGGCGTGCTCTGGTGTGAATTGGCGTGCTCTGGTGTGAATTTGCGTGCTCTGGCGTGTACTGGCGTGCTCTGGAGTGCACTGATAAATTTATTGATTCAATAGACTTGATATAGTGTATTGGACATTGATTTACACATCGTGTAATTAAAAAATGGTTTTAACAAGTGAACAAAAATATTATAGCAACTTCAAGTGCTGAGCTGTTCTCTGCTCTGCTCTGGCGTGCTCTGGCGTGCTCTGGAGTGCACTGGCTTGCTCTGGCGTGCATTGACGTGCTCTGGCGTGCACTGGCGTGCTCTGGCGTGAACTGACGTGCTCTGGCGTGCACTGGCGTGCTCTGGTGTAAATTGGAGTGCTCTTGCGTGCACTGGCGTAATCTGGCGTGCACTGGCGTGCTCTGGCGTGCACTGGCGTGCTCTGGTGTGAATTGGCGTGCTCTGGAGTGCATTGACGTGCTCTGGCGTAAACTGGCGTGCTCTGGCGTGAATTGGCGTGCTCTGGCGTGCACTGGCGTGCTCTGGCGTGCACTGGCGTGCTCTGGCGTGCACTGGCGTGCTCTGGCGTGCACTGGCGTGCTCTGGCGTGCACTGGCGTGCTCTGGCATGCACTTGCGTGCTCTGGCGTGCTCTGCTATGCAGAACTCAAGTGTTTGACAATAGAAATCCACTACCCGACAATAGAACTCAAATAACTTGAGTAATTTTTTAAAATTCAAGTGCTGTGATGTGCGTTTTTTTTAACTTTTTTGTTCATGATTTGCTCTATAAATTTATTGATTCAATAGACTTGATATAGTGTATTGGACATTGATTTACACATCGTGTAATTAAAAAATCGTTTTAACAAGTGAAAAAAATATTATAGCAACTTCAAGTGCTGAGCTGTTCTCTGCTGTGCTCTGGCGTGCTCTGGCGTGCATTGACGTGCTCTGGCGTGCACTGGCGTGCTCTGCGTGCACTGGCGTGCTCTGGCGTGCACTGGCGTGCTCTGGCGTGCACTGGCGTGCTTTGGCGTGCATTGGCGTGCTCTAGCGTGCACTGGCGTGCTCTGGCGTGAACTGGCGTGTTCTGGCGTGCACTGGCGTGCTCTGGCGTGCACTGGCGTTCTCTGGTGTTAATTGGCGTGCTCTGGCGTGCATTGACGTGCTCTGGCGTGCACTGGTGTGCTCTGGTGTGAATTGGCGTGCTCTGGTGTGAATTGGCGTGCTCTGGCGTGTACTGGCGTGCTCTGGAGTGCACAGCGTGCTCTGGCGTGCATTGACATGCTCTGGCGTGCACTGGCGTGCTCTGGCGTGAACTGGCGTGCTCTGGCGTGCATTGAAGTGCTCTGGTGTCAATTGGAGTGCTCTGGCGTGCACTGGCGTGCATTGACGTGCTCTGGCGTGCACTGGCGTGCTCTGGCGTGCTCTGGCATGCTCTGGAGTGCACTGCGTGCTCTGGTGTGAATTGGCGTGCTCTGGCGTGCACTGGCGTGCTCTGGCCTGCACTGGCGTTCTCTGGCGTGCACTGGCGTGCTCTGGCGTGCTCTGCTATGCAGAAATCAAGTGCTAGACAATAGAAATCCACTACTCGACAATAGAACTCAAATAACTTGAATAATTTTTAAAAATTCAAGTGCTGTGATGTGCGTTTTTCTAAAACTTTTTGTTCATGATTTGCTATATAAATTATAAATAAATGCACTGGCGTGCTCTGGTGTGAATTGGAGTGCTCTGGCGTGAAATGGCGTGCTCTGGCGTGCTCTGGCGTGCTCTGGCGTGCATTGACGTGCTCTGGCGTGCACTGGCGTACTGTGGCGTGCACTGGCGTGCTCTGGCGTGCACTGGCGTGCTCTGGCGTGCACTGGCGTGCACTGGCTTGCATTGACGTGCTCTGGCGTGCACTGGCGTGCTCTGGTGTGAATTGGCGTGCTTTGGTGTGCACTGGCGTGCTCTGGCGTGCACTGGCGTGCTCTGGCGTGCACTGGCGTGCTCTGGCGTGCACTGGCGTGCTCTGGTGTGAATTGGAGTGCTCTGGCGTGCACTGGCGTGCTCTGGTGTGAATTGGCGTGCTCTGGCGTGCACTAGCGTGCTTTGGCGTGCACTGGCGTGCTCTGGCTTGCACTTGCGTGCTCTGGCGTGCACTGGCGTTCTCTAGCGTGCACTGGCGTGCTCTGGCGTGCTCTGCTATGCAGAAATCAAGTGCTTGACAATAGAAATCCACTACTCGACAATAGAACTCAAATAACTTGAATAATTTTTAAAAATTCAAGTGCTGTGATGTGCGTTTTTCTAAAACTTTTTGTGTTCATGATTTGCTCTATAAATTATAAATAAATGCACTGGCGTGCTCTGGTGTGAATTGGAGTGCACTGGCGTGCACTGGCGTGCTCTGGCATGCTCTGGTTTGAATTGGCGTACTCTGGTGTGAATTGGCGTGCTCTGGCGTGCACTAGCGTGCTCTGGCGTGCTCTGGCGTGCACTGGCGTTCTCTGGTGTGAATTGGCGTACTGTGGCGAGCACTGGCGTGCTCTGGCGTGCTCTGGCGTGCAGTGGCGTGCTATGGCGTGCACTAGGGTGCTCTGGCGTTCACTGGCGTGCTCTGGCGTGCATTGGCGTGCTCTGGCGTGCACTGGCGTGCACTGGCGTGCTCTGGCGTGCACTGGCGTGCTCTGGCGTGCTCTGCTATGCAGAACTCAAGTGCTTGACAAAAGAAATCAACTACCCGACAATAGAACTCAAATAAATTGAATAATTTTTAAAAATTCAAGTGCTGTGATGTGCGTTTTTTTTTAACTTTTTTTTCATAATTTGCTCTATAAATTTATTGATTCAATAGACTTGAAATGGTGTATTGGACATTGATTTACACATCCTGTAATTAAAAAATGGTTTTAACAAGTGAAAAAAATATTATAGCAACTTCAAGTGCTGAGCTGTTCTCTGGCGTGCATTGACGTGCTCTGGCGTGCACTGGCGTGGTCTGGCGTGCATTGACGTGCTCTGGCGTGCACTGGCGTGCTCTGGCGTGCACTGGCGTGCTCTGGCGTGCACTGGCGTGCTCTGGCGTGCACTGGCGTGCTCTGGCGTTCACTGGCGTTATCTGGCGTGCACTGGCGTGCTCTGGCGTGCACTGGCGTTCTCTGGAGTGAATTGGCGTGCTCTGGCGTGCACTGAAGTACTCTGGTGTGAATTGGAGTGCTCTGGCGTGCACTGGCGTGCTCTGGCGTGAATTGACGTGCTCTGGCGTGCACTGGCATGCGCTGGAGTGCACTGCGTGCTCTTGTGTGAATTGGCGTGCTCTGGCGTGCACTGGCGTGCTCTGGCGTGCACTGGCGTGCTCTGGCGTGCACTGGCGTTCTCTGGCGTGCACTGGCGTGCTCTGGCGTGCTCTGCTATGCAGAAATCAAGTGCTTGACAATAGAAATCCACTACTCGACAAAAGAACTCAAATAACTTGAATAATTTTTAAAAATTCAAGTGCTGTGATGTGCGTTTTTCTAAAACTTTTTGTGTTCATGATTTGCTCTATAAATTATAAATAAATGCACTGGCCTGCTCTGGTGTGAATTGGAGTGCTCTGGCGTGCACTGGCGTGCTCTGGTTTGAATTGGCGTACTCTGGTGTGAATTGGCGTGCTCTGGCGTGCACTAGCGTGCTCTGGCGTGCTCTGGCGTGCACTGGCGTGCTCTGGTGTGAATTGGCGTACTGTGGCGTACACTGGCGTGATCTGGCGTGCACTGGCGTGCTCTGGCTTGCATTGACGTGCTCTGGCGTGCACTGGCGTGCTCTGGTGTGAATTGGCCTGCTTTGGTGTGCACTGGCGTGCTCTGGCGTGCACTGGCGTGCTCTGGCGTGCTCTGGCGTGCTCTGGTGTGAATTGGCGTGCTCTGGCGTGCACTGGCGTGCTCTGGTGTGAATTGGCGTGCTCTGGCGTGCACTGATGTGCTCTGGCGTGCAGTGGGATGCTCTGGCGTGCACTGGCGTGCTCTGGCGTGCTCTGGCGTGCTCTGGCGAGCACTGGCGTGCTCTGGCGTGCACTGGCGTGCTTTGGCGTGCACTGGCGTGCTCTGGCGTGCACTGGGGTGCTTTGGCGTGCACTGGCGTGCTCTGGCGTGCACTGGCGTGCACTGGCGTGCTCTGGCGTGCACTGGCGTGCTCTGGCGTGCACTGGCGTGCTCTGGCGTGCACTGGCGTGCTCTGGCGTGCTCTGCTATGCAGAACTCAAGTGCTTGACAAAAGAAATCAACTACCCGACAATAGAACTCAAATAAATTGAATAATTTTTAAAAATTCAAGTGCTGTGATGTGCGTTTTTTTTTAACTTTTTGTTCATAATTTGCTGTATAAATTTATTGATTCAATAGACTTGAAATGGTGTATTGGACATTGATTTACACATCCTGTAATTAAAAAAAGGTTTTAACAAGTGAAAAAAATATTATTGCAACTTCAAGTGCTGAGCTGTTCTCTGCTGTGCTCTGGCGTGCATTGGCGTGCTCTGGCGTGCACTGGCGTGCTCTGGCGTGCACTGGCGTTCTCTGGCGTGCACTGGCGTGCTCTGGCGTGCTCTGGCGTGCTCTGGCGTGCACTGGCGTGCTCTGGCGTGCACTGGCGTGCTCTGGCGTGCACTGGCGTGCTCTGGCGTGCACTGGCGTGCTCTGGCGTGCACTGGCGTGCTCTGGCGTGCACTGGCGTGCTCTGGCGTGCACTGGCGTGCTCTGGCGTGCACTGGCGTGCTCTGGCGTGCACTGGCGTGCTCTGGCGTGCACTGGAGTGCTCTGGCGTGCACTGGCGTGCTCTGGCGTGCACTGCCGTGCTCTGGTGTGAATTGGCGTGCTCTGGCGTGTACTGGCGTGCTCTGGATTGCATTGGCGTGCTCTGGCGTGCACTGGCGTGCTCTGGCGTGCATTGGCGTGCTCTGGGGTGAATTGGCGTGCTCTGGCGAGCACGGCATGCTCTGGAGCGCACTGCGTGCTCTGGTGGGAATTGGCGTGCTCTGGCGTGCACTGGCGTGCTCTGGCGTGCACTGGCGTGCTCTGGCGTGCACTGGCGTGCTCTGGCGTGAACTGGCGTGCTTTGACGTGCACTGAAGTGCTCTGGTGTGAATTGGAGTGCTCTGGCGTGCACTGGCGTGCTCTGGTGTGCATTGACGTGCTCTGGCGTGCACTGGCGTGCTCTTGCGTGCACTGGCGTCCTCTGGCGTGCACTGGCGTGCTCTGGCGTGCTCTGGCGTGCATTGAAGTGCTCTGGTGTGAATTGGAGTGCTCTGGTGTGAATTGGTGTTCTCTGGCGTGTACTGGCCTGCTCTGAAAGGCACTGGCGTGCTCTGGCGTGCATTGACGTGCTCTGGCGTGCACTGGCGTGCTCTGGCGTGAACTGGCGTGCTCTGGCGTGCACTGGAGTTCTCTGGTGTGAATTGGAGTGCTCTGGCGTGCACTGGCGTGCTCTGGCGTGCTCTGGTTTGAATTGGCGTACTCTGGCGTGCACTGGCGTGCTCTGGCGTGCACTGGCGTGCTCTGGCGTGCTCTGGCGTGCTCTGGCGTGCAGTGGCGTGCTCTTGCGTGCTCTTGCGTGCTCTGGCGTGAAGTGGCGTGCTCTGGCTTAGACTGCGTGCTCTGGCGTGCACTAGGGTGCTCTGGCGTGCACTGGCGTGCTCTGGCGTGCTCTGGCGTGCTCTGGCGTGCACTGGCGTGCTCTGGCGTGCACTGGCGTGCTCTGGCGTGCACTGGCGTGCTCTGCCGTGCACTGGCGTGCTCTGGCGTGCACTGGCGTGCTCTGGCGTGCTCTGCTATGCAGAACTCAAGTGCTTGACAAAAGAAATCAACTACCCGACAATAGAACTCAAATAAATTGAATAATTTTTAAAAATTCAAGTGCTGTGATGTGGGTTTTTTTTTTAACTTTTTGTTCATAATTTGCTGTATAAATTTATTGATTCAATAGACTTGAAATGGTGTATTGGAGATTGATTTACACATCCTGTAATTAAAAACAGGTTTTAACAAGTGAAAAAAATATTATTGCAACTTCAAGTGCTGAGCTGTTCTCTGCTGTGCTCTGGCGTGCATTGACGTGCTCTGGCGTGCACTGGCGTGCTCTGGCGTGCACTGGCGTGCTTTGGCGTGCACTGGCGTGCTCTGGCGTGCACTGGCGTGCTCTGGCGTGCACTGGCGTGCTCTGGTGTGAATTGGAGTGCTCTGGCGTGCACTGGCGTGCTCTTGCGTGCACTGGCGTGCTCTGGCGTGCACTGGCGTGCTCTGGCGTTCTCTGGCGTGCATTGAAGTGCTCTGGTGTGAATTGGAGTGCTCTGTTGTGAATTGGCGTTCTCTGGCGTGTACTGGCCTGCTCTGGAGTGCACTGGCGTGCTCTGGCGTGCATTGACGTGCTCTGGCGTGCACTGGCGTGCTCTGGCGTGAACTGGCGTGCTCTGGCGTGCACTGGCGTTCTCTGGTGTGAATTGGAGTGCTCTGGCGTGCACTGGCGTGCTCTGGCGTGCTCTGGTTTGAATTGGCGTACTCTGGCGTGCACTGGCGTGCTCTGGCGTGCACTGGCGTGCTCTGGCGTGCTCTGGCGTGCTCTGGCGTGCAGTGGCGTGCTCTGGCGTGCTCTGGCGTGCTCTGGCGTGAAGTGGCGTGCTCTGGCTTAGACTGCGTGCACTAGGGTGCTCTGGCGTGCACTGGCGTGCTCTGGCGTGCACTGGCGTGCTCTGGCGTGCACTGGCGTGCTCTGGCGTGCACTGGCGTGCTCTGGCGTGCACTGGCGTGCTCTGGCGTGCTCTGCTATGCAGAACTCAAGTGCTTGACAAAAGAAATCAACTACCCGACAATAGAACTCAAATAAATTGAATAATTTTTAAAAATTCAAGTGCTGTGATGTGCGTTTTTTTTTAAACTTTTTGTTCATAATTTGCTGTATAAATTTATTGATTCAATAGACTTGAAATGGTGTATTGGAGATTGATTTACACATCCTGTAATTAAAAAAAGGTTTTAACAAGTGAAAAAAATATTATTGCAACTTCAAGTGCTGAGCTGTTCTCTGCTGTGCTCTGGCGTGCATTGACGTGCTCTGGCGTGCACTGGCGTGCTCTGGCGTGCACTGGCGTGCTCTGGCGTGCACTGGCGTGCTCTGGCGTGCACTGGCGTGCTCTGGCGTGCACTGGCGTGCTCTGGCGTGCACTGGCGTGCTCTGGCGTGCACTGGCGTGCTCTGGTGTGAATTGGCGTGCTCTGGCGTGTACTGGCGTGCTCTGGATTGCATTGACGTGCTCTGGCGTGCACTGGCGTGCTCTGGCGTGCATTGGCGTGCTCTGGGGTGAATTGGCGTGCTCTGGCGAGCACTGGCATGCTCTGGAGCGCACTGCGTGCTCTGGTGGGAATTGGCGTGCTCTGGCGTGCACTGGCGTGCTCTGGCGTGCATTGGCGTGCTCTGGCGTGCACTGGCGTGCTCTGGCGTGAACTGGCGTGCTTTGACGTGCACTGAAGTGCTCTGGTGTGAATTGGAGTGCTCTGGCGTGCACTGGCGTGCTCTGGTGTGCATTGACGTGCTCTGGCGTGCACTGGCGTGCTCTTGCGTGCACTGGCGTGCTCTGGCGTGCACTGGCGTGCTCTGGCGTGCTCTGGCGTGCATTGAAGTGCTCTGGTGTGAATTGGAGTGCTCTGGTGTGAATTGGCGTTCTCTGGCGTGTACTGGCCTGCTCTGGAGTGCACTGGCGTGCTCTGGCGTGCATTGACGTGCTCTAGCGTGCACTGGCGTGCTCTGGCGTGCACTGGCGTGCTCTGGCGTGCACTGGCGTTCTCTGGTGTGAATTGGAGTGCTCTGGCGTGCACTGGCGTGCTCTGGCGTGCTCTGGTTTGAATTGGCGTACTCTGGCGTGCACTGGCGTGCTCTGGCGTGCACTGGCGTGCTCTGGCGTGCTCTGGCGTGCTCTGGCGTGCAGTGGCGTGCTCTGGCGTGCTCTGGCGTGCTCTGGCGTGAAGTGGCGTGCTCTGGCTTAGACTGCGTGCACTAGGGTGCTCTGGCGTGCACTGGCGTGCTCTGGCGTGCACTGGCGTGCTCTGGCGTGCACTGCCGTGCTCTGGCGTGCACTGGCGTGCTCTGGCGTTCTCTGCTATGCAGAACTCAAGTGCTTGACAAAAGAAATCAACTACCCGACAATAGAACTCAAATAAATTGAATAATTTTTAAAAATTCATGTGCTGTGATGTGCGTTTTTTTTTTACTTTTTGTTCATAATTTGTTCTATAAATTTATTGATTCAATAGACTTGAAATGGTGTATTGGACATTTATTTACACATCCTGTAATTAAAAAAAGGTTTTAACAAGTGAAAAAAATATTATAGCAACTTCAAGTGCTAAGCTGTTCTCTGCTGTGCTCTACCGTGCTCTGGCGTGCACTGGCGTGCTCTGGTGTGAATTGGCGTGCTCTGGAGTGCATTGACGTGCTCTAGCGTGCACTGGCGTGCTCTGGCGTGAATTGGCGTGCTCTGGAGTGCACTGGCGTGCTCTGGTGTGCATTGACGTGCTCTGGCGTGGACTGGCGTGCTCTGGCGTGAACTGGCGTGCTCTGGCGTGCTCTGGCGTGCACTGGGGTGCTCTGGGGTGAATTGGCGTGCTCTGGCTCGCCAAGCGTGCACTGGCGTGCTCTGGTGTGCATTGGCGTGCTCTGGCGTGAATTGGCGTGCACTGGCGTGCTCTGGCGTGCTCTGGCGTGAATTGGCGTGCTCTGGAGTGCACTGGCATGCTCTGGCGTGCATTGACGTGCTCTGGCGTGCATTGACGTGCTCTGGCGTGCTCTGGCGTGCTCTGGCGTGCATTGACGTGCTCTAGCGTGCACTGGCGTGCTCTGGTGTGCATTGACGTGCTCTGACGTGCACTGGCGTGCTCTGGCGTGCACTCGCGTGCTCTGGCGTGCACTCGCGTGCTCTGGCGTGCACTGGCGTGCTCTGGGGTGAACTGGTGTGCTCTAGCGTGCACTGGCGTGCTCTGGCGTGCACTGGCGTGCTCTGGCGTGCATTGACGTGCTCTGGCGTGCACTGACGTGCTCTGGCGTGCTCTGCTATGCAGAACTCAAGTGTTTGACAATAGAAATCCACGACCCTCTGGCGTGCTCTGGCGTGCTCTGGCTTGGTCTGGCGTGCATTGGCGTGCTCTGGCGTGCACTGGCGTGCTCTGGCGTGCACTGGCGTGCTCTGGCGTGCTCTGGCGTGCTCTGGCGTGCAGTGGCGTGCTCTGGCGTGCACTGCGTGCTCTGGCGTGCTCTGGAGTGCACTGGCGTGCTCTGCTGTGCTCTACCGTGCTCTGGCGTGCACTGGCGTGCTCTGGCGTGAACTGGCGTGCTCTGGCGTGCACTGGCGTGCTCTGGTGTGAATTGGCGTGTTCTGGTGTAAATTGGCGTGCTCTGGCCTGTACAGGCGTGCTCTGGAGTTCACTGGCTTGCTCTGGCGTGCATTGACGTGCTCTGGCGTGCACTGGGGTGCTCTGGCGTGCACTGGGGTGCTCTGGCGTGCACTGGCGTGCTCTGGCTTGCACTGGCGTGCTCTGGCGTGCACTGGCGTGCTCTGGCGTGCTCTGCTATGCAGAACTCAAGTGTTTGACAATAGAAATCCACTACCCGACAATAGAACTCAAATAACTTGAGTAATTTTTTAAAATTCAAGTGCTGTGATGTGCGTTTTTTTTAAACTTTTTGTTCATGATTTGCTCTATAAATTTATTGATTCAATAGACTTGAAATAGTGTATTGTACATTGATTTACACATCGTGTAATTAAAAAATCGTTTTAACAAGTGAAAAAAATATTATAGCAACTTCAAGTGCTGAGCTGTTCTCTGCTGTGCTCTGGCGTGCTCTGGCGTGCATTGACGTGCTCTGGCGTGCACTGGCGTGCTCTGGCGTGCACTGGCGTGCTCTGGCGTGCACTGGCGTGCTCTGGCGTGCACTGGCGTGCTCTGGCCTGCACTGGCGTGCTCTGGCGTGCTCTGGCGTGCTCTGGCTTGCGTTGACGTGCTCTGGCGTGCACTGGCGTGCTCTGGCCTTGCACTGGCGTGCTCTGGTGTGAATTGGCGTGCTCTGGCGTGCTCTGGCGTGCTCTGGCGTGCTCTGGCGTGCATTGACGTGCTCTAGCGTGCTATGGTGTGAATTGGCGTGCTCTGGTGTGAATTAGCGTGCTCTGGCGTGTACTGGCGTGCTCTGGAGTGCACTGGTGTGCTCTGGCGTGCATTGACGTGCTCTGGCGTGCACTGGCGTGCACTGGCGTGCTCTGGCGTGAACTGGCGTGCTCTGACGTGCACTGAAATGCTCTGGTGTGAATTGGAGTGCTCTGGCGTGCACTGGCGTGCTCTGGTGTGCATTGACGTGCTCTGGCGTGCACTGGCGTGCACTGGCGTGCACTGGAGTGCTCTGGCGTGCACTGGCGTGCTCTAGCGTGCTCTGGCGTGCATTGAAGTGCTCTGGGGTGAATTGGCGTGCTCTGGCGAGCACTGGCATGCTATGGAGCGCACTGCGTGCTCTAGTGGGAATTGGCGTGCTCTGGTGTGCACTGGCGTGCTCTGGCGTGAACTGGCGTGCTTTGAAGTGCTCTGGTGTGAATTGGAAGTCTCTGGCGTGCACTGGCGTGCTCTGGTGTGCATTGACGTGCTCTGGCGTGCACTGGCGTGCACTGGCGTGCTCTTGCGTGCACTGGCGTGCTCTGGCGTGCACTGGCGTGCTCTGGCGTGCTCTGGCGTGCATTGAAGTGCTCTGGTGTGAATTGGAGTGCTCTGGTGTGAATTGGCGTGCTCTGGCGTGTACTGGCCTGCTCTGGCGTGCACTGGCGTGCTCTGGCGTGCTCTGGTTTGAATTGGCGTGCTCTGGTTTGAATTGGCGTACTCTTGCGTGCACTGGCGTGCTCTGGCGTGCTCTGGCGTGCTCTGGCGTGCTCTGGCGTGCACTGGCGTGCTCTGGCGTGCACTGGCGTGCTCTGGTGTGCATTGACGTGCTCTGGCGTGCACTGGCGTGCTCTTGCGTGCACTGGCGTGCTCTGGCGTGCACTGGCGTGCTCTGGCGTGCTCTGGCGTGCATTGAAGTGCTCTGGTGTGAATTGGAGTGCTCTGGTGTGAATTGGCGTGCTCTGGCGTGTACTGGCCTGCTCTGGCGTGCACTGGCGTGCTCTGGCGTGCTCTGGTTTGAATTGGCGTGCTCTGGTTTGAATTGGCGTGCTCTGGCGTGTACTGGCCTGCTCTGGCGTGCACTGGCGTGCTCTGGCGTGCACTGGCGTGCTCTGGCGTGCCCTGGCGTGCTCTGGCGTGCAGTGGCGTGCTTTGGCGTGCACTGCGTGCTCTGGCGTGCACTGCATGCTCTGGCGTGCACTAGGGTGCTCTGGCGTGCACTGGCGTGCACTGGAGTGCTCTGGCGTGCACTGGCGTGCTCTGGCGTGCTCTGGCGTGCATTGAAGTGCTCTGGGGTGAATTGGCGTGCTCTGGCGAGCACTGGCATGCTATGGAGCGCACTGCGTGATCTAGTGGGAATTGGCGTGCTCTGGCGAGCACTGGCGTGCTCTGGCGTGAACTGGCGTGCTTTGAAGTGCTCTGGTGTGAATTGGAGTGCTCTGGCGTGCACTGGCGTGCTCTGGTGTGCATTGACGTGCTCTGGCGTGCACTGGCGTGCTCTGGCGTGCTCTGGCGTGCATTGAAGTGCTCTGGTGTGAATTGGAGTGCTCTGGTGTGAATTGGCTTGCTCTGGCGTGTTCTGGCCTGCTCTGGCGTGTACTGGCGTGCTCTGGCGTGCACTGGCGTGCTCTGGCGTGCATTGGCGTGCTCTGGCGTGCACTGGCGTGCTCTGGCGTGCTCTGCTATGCAGAACTCAAGTGCTTGACAAAAGAAATCAACTACCCGACAATAGAACTCAAATAAATTGAATAATTTTTAAAAATTCATGTGCTGTGATGTGCGTTTTTTTTTTTACTTTTTGTTCATAATTTGTTCTATAAATTTATTGATTCAATAGACTTGAAATGGTGTATTGGACATTTATTTACACATCCTGTAATTAAAAAAATGGTTTTAACAAGTCAAAAAAATATTATAGCAACTTCAAGTGCTAAGCTGTTCTCTGCTGTGCTCTACCGTGCTCTGGCGTGCACTGGCGTGCTCTGGTGTGAATTGGCGTGCTCTGGAGTGCATTGACGTGCTCTGGCGTAAACTGGCGTGCTCTGGCGTTAATTGGCGTGCTCTGGAGTGCACTGGCGTGCTCTGCTGTGCTCTACCGTGCTCTGGCGTGCACTGGCGTGCTCTGGCGTGCACTGGCGTGCTCTGGCGTGCACTGGCGTGCACTGGCGTGCACTGGCGTGCTCTGGTGTGCATTGACGTGCTCTGGCGTGCACTGGCGTGCTCTTGCGTGCACTGGCGTGCTCTGGCGTGCACTGGCGTGCTCTGGCGTGCTCTGGCGTGCATTGAAGTGCTCTGGTGTGAATTGGAGTGCTCTGGTGTGAATTGGCGTGCTCTGGCGTGTACTGGCCTGCTCTGGCGTGCACTGGCGTGCTCTGGCGTGCTCTGGTTTGAATTGGCGTGCTCTGGTTTGAATTGGCGTACTCTGGCGTTCACTGGCGTGCTCTGGCGTGCACTGGCGTGCTCTGGCGTGCCCTGGCGTGCTCTGGCGTGCAGTGGCGTGCTCTGGCGTGCACTGCGTGCTCTGGCGTGCACTGCCTGCTCTGGCGTGCACTAGGGTGCTCTGGCGTGCACTGGCGTGCACTGGAGTGCTCTGGCGTGCACTGGCGTGCTCTGGCGTGCTCTGGCGTGCGTTGAAGTGCTCTGGGGTGAATTGGCGTGCTCTGGCGAGCACTGGCATGCTATGGAGCGCACTGCGTGATCTAGTGGGAATTGGCGTGCTCTGGCGTGAACTGGCGTGCTTTGAAGTGCTCTGGTGTGAATTGGAGTGCTCTGGCGTGCACTGGCGTGCTCTGGTGTGCATTGACGTGCTCTGGCGTGCACTGGCGTGCTCTGGCGTGCTCTGGCGTGCATTGAAGTGCTCTGGTGTGAATTGGAGTGCTCTGGTGTGAATTGGCTTGCTCTGGCGTGTTCTTGCCTGCTCTGGCGTGTACTGGCGTGCTCTGGCGTGCACTGGCGTGCTCTGGCGTGCATTGGCGTGCTCTGGCGTGCACTGGCGTGCTCTGGCGTGCTCTGCTATGCAGAACTCAAGTGCTTGACAAAAGAAATCAACTACCCGACAATAGAACTCAAATAAATTGAATAATTTTTAAAAATTCATGTGCTGTGATGTGCGTTTTTTTTTTTACTTTTTGTTCATAATTTTTTCTATAAATTTATTGATTCAATAGACTTGAAATGGTGTATTGGACATTTATTTACACATCCTGTAATTAAAAAAATGGTTTGAACAAGTCAAAAAAATATTATAGCAACTTCAAGTGCTAAGCTGTTCTCTGCTGTGCTCTACCGTGCTCTGGCGTTAATTGGCGTGCTCTGGAGTGCACTGGCGTGCTCTGCTGTGCTCTACTGTGCTCTGGCGTGCACTGGCGTGCTCTGGCGTGAACTGGCGTGCTCTGGCGTGCTCTGGCGTGCACTGGCGTGCACTGGCGTGCTCTGGCGTGCACTGGCGTGCTCTGGGGTGAATTGGCGTGCTCTGGCGTGCACTGGCGTGCTCTGGCGTAAATTGACGTGCTCTGGCGTGCACTGGCGTGCTCTGGAGTGCACTGGCATGCTCTGGCGTGCATTAACGTGCTCTGGCGTGCATTGACGTGCTCTGGCGTGCTCTGGCGTGCTCTGGCGTGCACTGGCGTGCTCTGGCGTAAATTGACGTGCTCTGGCGTGCACTGGCGTGCTCTGGCGTGCACTGGCGTGCTCTGGGGTGAATTGGCGTGCTCTGGCGTGCACTGGCGTGCTCTTGCGTAAATTGACGTGCTCTGGCGTGCACTGGCGTGCTCTGGCGTGCACTGGCGTGTTCTGGCGTGCTCTGGCGTGAATTGGCGTGCTCTGGAGTGCACTGGCATGCTCTGGCGTGCATTAACGTGCTCTGGCGTGCATTGACGTGCTCTGGCGTGCTCTGGCGTGCTCTGGCGTAAATTGACGTGCTCTGGCGTGCACTGGCGTGCTCTGGCGTGCACTGGCGTGTTCTGGCGTGCTTTGGCGTGAATTGGCGTGCTCTGGAGTGCACTGGCATGCTTTGGCGTGCATTGACGTGCTCTGGCGTGCATTGACGTGCACTGGCGTGCACTGGCGTGCTCTGGCGTGCACTGGCGTGCTCTGGCGTGAATTGACGTGCTTTGGCGTGCACTGGCGTGCTCTGGCGTGAACTGGCGTGCTCTGGCGTGCACTGGCGTGCTCTGGTGTGAATTGGAGTGCTCTGGCGTGCTCTGGCGTGCACTGGCGTGCTCTGGCGTGCATTGACGTTCTCTGGCGTGCACTGGCGTGCTCTTGCGTGCACTGGCGTGCATTGACGTGCTCTGGCGTGCACTGGCGTGCTCTGGCGTGCATTGACGTGCTCTGGCGTGCACTGGCATGCTCGTGTGTGAATTGGCGTGCTCTGGTGAGAATTGGCGTGCTCTGGCGTGTACTGGCGTGCTCTGGAGTGCACTGGCGTGCTCTGGCGTGCATTGACGTGCTCTGGCGTGCACTGGCGTGCTCTGGCGTGAACTGGCGTGCTCTGGCGTGCACTGGCGTGCTCTGGTGTGAATTGGAGTGCTCTGGCGTGCTCTGGCGTGCATTGACGTTCTTTGGCGTGCACTGGCGTGCTCTTGCGTGCACTGGTGTACTCTGGTGTGAATTGGCGTGCTCTGGCGTGCACTGGCGTGCTCTGGAAATCTCTGTCGTGGTCTGGCGTGCTCTGCTACGCAGAATTCAAGTGCTTGACAATAGAAATCCACTACCCGACAATAGAACTCAAATAACTTGAATAATTTTTAAAAATTCAAGTGCTGTGATGTGCGTTTTTCTAAAACTTTTTGTTCATGATTTGCTCTATAAATTTATTGATTCAATAGACTTGAAATGGTGTCTTGGACATTGATTTACACATCCTGTAATTAAAAAATGGTTTTAACAAGTGAAAAAAATATTATAGCAACTGCAAGTGCTGAGCTGTTCTCTGCTGTGCTCTACCATGCTCTGGCGTGCACTGGCGTACTCTGGCGTGCTCTGGCGTGCATTGACGTGCTCTGGCGTAAACTGGCGTGCTCTGGCGTGCACTGGCGTGCTCTGGCGTGCACTGGCGTGCTCTGGCGTGCACTGGCGTGCTCTGGCGTGCACTGGCGTGCTCTGGCGTGCATTGGCGTGCTCTAGCGTGCACTGGCGTGCTCTGGCGTGCTCTGGCGTGCACTGGCGTTCTCTGGTGTGAATTGGCGTGCTCTGGCGTGCACTGGTGTGCTCTGGCGTGCACTGGCGTGCTCTGGCGTGTACTGCGTGCTCTGGCGTGCACTGGCGTGCTCTGGCGTGCACTGGGGTGCTCTGGCGTGCACTGGGGTGCTCTGGCGTGCACTGGCGTGCTCTGGCGTGCACTGGCGTGCTCTGGCATGCACTGGCGTGCTCTGGCGTGCACTGGCGTGCTCTGTCGTGCTCTGCTATGCAGAACTCAAGTGTTTGACAATAGAAATCCACTACCCGACAATAGAACTCAAATAACTTGAGTAATTTTTTAAAATTCAAGTGCTGTGATGTGCGTTTTTTTTTAACTTCTTGTTCATGATTTGCTCTATAAATGTATTGATTCAATAGACTTGATAAAGTGTATTGGACATTGATTTACACATCGTGTAATTACAAAATGGTTTTAACAAGTGAAAAAAATATTATAGCAACTTCAAGTGCTGAGCTGTTCTCTGCTGTGCTCTGGCGTGCTCTGGCGTGCATTGACGTGCTCTGGCGTGCACTGGCGTGCTCTGGCGTGCACTGGCGTGCTCTGGCGTGCATTGACGTGCTCTAGCGTGCACTGGCGTGCTCTGGCGTGCTCTGGCGTGCACTGGCGTGTTCTGGCGTGCACTGGCGTGCTCTGGCGTGCACTGGCGTTCTCTGGTGTGAATTGGCGTGCTCTGGCGTGCACTGGCGTGCTCTGACGTGCACTGGTGTGCTCTGGTGTGAATTGGCGTGCTCTGGTGTGAATTGGCGTGCTCTGGCGTGTACTGGCGTGCTCTGGAGTGCACTGGCGTGCTCTGGCGTGCATTGACGTGCTCTGGCAAGAACTGGCGTGCTCTGGCGTGCATTGAAGTGCTCTGGTGTGAATTGGAGTGCTCTGGCGTGCACTGGCGTGCATTGACGTGCTCGGGCGTGCACTGGCGTGCTCTGGCGTGCTCTGGCATGCTCTGGAGTGCACTGCGTGCTCTGGTGTGAATTCGCGTGCTCTGGCGTGCACTGGCGTGCTCTGGCCTGCACTGGCCATCTCTGGCGTGCACTGGCGTGCTCTGGCGTGCTCTGCTATGCAGAAATCAAGTGCTTGACAATAGAAATCCACTACTCGACAAAAGAACTCAAATAACTTGAATAATTTTTAAAAATTCAAGTGCTGTAGTGTGCGTTTTTCTAAAACTTTTTGTTCATGATTTGCTCTATAAATTATAAATAAATGCACTGGCGTGCTCTGGTGTGAATTGGAGTGCTCTGGCGTGAAATGGCGTGCACTGGCGTGCTCTGGCGTGCACTGGCGTGCGCTGGCGTGCTCTTGCGTGCATTTACGTGCTCTGACGTGCACTGATGTGCTCTGGCGTGCACTGGCGTGCTCTGGTGTGCTCTGGCATGCTCTGGCGTGCTCTGGCGTGCATTGACATGCTTTGGCGTGCTCTGGCGTGCTCTGGCGTGCATTGACGTGCTCTGGCGTGCACTGGCGTGCTCTGGCGTGCTCTGGCTTGCTCTGGTGTGAATTGGCGTGCTCTGTCGTGCTCTGTCGTGCTCTGGCGTGCTCTGCTATGCAGAACTCAATTGCTTGACAATACAAATCCACTACCCGACAATAGAACTCAAATAACTTGAATAATTTTTAAAAATTCAAGTGCTGTGATGTGCGTTTTTCTAAAACTTTTTGTTCATGATTTGCTCTATAAATGTATTGATTCAATAGACTTGAAATGGTGTATTGGACATTGATTTACACATCCTGTAATTAAAAAATGGTTTTAACAAGTGAAAAAAATATTATAGCAACTTCAAGTGCTGAGCTGTTCTCTGCTGTGCTCTACCGTGCTCTGGCGTGCACTGGCGTGCTCTGGCGTGTTCTGGTGTAAATTGGCGTGCTCTGGCGTGTACTGGCGTGCTCTGGAGTGCACTGGCTTGCTCTGGCGTGCATTGACGTGCTCTGGCGTGCACTGGCGTGCTCTGGCGTGAACTGACGTGCTCTGGCGTGCACTGGCGAGCTCTGATGTAAATTGGAGTGCTCTGGCGTGCACTGGCGTGCTCTGGCGTGCACTGGCGTGCACTGGCGTGCACTGGCGTGCTCTGGCGTGCACTGGCGTGCACTGGCGTGCTCTGGCGTGCACTGGCGTGCACTGGCGTGCACTGGCGTGCACTGGCGTGCTCTGGGGTGCATTGACGTGCTCTGGCGTGCACTGGCGTGCTTTGGCGTGCACTGGCATGCTCTGGCGTGCACTAGTGTGCTCTGGCGTGTACTGCGTGCTCTGGCGTGCACTGGCGTGCTCTGGCGTGCACTGGGGTGCTCTGGCGTGCACTTGCGTGCTCTGGCGTGCAGTGGCGTGCTCTGGCATGCACTGGCGTGCTCTGGCGTGCACTGGCGTGCTCTGTCGTGCTCTGCTATGCAGAACTCAAGTGTTTGACAATAGAAATCCACTACCCGACAATAGAACTCAAATAACTTGAGTAATTTTTTAAAATTCAAGTGCTGTGATGTGCGTTTTTTTTTAACTTCTTGTTCATGATTTGCTCTATAAATGTATTGATTCAATAGACTTGATATAGTGTATTGGACATTGATTTACACATCGTGTAATTACAAAATGGTTTTAACAAGTGAAAAAAATATTATAGCAACTTCAAGTGCTGAGCTGTTCTCTGCTGTGCTCTGGCGTGCTCTGGCGTGCATTGACGTGCTCTGGCGTGCACTGGCGTGCTCTGGCGTGCACTGGCGTGCTCTGGCGTGCATTGACGTGCTCTAGCGTGCACTGGCGTGCTCTGGCGTGCTCTGGCGTGCACTGGCGTTTTCTGGCGTGCACTGGCGTGCTCTGGCGTGCACTGGCGTTCTCTGGTGTGAATTGGCGTGCTCTGGCGTGCACTGGTGTGCTCTGGTGTGAATTGGAGTGCTCTGGCGTGAAATGGCGTGCTCTGGCGTGCTCTGGCGTGCTCTGGCGTGCATTGACGTGCTCTGGCGTGCACTGGCGTACTGTGGCGTGCACTGGCGTGCTCTGGCGTACACTGGCGTGCTCTGGCTTGCATTGACGTGCTCTGGCGTGCACTGGCGTGCTCTGGTGTGAATTGGCGTGCTTTGGTGTGCACTGGCGTGCTCTGGCGTGCACTGGCGTGCTCTGGCGTGCACTGGCGTGCTCTGGCGTGCACTGGCGTGCTCTGGTGTGAATTGGAGTGCTCTGGCGTGCACTGGCGTGCTCTGGTGTGAATTGGCGTGCTCTGACGTGCACTAGCGTGCTTTGGCGTGCACTGGCGTGCACTGGCGTGCTCTGGCTTGCACTGGCGTGCTCTGGCGTGCACTGGCGTGCTCTGGCATGCACTGGCGTGCTCTGGCGTGAACTGGCGTGCTCTGGTTTGCACTGAAGTGCTCTGGTGTGAATTGGATTGCTCTGGCGTGCACTGGCGTGCTCTGGCGTGCACTGGCGTGCTTCGGCGTGCACTGGCTTGCTCTAGCGTGCACTGGCGTGCTCTGGTGTGAATTGGCGTGCTCTGGCGTGCACTGGCGTGCTCTGGTGTGAATTGGCGTGCTCTGGCGTGCACTGGTGTGCTCTGGTGTGAATTGGCGTGCTCTGGTGTGAATTGGCGGGCTCTGGCTTGTACTGGCGTGCTCTGGAGTGCACTGGCGTGCTCTGGCGTGCATTGACGTGCTCTGGCGTGCACTGGTGTGCTCTGGCGTGAACTGGCGTGCTCTGGCGTGCATTGAAGTGCTCTGGTGTGAATTGGAGTGCTCTGGCGTGCACTGGCGTGCATTGACGTGCTCGGGCGTGCACTGGCAAGCTCTGGCGTGCTCTGGCATGCTCTGGAGTGCACTGCGTGCTCTGGTGTGAATTGGCGTGCTCTGGCGTGCACTGGCGTGCTCTGGCCTGCACTGGCCATCTCTGGCGTGCTCTGGCGTGCTCTGCTATGCAGAAATCAAGTGCTTGACAATAGAAATCCACTACTCGACAAAAGAACTCAAATAACTTGAATAATTTTTAAAAATTCAAGTGCTGTGATGTGCGTTTTTCTAAAACTTTTTGTTCATGATTTGCTCTATAAATTATAAATAAATGCACTGGCGTGCTCTGGTGTGAATTGGAGTGCTCTGGCGTGAAATGGCGTGCTCTGGCGTGAAATGGCGTGCTCTGGCGTGCTCTTGCGTGCATTGACGTGCTCTGGCGTGCACTGGCGTACTGTGGCGTGCACTGGCGTGCTCTGGCGTGCACTGGCGTGCTCTGGCTTGCATTGACGTGCTCTGGCGTGCACTGGCGTGCTCTGGTGTGAATTGGCGTGCTTTGGTGTGCACTGGCGTGCTCTGGCGTGCACTGGCGTGCTCTGGCGTGCACTGGCGTGCTCTGGTGTGAATTGGCGTGCTCTGGCGTGCACTAGCGTGCTTTGGCGTGCACTGGCGTGCTCTGGCTTGCACTGGCGTGCTCTGGCTTGCACTGGCGTGCTCTGGCGTGCACTGGCGTGCTCTGGCATGCACTGGCGTGCTCTGGCGTGAACTGGCGTGCTCTGGTTTGCACTGAAGTGCTCTGGTGTGAATTGGAGTGCTCTGGCGTGCACTGGCGTGCTCTGGCGTGTACTGGCGTGCTTTGGCGTGCACTGGCTTGCTCTAGCGTGCACTGGCGTGCTCTGGTGTGAATTGGCGTGCTCTGGCGTGCACTGGCGTGCTCTGGCGTGCACTGGCGTGCTCTGGCGTGCACTGGCGTGCTCTGGCGTGCACTGGCGTGCTCTGGCGTGCGCTGGCGTGCTCTTGCGTGCATTGACGTGCTCTGACGTGCACTGATGTGCTCTGGCGTGCTCTGGTGTGCACTGGCATGCTTTGGCGTGCTCTGGCGTGCATTGACGTGCTCTGGCGTGCTCTGGCGTGCTCTGGCGTGCATTGACGTGCTCTGGCGTGCACTGGCGTGCTCTGGCGTGCTCTGGCGTGCATTGACGGGCTCTGGCGTGCACTGGCGTGCTCTGGCGTGCACTGGCATGCTCGTGTGTGAATTGATCGTGCTCTGGTGTGAATTGGCGTGCTCTGGCGTGTACTGGCGTGCTCTGGAGTGCACTGGCGTGCTCTGGCGTGCATTGACGTGCTCTCGCGTGCACTGGCGTGCTCTGGCGTGCATTGACGTTCTCTGGCGTGCACTGGCGTGCTCTTGCGTGCACTGGCGTGCATTGACGTGCTCTGGCGTAAACTGGCGTGCTCTGGCGTGCACTGGCGTGCTCTGGCGTGCATTGACGTGCTCTGGCGTGCACTGGCGTGCTCTGGTGTGAATTGGCGTGCTCTGGTGTAAATTGGCGTGCTCTGGCGTGTACTGGTGTGCTCTGGAGTGCACTGGCTTGCTATGGCGTGCATTGACGTGCTCTGGCGTGCACTGGCGTGCACTGGCGTGCACTGGCGTGCTCTTCCGTGCACTGGCTTGCTCTGGCATGCATTGGCGTGCTTTTGCGTGCACTGGCGTGCTCTGGCGTGCTCTGCTATGCAGAACTCAAGTGCTTGACAATAGAAATCCACTACCCGACAATAGAACTCAAATAACTTGAATAATTTTTAAAAATTCAAGTGCTGTGATGTGCGTTTTTTTTTAACTTTTTGTTCATGATTTGCTCTATAAATTTATTGATTCAATAGACTTGATATAGTGTATTGGACATTGATTTACACATCGTGTAATTAAAAAATGGTTTTAACAAGTGAAAAAAATATTATAGCAACTTCAAGTGCTGAGCTGTTCTCTGCTGTGCTCTACCGAGCTTTGGCGTGCACTGGCGTGCTCTGGCGTGCTCTGGCGTGCTCTGGCTTGCTCTGGCGTGCACTTGCGTGCACTGGCGTGCTCTGGCGTGCACTGGCTTTCTCTGGCGTGCACTGGCGTGCTCTTGCGTGCACTGGCGTGATGTGGCGTGCACTGGCGTGCACTGGCGTACTCTGGCGTGCACTGGCGTGCTCTGGCGTGCACTGGAGTGCTCTGGCGTGCACTGGCGTGCTCTGGCGTGCATTGACGTGCTCTGGCGTGCACTGGCGTGCTCTGGCGTGCACTGGCGTGCACTGGCGTGCTCTGGCATGCACTGGCGTGCTCTTGTGTGAATCGGCGTGTTCTGGTGTAAATTGGCGTGCTCTGGCGTGTACTGGCGTGCTCCGGAGTGCACTGGCTTGCTCTGGCGTGGATTGACGTGCTCTGGCGTGCACTGGCGTGCTCTGGCGTGAACTGACGTGCTCTGGCTTGCACTGGCGTGCTCTGGTGTAAATTGGAGTGCTCTGGCGTGCACTGGCGTGCTCTTTCGTTCACTGGCGTGCTCTTTCGTTCACTGGCGTGCTCTGGCGTGCACTGGCGTGCTCTGGGGTGCATTGACGTGCACTGGCATGCTCTGGCGTGCAGTGCGTGCTCTGGCGTGCACTGGTGTGCTCTGGCGTGCACTGGCGTGCTCTGGCGTGCACTCGGGTGCTCTAGCGTGCACTGGCGTGCTCTGGCGTGCACTGGCGTGCTCTGGCATGCACTGGCGTGCTCTGGCGTGCACTGGCGTGCTCTGGCATGCACTGGCGTGCTCTGGTGTGAATTTGCGTGTTCTGTTGTAAATTGGCGTGCTCTGGCGTGTACTGGCATGCTCTGGAGTGCACTGGCTTGCTCTGGCGTGCACTGGCGTGCTCTGGCGTTAACTGACGTGCTCTGGCGTGCACTGGCGTGCTCTGGTGTAAATTGGAGTGCTTTGGCGTGCACTGGCGTGCACTGGCGTGCTCTTTCGTTCACTGGCGTGCAATGGCGTGCACTGGCGTGCTCTGGCGTGCTCTGGCGTGCACTGGCGTGCTCTGGGGTGCATTGACGTGCTCTGGCGTGCACTGGCGTGCTCTGACGTGCACTGGCATGCTCTGGCGTGCACTGCGTGCTCTGGCGTGCACTGGTGTGCTCTGGCGTGCACTGGCGTGCACTGGGGTGCTCTGGCGTGCACTGGCGTGCTCTGGCATGCACTGGCGTGCTCTGGCGTGCACTGGCGTGCTCTGGCGTGCTCTGCTTTGCAGAACTCAAGTGTTTGACAATAGAAATCCAATACCCGACAATAGAACTCAAATAACTTGATTAATTTTTTAAAATTCAAGTGCTGTGATGTGCGTTTTTTTTAACTTTTTGTTCATGATTTGCTCTATAAATTTATTGATTCAATAGACTTGATATACTGTATTGGACATTGATTTACAAATCGTGTAATCAAAAAATGGTTTTAACAAGTGAAAAAAATATTATAGCAACTTCAAGTGCTGAGCTGTTCTCTGCTGTACTCTGGCGTGCTCTGGCGTTCATTGACGTGCTCTGGCGTGCACTGGCGTGAACTGGCGTGCTCTGGCGTGCACTGGCGTGCTCTGCTGTGAATTGGAGTGCTCTGGCGTGTACTGGCGTGCTCCGGCGTGCTCTGGTTTGAATTGGACTACTCTGGCGTGCTCTGGCGTGCATTGACGTGCTCTGGCGTGCACTGGCGTGCTCTGGCGTGCTCTGGCGTGCTCTGGCGTGCACTGGCGTGCTCTGGCGTGCACTGGCGTGCTCTGGCGTGCACTGGCGTGCTCTGGCGTGCACTGGCTTGCTCTGGCGTGCTTTGGCGTGCTCTGGCGTGCACTGGGGTGCTCTGGCGTGCACTGGCGTGCTCTGGCGTGCACTGGCGTGCACTGGCGTGCACTGGCGTGCTCTGGCGTGCACTGGCGTGCTCTGGCATGCTCTGGCGTGCTCTGGCGTGCTCTGGCGTGCACTGGCGTGCTCTGGCGTGCATTACCGTGCTCTGGTGTGAATTGGCGTGCTCTGGTGTGAATTTGCGTGCTCTGGTGTGAATTTGAGTGCTCTGGCGTGCTCTTGCGTGCACTGGCGTGCACTGGCGTGCTCTGGCGTGCATTACCGTGCTCTGGTGTGAATTGGCGTGCTCTGGCGTGCACTGGCGTGCTCTGGTGTGAATTGGAGTGCTCTGACGTGAATTGGCGTATTCTGGCGTGTACTGGCGTGCTCTGGAGTGCACTGGCGTTCTCTGGCGTGCATTGACGTGCTCTGGCGTGCACTGGCTTGCTCTGGCGTGAACTGGCGTGCTCTGGCGTGCACTGAAGTGCTCAGGTGTGAATTGGAGTGCTCTGGCGTGCACTGGCGTGCTCTGGCGTGCATTGACGTGCTCTGGCGTGCACTGGCGTGCTCTGGCGTGCACTGGCATGCTCTGGAGTGCACTGCGTGCTCTGGTGTGAATTGGCGTGCTCTGGCGTGCACTGGCGTGCTCTGGCGTGCACTGGCGTTCTCTGGCGTGCACTGGCGTGCTCTGGCGTGCTCTGCTATGCAGAAATCAAGTGCTTGACAATAGAAATCCACTACTCGACAATAGAACTCAAATAACTTGAATAATTTTTAAAAATTCAAGTGCTGTGATGTGCGTTTTTCTAAAATTTTTTGTTCATGATTTGCTCTATAAATTATATT
This sequence comes from Daphnia pulicaria, assembly GCF_021234035.1. Lineage (NCBI taxonomy): Eukaryota > Metazoa > Arthropoda > Branchiopoda > Diplostraca > Daphniidae > Daphnia > Daphnia pulicaria. Next base: position 9,736,386 of record NC_060919.1, on the reverse strand, counting down.
AAATGCATTGGCGTGCTCTGGTGTTAATTGGAGTGCTCTGGCGTGCTCTGGCATGCTCTGGTTTGAATTGGCGTACTCTGGTGTGAATTGGCGTGCTCTAGCGTGCACTAGCGTGCTCTGGCTTGCATTGACGTGCTCTGGCGTGCACTGGCGTGCTCTGGTGTGAATTGGCGTGCTTTGGTGTGCACTGGCGTTCTCTGGCGTGCACTGGCGTGCTCTGGCGTGCTCTGGTGTGAATTGGCGTGCTCTGGCGTGCACTGGCGTGCTCTGGTGTGAATTGGCGTGCTCTGGCGTGCACTGGCGTGCTCTGGCGTGCACTGGCGTGCTCTGGCGTGCACTGGCGTGCTCTGGCGTGCACTAGCGTGCTCTCGTTTGCACTGGCGTGCTCTGGCGTGCTCTGCTATGCAGAACTCAAGTGCTTGACAATAGAAATCCACTACCCGACAATAGAACTCAAATAATTTGAATAATTTTTAAAAATTCAAGTGCTGTGATGTGCGTTTTTCTAATACTTTTTGTTCATGATTTGCTTTATAAATTTATTGAATAGACTTGAAATGGTGTATTGGACATTAATTTACACATCCTGTAATCAAAAAATGGTTTTAACAAGAAAAAAAAAATTTATAGCAACTTCCAGTGCTGAGCTGTTCTCTGCTGTGCTCTACCGTGCTCTGGCGTGCACTGACGTGCTCTGGCGTGCTCTGGCTTGCCCTGGCTTGTTCTTGCGTCCACTGGAGTGCTCTGGCGTGCACTGGCATGCTCTGGCGTGCACTGGCGTGCTCTGGTGTTAATTGGTGTGCTTTGGCGTGCACTGGCGTGCTCTGGCGTGCTCTAGCAAGCATTGACGTGCTCTGGCGTGCACTGGCATGCTCTGGTGTGAATTGGCGTGCTCTGGTGTGAATTGGCGTGCTCTGGCGTGTACTGGCGTGCTCTGGAGTGCACTGGCGTGCTCTGGCGTGCATTGACGTGCTCTGGCGTGCACTGGCGTGCTCTGGCGTGAACTGGCGTGCTCTGGCGTGCATTGGCGTGCTCTGGTGTGAATTGGAGTGCTCTGGCGTAAACTGGCGTGCTCTGGCGTGCTCTGGCGTGCTCTGGTTTGAATTGGCGTACTCTGGCGTGCACTGGCGTGCTCTGGCGTGCACATGCGTGCTCTGGCGTGCATTGACGCGCTCTGGCGTGCACTGGCGTGCTCTGGCGTGCACTGGCGTGCTCTGGCGTGCATTGACGTGCTCTGGCGTGCACTGGCGTGCTCTTGCGTGCACTGGCATGCTCTGGCGTGCATTGACGTGCTCTGTCTTGCTCTGGCGTGTTCTGCTATGCAGAACTCAAGTGCTTGACAATAGAAATCCACTAGCCGACAATAGAACTCAAATAACTTGATTTATTTTTAAAAATTGAAGTGCTGTGATGTTGGCGTGCACTGGCGTGCTCTGGCATGCACTGGCGTGCTCTGGTGTGAATTGGCGTGTTCTGGTGTAAATTGGCGTGCTCTGGCGTGTACTGGCGTGCTCTGGAGTGCACTGGCTTTCTCTGGCGTGCATTGACGTGCTCTGGCGTGCACTGGCGTGCTCTGGCGTGAACTGACGTGCTCTGGCGTGCACGGGCGTGCTCTGGTGTGCACTGGCGTGCTCTGCCGTGCACTGGCGTGCTCTGGCATGCACTGGCGTGCTCTGGCGTGCACTGGCGTGCTCTGGCGTGCACTGGAGTGCTCTGCCGTGCACTGGCGTGCTCTGGCATGCACTGGCGTGCTCTGGCGTGCACTGGCGTGCTCTGGCGTGCTCTGCTTTGCAGAACTCAAGTGTTTGACAATAGAAATCCACTACCCGACAATAGAACTCAAATAACTTGATTAATTTTTTAAAATTCAAGTGCTGTGATGTGCGTTTTTCTAAAACTTTTTGTTCATGATTTGCTCTATAAATTATAAATAAATGCACTGGCGTGCTCTGGTGTGAATTGGAGTGCTCTGGCGTGAAATGGCGTGCTCTGGCGTGCTCTGGCGTGCATTGACGTGCTCTGGCGTGCACTGGCGTACTGTGGCGTGCACTGGCGTGCTCTGGCGTGCACTGGCGTGCTTTTGCTTGCATTGACGTGCTCTGGCGTGCACTGGCGTGCTCTGGTGTGAATTGGCGTGCTTTGGTGTGCACTGGCGTGCTCTGGCGTGCACTGGCGTGCTCTGGCGTGCTCTGGCGTGCTCTGGTGTGAATTGGAGTGCTCTGGCGTGCACTGGCGTGCTCTGGCATGCACTGGCGTGCACTGGCGTGCACTGGCGTGCTCTGGAGTGCTCTGCTATGCAGAACTCAAGTTCTTGACAATAGAAATCAACTACCCGACAATAGAACTAAAATAATTTGAATAATTTTTAAAAATTCAAGTGCTGTGATGTGCGTTTTTCTAAAACTTTTTGTTCATGATTTGCTTTATAAATTTATTGATTCAATAGACTTGAAATGGTGTATTGGACATTGATTTACACATCCTGTAATTAAAAAATGGTTTTAACAAGTGAAAAAAATATTATAGCAACTTCAAGTGCTGAGCTGTTCTCTGCTGTGCTCTACCGTGCTCTGGCGTGCTCTGGCGTGCTCTGGCGTGCTCTGGCGTGCGCTGGCGTGCTCTTGCGTGCATTTACGTGCTCTGACGTGCACTGATGTGCTCTGGCGTGCACTGGCGTGCTCTGGTGTGCACTGGCATGCTCTGGCGTGCTCTGGCGTGCATTGACGTGCTTTGGCGTGCTCTGGCGTGCTCTGGCGTGCATTGACGTGCTCTGGCGTGCACTGGCGTGCTCTGGCGTGCTCTGGCTTGCTCTGGTGTGAATTGGCGTGCTCTGGCGTGGATTGGCATTCTCTGGTGTGAATTGGAGTGCTCTGGCGTAAACTGGCGTGCTCTGGCGTGCTCTGGCGTGCTCTGGTTTGAATGGGCGTACTCTGGCGTGCACTGGCGTGCTCTGGCGTGCACATGCGTGCTCTGGCGTGCATTGACGCGCTCTGGCGTGCTCTGGCGTGCTCTGGCATGCTCTGGCGTGCACTGGCGTGAACTGGCGTGCTCTGGCGTGCACTGGCGTGCTCTGGCGTGCGCTGGCGTGTTCTTGCGTGCATTGACGTGCTCTGGCGTGCACTGATGTGCTCTGGCGTGCACTGGCGTGCTTTGGTGTGCACTGGCATGCTCTGGCGTGCTCTGGCGTGCATTGACGTGCTCTGGCGTGCTCTGGCGTGCATTGACGTGCTCTGGCGTGCACTGGCGTGCTCTGGTGTAAATTGGAGTGCTCTGGCGTGCACTGGCGTGCTCTGGCGTGCACTGGCGTACTCTGGCGTGCACTGGCGTGCTCTGGGTCTTATTGACGTGGTCTGCCGTGCTCTGGCGTGCACTGGCTTGCTCTGGCGTGCACTGACATCCTCTGGCGTGCACTGGCATCCTCTGGCGTGCACTGGCGTGCTTTGGCGTGCACTGGCTTGCTCTGGCGTGCACTGGCGTGCTCTGGTGTGAATTGGCGTGCTCTGGCTTGCTCTGGCGTGCTCTGGCGTGAACTGGCGTGCTCTGGCGTGCACTGGCGTGCTCTGGCGTGCGCTGGCGTGTTCTTGCGTGCATTGACGTGCTCTGGCGTGCACTGATGTGCTCTGGCGTGCACTGGCGTGCTTTGGTGTGCACTGGCATGCTCTGGCGTGCTCTGGCGTGCATTGACGTGCTCTGGCGTGCTCTGGCGTGCACTGGCGTGCTCTGGCGTGCACTGGCGTGCACTGGCGTGCTCTGGCGTGCACTGGCGTGCACTGGCGTGCTCTGGCGTGCACTGGTGTGCTCTGGGGTGCATTTACGTGCTCTGGTGTGAATTGGCGTTCTCTGGCGTGTACTGGCGTGCTCTGGCGTGAACTGACGTGCTCTGGCGTGCACTGGCGTGCTCTGGTGTAAATTGGAGTGCTCTGGCGTGCACTGGCGTGCTCTGGCGTGCACTGGCGTGCTCTGGCGTGCAATGGCGTACTCTGGCGTGCACTGGCGTGCTCTGGGTCGCATTGACGTGCTCTGGCGTGCACTGGCATCCTCTGGCGTGCACTGGCGTGCATTGACGTGCTCTGGCGTGCACTGGCGTGCTCTGGCGTGCACTGGCGTGCACTGGCGTGCTCTGGCGTGCATTGCCGTGCTCTGGCGTGCACTGGCGTGCTCTGGCGTGAACTGACGTGCTCTGGCGTGCACTGGCGTGCTCTGGTGTAAATTGGAGTGCTCTGGCGTGCACTGGCGTGCTCTGGCGTGCACTGGCGTGCTCTGGCGTGCAATGGCGTACTCTGGCGTGCACTGGCGTGCTCTGGGTCGCATTGACGTGCTCTGGCGTGCACTGGCATCCTCTGGCGTGCACTGGCGTGCATTGACGTGCTCTGGCGTGCACTGGCGTGCTCTGGCGTGCACTGGCGTGCACTGGCGTGCTCTGGCGTGCATTGCCGTGCTCTGGCGTGCACTGGCGTGCTCTGGCGTGCTCTGGCGTTCACTGGCGTGCTCTGGCTTGCACTGGCGTTCTCTGGTGTGAATTGGCGTGCTCTGGCGTGCACTGGCGTGCTCTGGCGTGCACTGGCATGCTCTGGTGTGAATTGGCGTGCTCTGGTGTGAATTGGCGTGCTCTGGTGTGAATTGGCGTGCTCTGGCGTGTACTGGCATGCTCTGGAGTGCACTGGCGTGCTCTGGCGTGCATTGACGTGCTCTGGCGTGCACTGGCGTGAACTGACGTGCTTTGGCGTGCACTGGCGTGAACTGACGTGCTCTGGCGTGCACTGGCGTGCTCTGGTGTAAATTGGAGAGCTCTGGCGTGCACTGGCGTGCTCTGGCGTGCACTGGCGTGCTCTGGCGTGCACTGGCGTGCTCTGGCGTGCACTGGCGTGCTCTGGCGTGCACTGGCGTGCTCTGGCGTGCACTGGCGTGCTCTGGCGTGAACTGGCGTGCTCTGGCGTGCACTGGCGTGCTCTGGCGTGCTCTGGCTTGCTCTGGTGTGAATTGGCGTGCTCTGGCGTGGATTGGCATTCTCTGGTGTGAATTGGAGTGCTCTGGCGTAAACTGGCGTGCTCTGGCGTGCTCTGGCGTGCTCTGGTTTGAATGGGCGTACTCTGGCGTGCACTGGCGTGCTCTGGCGTGCACATGCGTGCTCTGGCGTGCATTGACGCGCTCTGGCGTGCACTGGCGTGCTCTGGCGTGCATTGACGCGCTCTGGCGTGCACTGGCGTGCTCTGGCGTGCACTGGCGTGCTCTGGCGTGCACTGGCGTGCTCTGGCGTGCATTGACGTGCTCTTGCGTGCACTGGCATGCTCTTGCGTGCATTGACGTGCTCTGTCTTGCTCTGGCGTGCTCTGCTATGCAGAACTCAAGTGCTTGACAATAGAAATCCACTAGCCGACAATAGAACTCAAATAACTTGAATAATTTTTAAAAATTCAAGTGCTGTGATGTGCGTTTTTCTAAAAATTTTTGTTCATAATTTGCTCGATAAATTTATTGACAATAGACTTGAAATGGTGTATTGGACATTGATTTACATATCCTGTAATTAAAAAATGGTTTTAACAAGTGAAAAAAATATTATAGCAACTTCAAGTGCTGAGCTGTTCTCTGCTGTGCTCTACCGTGCTCTGGCGTGCACTGGCGTGCTCTGGCGTGCTCTGGCTTGCTCTGGCTTGTTCTTGCGTCCACTGGAGTGCTCTGGCGTGCACTGGCGTGCTCTGGTGTTAATTGGCGTGCTCTGACATGCACTGGCGTGCTTTGGCGTGCACTGGCTTGCTCTGGCGTGCACTGGCGTGCTCTGGTGTGAATTGGCGTTCTCTGGCGTGCATTGACGTGCTCTGGCGTGCTCTGGCGTGCACTGGCGTGCAATGGCGTGCTCTGGCGTGCTCTGGCGTGCACTGGCGTGCTCTGGCGTGCTCTGGCGTGCTCTGGCATGCTCTGGCGTGCACTGGCGTGAACTGGCGTGCTCTGGCGTGCACTGGCGTGCTCTGGCGTGCGCTGGCGTGTTCTTGCGTGCATTGACGTGCTCTGGCGTGCACTGATGTGCTCTGGCGTGCACTGGCGTGCTTTGGTGTGCACTGGCATGCTCTGGCGTGCTCTGGCGTGCATTGACGTGCTCTGGCGTGCTCTGGCGTGCATTGACGTGCTCTGGCGTGCACTGGCGTGCTCTGGTGTAAATTGGAGTGCTCTGGCGTGCACTGGCGTGCTCTGGCGTGCACTGGCGTACTCTGGCGTGCACTGGCGTGCTCTGGGTCTTATTGACGTGGTCTGCCGTGCTCTGGCGTGCACTGGCTTGCTCTGGCGTGCACTGACATCCTCTGGCGTGCACTGGCATCCTCTGGCGTGCACTGGCGTGCTTTGGCGTGCACTGGCTTGCTCTGGCGTGCACTGGCGTGCTCTGGTGTGAATTGGCGTGCTCTGGCTTGCTCTGGCGTGCTCTGGCGTGAACTGGCGTGCTCTGGCGTGCACTGGCGTGCTCTGGCGTGCGCTGGCGTGTTCTTGCGTGCATTGACGTGCTCTGGCGTGCACTGATGTGCTCTGGCGTGCACTGGCGTGCTTTGGTGTGCACTGGCATGCTCTGGCGTGCTCTGGCGTGCATTGACGTGCTCTGGCGTGCTCTGGCGTGCACTGGCGTGCTCTGGCGTGCACTGGCGTGCACTGGCGTGCTCTGGCGTGCACTGGCGTGCACTGGCGTGCTCTGGCGTGCACTGGTGTGCTCTGGGGTGCATTTACGTGCTCTGGTGTGAATTGGCGTTCTCTGGCGTGTACTGGCGTGCTCTGGCGTGAACTGACGTGCTCTGGCGTGCACTGGCGTGCTCTGGTGTAAATTGGAGTGCTCTGGCGTGCACTGGCGTGCTCTGGCGTGCACTGGCGTGCTCTGGCGTGCAATGGCGTACTCTGGCGTGCACTGGCGTGCTCTGGGTCGCATTGACGTGCTCTGGCGTGCACTGGCATCCTCTGGCGTGCACTGGCGTGCATTGACGTGCTCTGGCGTGCACTGGCGTGCTCTGGCGTGCACTGGCGTGCACTGGCGTGCTCTGGCGTGCATTGCCGTGCTCTGGCGTGCACTGGCGTGCTCTGGCGTGAACTGACGTGCTCTGGCGTGCACTGGCGTGCTCTGGTGTAAATTGGAGTGCTCTGGCGTGCACTGGCGTGCTCTGGCGTGCACTGGCGTGCTCTGGCGTGCAATGGCGTACTCTGGCGTGCACTGGCGTGCTCTGGGTCGCATTGACGTGCTCTGGCGTGCACTGGCATCCTCTGGCGTGCACTGGCGTGCATTGACGTGCTCTGGCGTGCACTGGCGTGCTCTGGCGTGCACTGGCGTGCACTGGCGTGCTCTGGCGTGCATTGCCGTGCTCTGGCGTGCACTGGCGTGCTCTGGCGTGCTCTGGCGTTCACTGGCGTGCTCTGGCTTGCACTGGCGTTCTCTGGTGTGAATTGGCGTGCTCTGGCGTGCACTGGCGTGCTCTGGCGTGCACTGGCATGCTCTGGTGTGAATTGGCGTGCTCTGGTGTGAATTGGCGTGCTCTGGTGTGAATTGGCGTGCTCTGGCGTGTACTGGCATGCTCTGGAGTGCACTGGCGTGCTCTGGCGTGCATTGACGTGCTCTGGCGTGCACTGGCGTGAACTGACGTGCTTTGGCGTGCACTGGCGTGAACTGACGTGCTCTGGCGTGCACTGGCGTGCTCTGGTGTAAATTGGAGAGCTCTGGCGTGCACTGGCGTGCTCTGGCGTGCACTGGCGTGCTCTGGCGTGCACTGGCGTGCTCTGGCGTGCACTGGCGTGCTCTGGCGTGCACTGGCGTGCTCTGGCGTGCACTGGCGTGCTCTGGCGTGAACTGGCGTGCTCTGGCGTGCACTGGCGTGCTCTGGAGTGCACTAGCGTGGTCTGGGGTGCATTGACGTACTCTGGTGTGAATTGGCTTGCTCTGGCGTGTACTGGCGTGCTCTGGAGTGCACTGGCTTGCTCTGGCGTGCATTGACATGCTCTGGCGTCCACTGGCGTGCTCTGGCGTGAACTGACATGCTCTGGCGTGCACTGGCGTGCTCTGGTGTGAATTGGCGTGCTCTGGTGTGAATTGGCGTTCTCTGGCGTGTACTGGCGTGCTCTGGAGTTCACTGGCTTGCTCTGGCGTGCATTGACGTGCTCTGGCGTCCACTGGCGTGCTCTGGCGTGAACTGACGTGCTCTGGCGTGCACTGGCGTGCTCTGGTGTAAATTGGAGTGCTCTGGCGTGCACTGGCGTGCTCTGGCGTGCACTGGCGTGCTCTGGCGTGCAATGGCGTACTCTGGCGTGAACTGGCGTGCTCTGGGTCGCATTGACGTTCTCTGGCGTGCACTGGCGTGCTCTGGCGTGCACTGGCATCCTCTGGCGTGCACTGGCGTGCTCTGGCTTGCACTGGCGTGCTCTGGCGTGCACTGGCGTGCTCTGGCGTGCACTGGCGTGCTCTGGCGTGCTCTGGCGTGCACTGGCGTGCTCTGGCTTGCACTGGCGTTCTCTGGTGTGAATTGGCGTGCTCTGGCGTGCACTGGCGTGCTCTGGCGTGCACTGGCGTGCTCTGGTGTGAATTGGCGTGCTCTGGTGTGAATTGGCGTGCTCTGGTGTGAATTGGCGTGCTCTGGCGTGTACTGGCATGCTCTGGAGTGCACTGGCGTGCTTTGGCGTGCATTGACGTGCTCTGGCGTGCACTGGCGTGAACTGACGTGCTCTGGCGTGCACTGGCGTGAACTGACGTGCTCTGGCGTGGACTGGCGTGCTCTGGTGTAAATTGGAGTGCTCTGGCGTGCACTGGCGTGCTCTGGCGTGCACTGGCGTGCTCTGGCGTGCACTGGCGTGCTCTGGCGTGCACTGGCGTGCTCTGGCGTGCACTGGCGTGCTCTGGCGTGCACTGGCGTGCTCTGGCGTGCACTGGCGTGCTCTGGCGTGCACTGGCTTGCTCTGGCGTGTACTGGCGTGCTCTGGAGTGCACTGGCTTGCTCTGGCGTGCATTGACATGCTCTGGCGTCCACTGGCGTGCTCTGGCGTGAACTGACATGCTCTGGCGTGCACTGGCGTGCTCTGGTGTGAATTGGCGTGCTCTGGTGTGAATTGGCGTGCTCTGGCGTGTACTGGCGTGCTCTGGAGTGCGCTGGCGTGCTCTTGCGTGCATTGACGTGCTCTGGCGTGCACTGATGTGCTCTGGCGTGCACTGACAATAGAACTCAAATAACTTGAATAATTTTTTAAAATTCAAGTGCTGTGATGTGCGTTTTTTTTTAACTTTTTGTTCATAATTTGCTCTATAAATTTATTGATTCAATAAACTTGATATAGTGTATTGGACATTGATTTACACATCGTGTAATTAAAAAATGGTTTTAACAAGTGAAAAAAATATTATAGCAACTTCAAGTGCTGAGCTGTTCTCTGCTGTGCTCTGGCGTGCTCTGGCGTGCATTGACGTGCTCTGGCGTGCACTGGCGTGCTCTGGCGTGCACTGGCGTGCTCTGGCGTAAACTGGCGTGCACTGGCGTGCACTGGCGTGCTCTGGCGTGCTCTGGCGTGTACTGGCGTGCTCTGGAGTGCACTGGCTTGCTCTGGCGTGCATTGACGTGCTCTGGCGTGCACTGACGTGCTCTGGCGTGAACTGACGTGCTCTGGCGTGCACTGGCTTGCTCTGGTGTAAATTGGAGTGCTCTGGCGTGCACTGGCGTGCTCTGGGGTGCATTGACGTGCTCTGGTGTGAATTGGCGTGCTCTTGCGTGTACTTGCGTGCTCTGGAGTGCACTGGCTTGCTCTGGCGTGCATTGACATGCTCTGACGTCCACTGGCGTGCACTGGCATGCTCTGGTGTGAATTGGCGTGCTCTGGCGTGCACTAACGTGCTCTGGCGTGCTCTTGCGTGCACTGGCGTGCTCTGGTGTGAATTGGCGTACTGTGGCGTGCACTGGCGTGCTAATGCTTTCACTGGCGTGCTCTGGCTTGCATTGACGTGCTCTGGCGTGCACTGGCGTGCTCTGGTGTGAATTTGCGTGCTTTGGTGTGCACTGGCGTGCTCTGGCGTGCACTGGCTTGCTCTGGCGTGCACTGGCGTGCTCTGGCGTGCTCTGGTGTGAATTGGCGTGCTCTGGCGTGCACTGGCGTGCTCTGGTGTGTGAATTGGCGTGCTCTGGTTTGCACTGGCGTGCTCTGGCGTGCACTGGCGTGCTCTGGCGTGCACTGGCGTGCTCTGGCGTGCATTGACGTGCTCTGGCGTGCACTGGCGTGCTCTGGCGTGCACTGGCGTGCTCTGGCGTGCACTGGCGTGCTCTGGCGTGCTCTGGCGTGCTCTGGCGTGCTCTGGCGTGCACTGGCGTTCTCTGGCGTGCACTGGCGTGCTCTGGCGTGCACTGGCGTGCTCTTGCGTGCATTGACGTGCTCTGGCGTGCACTGATGTGCTCTGGCGTGCACTGGCGTGCTCTGGTGTGCACTGGCATGCTCTGGCGTGCGCTGGCGTGCTCTTGCGTGCATTGACGTGCTCTGGCGTGCACTGATGTGCTCTGGCGTGCACTGGCGTGCTCTGGTGTGCACTGGCATGCACTGGCGTGCTCTGGCGTGCATTGACGTGCTCTGGCGTGCTCTGGCGTGCTCTGGCGTGCATTGACGTGCTCTGGCGTGCACTGGCGTGCTCTGGTGTGCACTGGCATGCACTGGCGTGCTCTGGCGTGCATTGACGTGCTCTGGCGTGCTCTGGCGTGCTCTGGCGTGCATTGACGTGCTCTGGCGTGCACTGGCGTGCTCTGGCGTGCTCTGGCGTGCATTGACGTGCTCTGGCGTGCACTGACGTGCTCTGGCATGCATTGACGTGCTCTGGCGTGCACTGGCATGCTCTGGTGTGAATTGGCGTGCTCTGGTGTGAATTGGCGTGCTCTGGCGTGTACTGGCGTGCTCTGGAGTGCACCGGCATGCTCTGGCGTGCATTGACGTGCTCTGGCGTGCACTGGCGTGCTCTGGCGTGAACTGGCGTGCTCTGGCGTGCTCTGGCGTGCTCTGGTGTGAATTGGAGTGCTCTGTTGTGTACTGGCGTGCTCTGGCGTGCTCTGGTTTAAATTGGCGTACTCTGGCGTGCACTGGCGTGCTCTGGCGTGCATTGACGTGCTCTGGCGTGCTCTGGCGTGCACTGGTGTGCTCTGGCGTGCATTGACGTACTCTGGCGTGCACTGGCGTGCTCTTGCGTGCACTGGCATGCTCTGGCGTGCATTGACGTGCTCTGGCGTGCACTGGCTTGCTCTGGTGTGAATTGGCGTGCTCTGGCGTGCACTGGCGTGCTTTTTCGTGCTCTGGCGTGCTCTGGCGTGCTCTGCTATGCAGATCTCAAGTGCTTGACAATAGAAATCCACTACCCGACAATAGAACTCAAATAACTTGAATAATTTTTAAAAATGCAAGTGCTGTGATGTGCGTTTTTCTAAAATTTTTTGTTCATGATTTGCTCTATAAATGTATTGATTCAATTGACTTGAAATGGTGTATTGGACATTGATTTACACATCCTGTAATTAAAAAATGGTTTTAACAAGTGAAAAAAATATTTAAGCAACTTCAAGTGCTGAGCTGTTCTCTGCTGTGCTCTACCGTGCTCTGGCGTGCACTGGCGTGCTCTGGCGTGCTCTGGCGTGCATTGACGTGCTCTGGCGTGCACTGGCGTGCTCTGGCGTGCACTGGCGTGCTCTGGCGTGCACTGGCGTGCTCTGGCGTGCTCTGGAATGCTCTGGCGTGCTCTGGCGTGCACTGGCGTGCTCTGGCGTGCACTGGCGTGCTCTTGCGTGCATTGACGTGCTCTGGCGTGCACTGATGTGCTCTGGCGTGCACTGGCGTGCTCTGGTGTGCACTGGCATGCACTGGCGTGCTCTGGCGTGCATTGACGTGCTCTGGCGTGCTCTGGCGTGCTCTGGCGTGCATTGACGTGCTCTGGCGTGCACTGGCGTGCTCTGGTGTGCACTGGCATGCACTGGCGTGCTCTGGCGTGCATTGACGTGCTCTGGCGTGCTCTGGCGTGCTCTGGCGTGCATTGACGTGCTCTGGCGTGCACTGGCGTGCTCTGGCGTGCTCTGGCATGCATTGACGTGCTCTGGCGTGCACTGACGTGCTCTGGCATGCATTGACGTGCTCTGGCGTGCACTGGCATGCTCTGGTGTGAATTGGCGTGCTCTGGTGTGAATTGGCGTGCTCTGGCGTGTACTGGCGTGCTCTGGAGTGCACCGGCATGCTCTGGCGTGCATTGACGTGCTCTGGCGTGCACTGGCGTGCTCTGGCGTGAACTGGCGTGCTCTGGCGTGCTCTGGCGTGCTCTGGTGTGAATTGGAGTGCTCTGTTGTGTACTGGCGTGCTCTGGCGTGCTCTGGTTTGAATTGGCGTACTCTGGCGTGCACTGGCGTGCTCTGGCGTAAACTGGCGTGCTCTGGCGTGCATTGACGTGCTCTGGCGTGCACTGGCGTGCTCTTGCGTGCACTGGCATGCTCTTGCGTGCATTGACGTGCTCTGGCGTGCACTGGCTTGCTCTGGTGTGAATTGGCGTGCTCTGGCGTGCACTGGCGTGCTCTGTCGTGCTCTGGCGTGCTCTGGCGTGCTCTGCTATGCAGAACTCAAGTGCTTGACAATAGAAATCCACTACCCGACAATAGAACTCAAATAACTTGAATAATTTTTAAAAATTCAAGTGCTGTGATGTGCGTTTTTCTAAAACTTTTTGTTCATGATTTGCTCTATAAATTTATTGATTAAATAGACTTGAAATGGTGTATTGGACATTGATTTACACATTCTGTAATTAAAAAATGGTTTTAACAAGTGAAAAAAATATTATAGCAACTTCAAGTGCTGAGCTGTTCTCTGCTGTGTTCTACCGTGCTCTGGCGAGCACTGGGGTTTTCTGGCGTGCTCTGGCGTGCATTGACGTGATCTGGCGTGCACTGGCGTGCTCTGGGGTGCACTGGAGTGCTCTGGCGTGCAGTGGCGTGCTCTGTCGTGCTCTGTCGTGCTCTGTCGTGCTCTGCTATGCAGAACTCAAGTGCTTGACAATAGAAATTCACTACCCGACAATAGAACTCAAATAACTTGAATAATTTTTAAAAATTCAAGTGCTGTGATGTGCGTTTTTCTAAAACTTTTTGTTCATGATTTGCTCTATAAATGTATTGATTCAATAGACTTGAAATGGTGTATTGGACATTGATTTACACATCCTGTAATAAAAAAATGGTTTTAACAAGTGAAAAAAATATTATAGCAACTTCAAGTGCTGAGCTGTTCTCTGCTGTGCTCTACCGTGCTCTGGCGTGCACTGGGGTTTTCTGGCGTGCTCTGGCGTGCATTGACGTGCTCTGGTGTGCACTGGCGTGCTCTGGCGTGCACTGGCGTGCTCTGGCGTGCATTGACGTGCTCTGGCGTGCACTGGCGTGCTCTGGTGTGAATTGGCGTGCTCTTGTGTGAATTGGCGTGCTCTGGCGTGTACTGGCGTGCTCTGGAGTGCAATGGCGTGCTCTGGCGTGCATTGAAGTGCTCTGGCGTGCACTGGCGTGCTCTGGCGTGCACTGGCGTGCTCTGGCGTGCACTGGCGTGCTCTGGCGTGCACTGGCGTGCTCTGGCGTGCACTGGCGTGCTCTGGCGTGCACTGGCGTGCACTGGCGTGCTCTGTCGTGCTCTGTCGTTCTCTGGCGTGCTCTGCTATGCAGAACTCAAGTGATTGACAATAGAAATCCACTACCCGACAATAGAACTCAAATAACTTGAATAATTTTTAAAAATTCAAGTGCTGTGATGTGCGTTTTTCTAAAACTTTTTGTTCATGATTTGCTCTATAAATGTATTGATTCAATAAACTTGAAATGGTGTATTGGACATTGATTTACACATCCTGTAATTAAAAAATGGTTTTAACAAGTGAAAAAAATATTTTAGCAACTTCAAGTGCTGAGCTGTTCTCTGCTTTGCTCTACCGTGCTCTGGCGTGCACTGGCGTTCTCTGGCGTGCTCTGGCGTGCATTGACGTGCTCTGGCGTGCTCTGGCGTGCATTGACGTGCTCTGGCGTGCACTGGTGTGCTCTGGTGTGAATTGGCGTGCTCTGGTGTGAATTGGCGTGCTCTGGCGTGTACTGGCGTGCTCTGGAGTGCACTGGCGTGCTCTGACGTGCATTGACGTGCTCTGGCGTGCTCTGGCGTGCTCTGGCGTGAACTGGCGAGCTCTGGCGTGCACTAGCGTGCTCTGGTGTGAATTGGAGTGATCTGGCGTGCACTGGCGTGCTCTGGTTTGAATTGGCGTACTCTGGCGTGCACTGGCGTGCTCTGGCGTGCACTGGCGTGCTCTGGCGTGCATTGACGTGCTCTGGCGTGCACTGGCGTACTCTGGCGTGCACTGGCGTGATCTGGCATGCACTGGCGTGCTCTGGCGTGCTCTGGCGTGCACTGGCGTGCACTGGCGTGCTCTGGCATGCACTGCGTGCTCTGGTGTTCACTGGAGTGCTCTGGCGTGCACTGGCGTGCTCTGGCGTGCACTGGCGTGCTCTGGCGTGCACTGGCGTGCTCTGGCGTGCACTGGCGTGCTCTGGCGTGCACTGGCGTGCTCTGGCGTGCACTGGCGTGCTCTGGCGTGCTCTGCTATGCAGAACTCAAGTGCTTGACAATAGAAATCCACTACCCGACAATAGAACTCAAATAAATTGAATAATTTTTAAAAATTCAAGTGCTGTGATGTGCGTTTTTCAAAAACTTTTTGTTCATGATTTGCTCTATAAATGTATTGATTCAATTGACTTGAAATGGTGTATTGGACATTGATTTACACATCCTGTAATTAAAAAATGGTTTTAACAAGTGAAAAAAATATTTTAGCAACTTCAAGTGCTGAGCTGTTCTCTGCTGTGCTCTACCGTGCTCTGGCGCGCACTGGCGTGCTCTGGCGTGCTCTGGCGTGCATTGACGTGCTCTGGCGTGCACTGGCGTGCTCTGGCGTGCACTGGCGTGCTCTGGCGTGCACTGGCGTGCTCTGGCGTGCACTGGCGTGCTCTGGCGTGCACTGGCGTGCTCTGGCGTGCACTGGCGTGCTCTGGCGTGCACTGGCGTGCTCTGGCGTGCACTGGCGTGCTCTGGTGTGCACTGGTGTGCACTGGCGTGCTCTGGCGTGCACTGGCATGCTCTGGCGTGCATTGACGTGCTCTGGCGTGCACTGGCTTGCTCTGGTGTGAATTGGCGTGCTCTGGCGTGCTCTGTCGTTCTCTGGCGTGCTCTGCTATGCAGAACTCAAGTGCTTGACAATAGAAATCCACTACCCGACAATAGAACTCAAATAACTTGAATAATTTTTAAAAATTCAATTGCTGTGATGTGCGTTTTTCTAAAACTTTTTGTTCATGATTTGCTCTATAAATGTATTGATTCAATAGACTTGAAATGGTGTATTGGACATTGATTTACACATCCTGTAATTAAAAAATGGTTTTAACAAGTGAAAAAAATATTTTAGCAACTTCAAGTGCTGAGCTGTTCTCTGCTGTGCTCTACCGTGCTCTGGCGTGCACTGGCGTGCTCTGGCGTGCTCTGGCGTGCATTGACGTGCTCTGGCGTGCACTGGCGTGCTCTGGCGTGCACTGGCGTGCTCTGACGTGCATTGACGTGCTCTGGCGTGCACTGGTGTGCTCTGGTGTGAATTGGCGTGCTCTGGTGTGAATTGGCGTGCTCTGGCGTGTACTGGCATGCTCTGGAGTGCACAGGCGTGCTCTGACGTGCATTGACGTGCTCTGGCGTGCTCTGGCGTGCTCTGGCGTGAACTGGCGAGCTCTGGCGTGCACTGGCGTGCTCTGGTGTGAATTGGAGTGATCTGGCGTGCACTGGCGTGCTCTGGCGGGCTCTGGTTTGAATTGGCGTACTTTGGCGTGCACTGGCGTGCTCTGGCGTGCACTGGCGTGCTCTGGCGTGCTCTGGCGTGATCTGGCGTGCACTGGGGTGCTCTGGCGTGCTCTGGCGTGCACTGCGTGCTCTGGCGTGCACTGGGGTGCTCTGGCGTGCACTGGCGTGCTCTGGCGTGCACTGGCCTGCTCTGGCGTGCACTGGCGTGCTCTGGCGTGCTCTGCTATGCAGAACTCAAGTGCTTGACAATAGAAATCCACTACCCGACAATAGAACTCAAATAACTTGAATAATTTTTAAAAATTCAAGTGCTGTGATGTGCGTTTTTCTAAAACTTTTTGTTCATGATTTGCTCTATAAATGTATTGATTCAATAGACTTGAAATGGTGTATTGGACATTGATTTACACATCCTGTAATAAAAAAATGGTTTTAACAAGTGAAAAAAATATTATAGCAACTTCAAGTGCTGAGCTGTTCTCTGCTGTGCTCTACCGTGCTCTGGCGTGCACTGGGGTTTTCTGGCGTGCTCTGGCGTGCATTGACGTGCTCTGGTGTGCACTGGCGTGCTCTGGCGTGCACTGGCGTGCTCTGGCGTGCACTGGCGTGCTCTGGCGTGCATTGACGTGCTCTGGCGTGCACTGGCGTGCTCTGGTGTGAATTGGCGTGCTCTTGTGTGAATTGGCGTGCTCTGGCGTGTACTGGCGTGCTCTGGAGTGCAATGGCGTGCTCTGGCGTGCATTGAAGTGCTCTGGCGTGCACTGGCGTGCTCTGGCGTGCACTGGCGTGCTCTGGCGTGCACTGGCGTGCACTGGCGTGCTCTGTCGTGCTCTGTCGTTCTCTGGCGTGCTCTGCTATGCAGAACTCAAGTGATTGACAATAGAAATCCACTACCCGACAATAGAACTCAAATAACTTGAATAATTTTTAAAAATTCAAGTGCTGTGATGTGCGTTTTTCTAAAACTTTTTGTTCATGATTTGCTCTATAAATGTATTGATTCAATAAACTTGAAATGGTGTATTGGACATTGATTTACACATCCTGTAATTAAAAAATGGTTTTAACAAGTGAAAAAAATATTTTAGCAACTTCAAGTGCTGAGCTGTTCTCTGCTTTGCTCTACCGTGCTCTGGCGTGCACTGGCGTTCTCTGGCGTGCTCTGGCGTGCATTGACGTGCTCTGGCGTGCTCTGGCGTGCATTGACGTGCTCTGGCGTTCACTGGTGTGCTCTGGTGTGAATTGGCGTGCTCTGGTGTGAATTGGCGTGCTCTGGCGTGTACTGGCGTGCTCTGGAGTGCACTGGCGTGCTCTGACGTGCATTGACGTGCTCTGGCGTGCTCTGGCGTGCTCTGGCGTGAACTGGCGAGCTCTGGCGTGCACTAGCGTGCTCTGGTGTGAATTGGAGTGATCTGGCGTGCACTGGCGTGCTCTGGCGTGCACTGGCGTGCTCTGGCGTGCATTGACGTGCTCTGGCGTGCACTGGCGTACTCTGGCGTGCACTGGCGTGATCTGGCGTGCACTGGCGTGCTCTGGCGTGCTCTGGCGTGCTCTGGCGTTCACTGGAGTGCTCTGGCGTGCACTGGCGTGCTCTGGCGTGCACTGGCGTGCTCTGGCGTGCACTGGCGTGCTCTGGCGTGCACTGGCGTGCTCTGGCGTGCACTGGCGTGCTCTGGCGTGCTCTGCTATGCAGAACTCAAGTGCTTGACAATAGAAATCCACTACCCGACAATAGAACTCAAATAAATTGAATAATTTTTAAAAATTCAAGTGCTGTGATGTGCGTTTTTCAAAAACTTTTTGTTCATGATTTGCTCTATAAATGTATTGATTCAATTGACTTGAAATGGTGTATTGGACATTGATTTACACATCCTGTAATTAAAAAATGGTTTTAACAAGTGAAAAAAATATTTTAGCAACTTCAAGTGCTGAGCTGTTCTCTGCTGTGCTCTACCGTGCTCTGGCGTGCACTGGCGTGCTCTGGCGTGCTCTGGCGTGCATTGACGTGCTCTGGCGTGCACTGGCGTGCTCTGGCGTGCACTGGCGTGCTCTGGCGTGCACTGGCGTGCTCTGGCGTGCACTGGCGTGCTCTGGCGTGCACTGGCGTGCTCTGGTGTGCACTGGTGTGCACTGGCGTGCTCTGGCGTGCACTGGCATGCTCTGGCGTGCATTGACGTGCTCTGGCGTGCACTGGCTTGCTCTGGTGTGAATTGGCGTGCTCTGGCGTGCTCTGTCGTTCTCTGGCGTGCTCTGCTATGCAGAACTCAAGTGCTTGACAATAGAAATCCACTACCCGACAATAGAACTCAAATAACTTGAATAATTTTTAAAAATTCAATTGCTGTGATGTGCGTTTTTCTAAAACTTTTTGTTCATGATTTGCTCTATAAATGTATTGATTCAATAGACTTGAAATTGTGTATTGGACATTGATTTACACATCCTGTAATTAAAAAATGGTTTTAACAAGTGAAAAAAATATTTTAGCAACTTCAAGTGCTGAGCTGTTCTCTGCTGTGCTCTACCGTGCTCTGGCGTGCACTGGCGTGCTCTGGCGTGCTCTGGCGTGCATTGACGTGCTCTGGCGTGCACTGGCGTGCTCTGGCGTGCACTGGCGTGCTCTGACGTGCATTGACGTGCTCTGGCGTGCACTGGTGTGCTCTGGTGTGAATTGGCGTGCTCTGGTGTGAATTGGCGTGCTCTGGCGTGTACTGGCATGCTCTGGAGTTCACAGGCGTGCTCTGACGTGCATTGACGTGCTCTGGCGTGCTCTGGCGTGCTCTGGCGTGAACTGGCGAGCTCTGGCGTGCACTGGCGTGCTCTGGTGTGAATTGGAGTGATCTGGCGTGCACTGGCGTGCTCTGGCGGGCTCTGGTTTGAATTGGCGTACTTTGGCGTGCACTGGCGTGCTCTGGCGTGCACTGGCGTGCTCTGGCGTGCTCTGGCGTGATCTGGCGTGCACTGGGGTGCTCTGGCGTGCTCTGGCGTGCACTGCGTGCTCTGGCGTGCACTGGGGTGCTCTGGCGTGCACTGGCGTGCTCTGGCGTGCACTGGCCTGCTCTGGCGTGCACTGGCGTGCTCTGGCGTGCTCTGCTATGCAGAACTCAAGTGCTTGACAAAAGAAATCAACTACCCGACAATAGAACTTAAATAAATTGAATAATTTTTAAAAATTCAAGTGCTATGATATGCGTTTTTTTTTTAACTTTTTGTTCATAATTTGCTCTATAAATTTATTGATTCAAAAGACTTGAAATGGTGTATTGGACATTGATTTACACATCCTGTAATTAAAAAATGGTTTTAACAAGTGAAAAAAATATTATAGCAACTTCAAGTGCTGAGCTGTTCTCTGCTGTGCTCTGGCGTGCTCTGGCGTGCATTGAAGTGCTCTGGCGTGCACTGGCGTTCTCTGGCTTGCACTGGCGTGCTCTGGCGTGCTCTGCTATGCAGAACTCAAGTGTTTGACAAAAGAAATCAACTACCCGACAATAGAACTCAAATAAATTGAATAATTTTTAAAAATTCAAGTGCTGTGATGTGCGTTTTTTTTTAACCTTTAGTTCATAATTTGCTCTATAAATTTATTGATTCAATAGACTTGAAATGGTGTATTGGACATTGATTTACACATCCTGTAATAAAAAAATTGTTTGAACAAGTGAAAAAAATATTATAGCAACTTCAAGTGCTGAGCTGTTCTCTGCTGTGCTCTACCGTGCTCTGGCGTGCACTGGCGTACTCTGGCGTGCTCTGGCGTGTACTGGCGTGCTCTGGAGTGCACTGGCTTGCTCTGGCGTGCATTGACGTGCTCTGGCGTGCACTGGCGTGCTCTGGCGTGAACTGACGTGCTCTGGCGTGCACTGGCGTGTTCTGGTGTAAATTTGAGCGCTTGAAAATAAAAATCCACTACTCGACAATAGAACTCAAATAACTTGAATAATTTTTAAAAATTCAAGTGCTGTGATGTGCGTTTTTCTAAAACTTTTTGTTCATGATTTGCTCTATAAATTATAAATAAATGCACTGACGTGCTCTGGTGTGAATTGGCGTTCTCTGGCATGCACTGGCGTGCTTTGGCTTGCACTGCGTGCTCTGGCTTGCACTTGCGTGCTCTGGCGTGCCTTGGCGTGCACTGGCGTGCCTTGGCGTGCACTGGCGTGCTCTGGCGTGCACTGGCGTGCTCTGGCGTGCACTGGCGTGCTCTGGCGTGCACTGGCGTGCTCTGGCGTGCACTGGCGTGCTCTGGCGTGCACTGGCGTGCTCTGGCGTGCACTGGCGTGCTCTGGAGTGCTCTGCTATGCAGAACTCAAGTGCTTTACAATAGAAATCCACTACCCGACAATAGAACTCAAAAAATTTGAATAATTTTTAAAAATTCAAGTGCTTTGATGTGCGTTTTTCTAAAACTTTTTGTTCATGATTTGCTTTATAAATTTATTGATTCAATAGACTTGAAATGGTGTATTGGACATTGTACACATCCTGTAATTAAAAAATGGTTTTAACAAGTGGAAAAAATATCATAGCAACTTCAAGTGCTGAGCTGTTCTCTGCTGTGCCCTTCCGTGCTCTGGCGTGCACTGGCGTGCTCTGGCGTGCTCTGGCGTGCTCTGGCTTGCTCTGGCGTGCACTGGCGTACACTGGCGTGCTCTAGCGTGCACTGGCGTGCTCTGGCGTGCACTGGCGTGCTCTGGTGTGAATTGGCGTGCTCTGGCGTGCACTGGCGTGCTCTGGCGTGCACTGGCGTACTCTGGCGTGCTCTGGCGTGCACTGGCGTGCACTGGCGTGCTCTGGCGTGCACTGGCGTGCACTGGCGTGCTCTGGCGTGCACTGGCGTGCACTGGCGTGCTCTGGCGTGCACTGGCGTGCTCTGGCGTGCTCTGGCGTGCTCTGGCGTGCTCTGGCGTGTACTGGCATGCTCTGGAGTGCACTGGCATGCTCTGGCGTGCATTGACGTGCTCTGGCGTGCACTGGCGTGCTCTGGCGTGAACTGGCGTGCTCTGGCGTGCACTGAAGTGCTCTGGTGTGAATTGGAGTGCTCTGGCGTGCACTGGCGTGCTCTGGCGTGCATTGACGTGCTCTGGCGTGCACTGGCGTGCTCTGGCGTGCACTGGCATGCTCTGGAGTGCACTGCGTGCTCTGGTGTGAATTGGCGTGCTCTGGCGTGCACTGGCGTGCTCTGGCGTGCTCTGCTATGCAGAAATTAAGTGCTTGATAATAGAAATCCACTACTCGACAATAGTGTTGCGGCGAGAAAAGCGCCTTTCAATTTCTCCAATTTGGCAACGCCTAATTTTAAGTCAAGCGCGATTCTTTCCCCTTCCCTCCTGAGTCTTTGTGTTAATCCGTCTGCTAGCCTTCGTACGACGTTAAGACCACGCTGGTTTCACTGTCGAAAGAGCTAGTTACTGTCACGATTATTATTCTTTTCTGTGTTTCGTGAAGCCATTTATTCAGCTTGTGAGTACATTATGTTTATAATTATCAATTGCCCGACCTGTCTAACCTGTGAATATGTTTGATATTTAGTTTCAGCTCGTTTTCTGTTCTGAGCTGTCAGTTCAAACCCTATTCTGAGTGCTTTTGCTTGCCTAGCATTGGTAAATTACTATTATTATGCTTATATTCTATTGTGTATGCTAATTGCTGTTTATTTTAGGCTTCATATCTATATTCCCTGTCTGTGTGCATATTGGTCTGGGTGACTCCTCACATTTTCTCGTGTCATCCCAGGTACAATCCTTCCCTGTTTCTTTTCCGTTCCCTAACTAACTCTTTTCTCTTTTGTTTAGACATCACACGTATGTCAGTTCACTGTATGTCAACACAGTTTGAGTCCTACACATATTTCATTTTGTGTCGTGCTTGACCCAGCATCAACTTGCGAATAAACTATAGGGGCTGCTTACAACAGACCCCAGAAGAAACTCTGAAGGCTCTCACTAAATCCATAGCGTCGAAACATTTTGGTCCTTCGAACCGGAGCCATCCACAGAGATTCTTCTTGGCATATTCGTTATCTGAAGTTGATCCTACGTCTACGCTCGTTAGCCAGAGCTTGTCAACGTTCCTGCTGGTCGAATACGGTCGACCATTCTCTTTCAATCACCTGAGTTGAATCACTGCTTCATTGGAGGAGCTTCTGCCCGCTGTTTCATCTAGCTTCCAGTTGGCCGTCTACTCTCGCCTCATCCATCAGTATGGCCGGTGTAAACGGAGACAATGAGGTTCCTGAAGAAGAGACGACCATGCCTCCAACCCCAAAAGACCTTCGAGATGCTACTACCTGGAAGAAGCAGCGGAGTGCCGTACGCGCGCAAATCACTAAGACAATACGGTACCTCGGAAACATAGTCAACGAAAGAGGTTCCAGAGGATCCATTTCCAGCATGATGAAACACCTTGAGAATCTATTGGCCACAGCAGCCAAGATCCACACTAATCTATCGACGGTTGAAGATCAGGCCGAAAATGATCGCAGGACGAGTTCCATCTGAAGTATGTCGAACTGGCTGGAGACGCGCTGGAAAGAGGCCAGCAATATTTGAATTCGCGATTAGGCGAGCCCCCGTCCGTGATTGCAGGCAAGAAGGCGCCGTCTATTTCACCGTCCGAACAAAATCGTCAAGAGGCAGAACGCCAGTTGGCCCAACAAAGAGCAGATGCAGCCATTCTCCAAGCCGACGAAGCCCGTCGTCAAGCAAACGAAGCGGCCAACCGTGCGGATCAGGCTCGACGTGAAGCCACTGCAGCCCAACAAGCCTTGCAAAACCTAGAGAATGATGACGATGACACCAGTGCAGTCACGAACCTTTCTCAACACCTTTCTCAACTTGGTAAAGATTGGAGACAAAACCAACGCCGGCTTAATTCTTCGACTTCATCAGCAGCTCCTGACGAGTGGATCGACCGTTATGCTGCCGGCCAGCTGAAGCCAAACGTGACAGCGAGTTCCCGTTCTTCAGTCAAGACAGAGTTAGAAATTTATTCCGGAAGGTCTCTCGACTGGTTTGAATGGATAGATCTGTACAGAGCTCTTGTACACGATTCCGGAAAATCCGCTGGAGAAAAATTGGCCATCCTTAAACGTCATCTGAAAGGCGATTGTCTCGACCTAGTCCAAGGTCTCGGAGGTGGCGAGCCAGCCTACATCGAAGCCTTGGTCCGTCTCAAACAGAGCTGTGGCAGACGGGATGTTATGCGAGCTGCTACTCTACAGGCCATCGACAAAGTGGAACTGAAAAATGATCCGGCCATCTTCAAGCGTTTTGCCGAGCGGATTAGGACTCATCTTTTCGATCTCAGCCGTATCGGAGAATCCAACGCCCCAGATTTGATCGAGAAAATTAGCATGAGACTCCAACCACCAGACCGCCTTGAGTGGAACCGCGGACGACGAGGAGGATTGGAAACCAGAAGTCTCAACGCCTTTGGCTCCTGGCTGTGTGAGAGAGCGGCAGAATACCAAAACGCATACAGCATTGCATCCGAGCAGAATACTTCTTCCGTGCTCAAGCCACCTCGGTCTCATGCTCGCAGCCACCCTGCTTCATCCGCCAAGGCAACCGACAACCACTCAGCACCCAAGGTCACCTTCCGGCCATTCTGTTTCAAGTGCGAAGGAGACCACAAATTGGAAAATTGTAGCCGGTTCAAGGCTTTAGTCGTTGCAGATCGAGTTGCTTTCTGTGCCAAGCACAGGTTATGTTTCGGATGTCTTGGAGCGAAACATTCCGTCCGGAATTGTTTTACGAAGAAGCCGTGTAAGATCGCTGGTTGCAGCCTGCATCATCATGAACTGGTCCACGACCCTGACAGACCAGCCACTGGATCCGCGCCGGATGCACCGAGGACCGAAACGACAAGAACAGCGACGGCCCATCTCCGAAAGCAGAGTCCACAACAAGTCGCCATGGGGATGATGCGGTTGAAAGTTTCCAGTGCTGAAAACGGCTCGGTGTGGGCGAACGTCTTCATCGACGAAGGAAGCGACTCCACGCTCATGCGGCAAAGTTTCGCCAGTGCCAACAGGATTTCCGGTGTGCATCAGATTCTGACCGTGGAAGGCGCCGGCGGTGTAGTCAAACGCTACCGTTTTCAACGTGTTAATTTCCAGATAGACACGATTTATGGTGAGAAGTTGAATCTTTCGTGCTCTACCCTGCCCACTACCGTCGCGAGCACTACCCCAGTTACTGATTGGGGAAATTTGAAGAAACGTTGGTCGCATCTGGCCGACCTTCCTGTTGGAGAGACGGGCGGCAGAGTGGATATCCTGATCGGCAACGACTACTCGCACCTCATCGTAGCTTTAGAATCCAGAGTCGGAAATGACTATGAGCCGACCGCCATCAGAAGCAGACTAGCCTGGATCATCCGTGGTGTCGTCAGCGATGGTGCTTCCGTCACAGCCGTCCGGACTCATACCGTCAATAGTTCGACGCAGCTGGAAGAGATTGCGTCAGAACTACGCCGTTTCTGCGACACAGAGAATTTTGGAACGGAGTCGAAGACGAAAGGAATGTCAGACGACGATCGACAAGCCATCGCGATTTTAGAAGCTGGAACAAAGAAGCTGGACGTAGGCTACGAGGTTCCCATCACCTGGAAGACGGGGGAGCCAGCTTTAGTTTGCAACAAGCAGATGTCTCAACAACGATTCGGCGGTCTACTTCGGCGTTTCAGCAGAGAGCCAGCGTTCGAGAAGGATTATCGTGCTGCCGTTCAGAAAACTATCGACAAAGGATATGCTTCCGTGTTATCTGAAGAGGAAGCAGAGTCCGCCAAATACTTTCTCGCGCATTACGGTGTTTACAAAGGCATTAAGTTACGTGTCGTCTTTGATGCTGCAGCCCCCTTTCAGGGAAAGTGTTTGAATGACGCCATACTCAGCGGTCCTGCTCTACAGTCCCCTCTTCCATCCGTTTTAATTCAATTCCGTGAAGGAGCCATAGCCTGGGCTTCAGATGTTGAAGCGATGTTTAGCCGTTTTAGGCTTAATCTATCCGATGCAAATTATTTTTGCTTTTTGTGGCAAGTGTCTCCACCGAAGACGGTCGTTTGCCGGATGGATCGATTGCCGTTTGGCGCTACATGTTCTCCCTTTATCGCCATACAAACCACCCGCCGAGCAGTAGCTGATGCCGGAGTAGGAGAAAAGGCGGTGGAAGCAGTCCAGAAGAGAATGTATGTAGACGATTATCTAGGGTCCGCAAAGAATGCCGACGAAGGCGTTGCAGAAGCATCCACCGTGAGAAAAGCTCTGGCCGGAGCCGACCTTCACTTTCAAGATTGGATTTCCAATTCAGCAGAATTCGTTGCAGCCATGCAGGAAGAAAAGAAGCCGATTCCAGAAATCTCCAGTCTTTCCGCGGACAGTGAAAGCACAAAAGTGCTCGGTGCGGTGTGGAACACCACCTCAGACGCTCTAGGCTTCCGGATAAATCGTCCAGCGGATGAAGAATACACACGACTCAGTTTGACTAGCCACGTCGCCGGAATATTCGATCCGCTTGGATTAGCAGCTCCTATCATCATCAAGGCCAAGGTCCGCCTTCGCGATTTAGTCGTCAAAGGACTAAAATGGTCCGACCCTGTAGAAGGAGCTGATCGAACGTGGTGGGAGTCATGGTTCCAGATCGTCCAAGAATTAGTCCATGTGTCCATCGAGCGCTGCTTATTTCCCGAAGAGGATGATATCGTCGAGTCTCAACTGCACACGTTCGGAGATGCCTCGGAGGAGGCCTACGCTGCAGTAGTGTACATCCGCAACCAGTACCGCTGCGGTAAAATTATTATCAGAATTGTGAAGGCAAGCAGTAAGTTGGCCCCAAAGAAGAGTTTGTCAGTGCCGAAATTGGAGCTAAATGCCGCCTTATTGTCCGCCCGCGTTGCCGCCGCCGTCCAGCACTGTCTCTCCCATTCCATCGGTCGCAGATATTTTTGGACGGATTCCAGTACGGTCCGTAATTGGATCAGGGCAACTGCCTCCTTTTACCAAGTATTCGTCGCCAACCGCGTAGGAGAGATCCAGACGTTAACGGAGAGCGACGAATGGCGATTTATTCCCGGCAAACTCAACCCCGCTGACGCTGCAACCCGTTCCGCCATCGGAGAAGAAATATGGCCAACGATCTGGCAAGATGGCCCGGAATTCCTGCTACAACCTGAATCGACCTGGCCCACAGATCTGCCGTGGATGGCTGCGACGGACGAACTCAAGACCACCAAATTGTATTCCGTCCAGTCCAATCCGGATCCGTTTGATTGGTCAGCAGTCAGTTTGGACCATACTAACCTTTCAACTTTCTTAAAATTAGAAGGAGAAACGAAGAGCCTCCTTCAACGAAGTCAATTAGAAGCTTTTCCGGAAGACATCGCCAGACTTAAACGAGGAAAGCCACTTCGTTCCTCTTCCCATTTACTGGTGTTAAGCCCAAAACTCGGCGAAGATGGAATCTTACGTCTAGGCGGCCGGATTGATAGAGCGAAGCTGCCGTACGATGCCCGTCATCCTCCGTTACTGCCCAGCAAGCACCCGCTCACGGAGAAAATAGTCCAAGTGGTGCACGGCCAAATGCATCACGCCGGAACCGATTATTTATTTGCCAAGCTGTGTCAACATTTTTGGATCATTCGCGGGCGAGAGCTGGTCAAGAAGGTGCGTCGAATGTGCCCAAAGTGCATCAAGGAGAGAGCGGTTCCAGCCGCTCAACTGATGGCCGATCTACCAGCCGTGCGACTTGATTCCTATTCTCCGCCTTTCTTCCACACTGCAAGCGACTATTTCGGCCCAATCGAGACGAGTCCTGGCCGGAACAGAGTGACCAAACGGTACGGTGTCCTCTTCACTTGCCTTGCGACAAGAGCGGTACATTTGGAATTAGCCGAATCATTATCATCTGAAGATTTTCTACTGGTCTTTCGTCGATTCATCGGCCTTTTTGGAAAACCCGCCACCATCCACTCCGATAATGGAACGAACTTCGTCGGGGCGGAGCGTGAGCTGAACGATCTTGTCGACCAACTTGAAAAGGACCCGAAGCTGTCCCAATTCCGAAAAGAGAAGGTGATTGATTGGTACTTCCAGCCTCCACGAGCACCACACTTCGGCGGAGCTCACGAAAGCTTGGTCCGTTCTACGAAACGTGCCCTGTACGGAGCCTTAGATCTTGAGAAGAAAGCTCTGCGCTACCCCACAGACGAGATGCTGCGGACTCTATTTGCCGAAATCGCTGGATTCCTCAATTCTCGCCCTCTGACCTACGCTAGTTCGGACCCAGAGGACTTTCGGCCTAATACGCCGAATGACTTTTTGAATCGCCCACCTACTTTCGATTTACTGCCAGGCGAATTCGGTGACGCCTTGCCCCGAGAACGGTTCCGTTACGTCCAGAAGATGGCCCAATTGTTCTGGGATTTATGGACTAAATTGTATCTTCCGACTCTCGTCCCTCGAAAGAAGTGGCAATCGGTTCAAGGGAACCTTACTGTTGGCGACGTCGTCCTCCTGCTGGATCCCAACCAACCGCGCGGCTCCTGGAAAATCGGCCACGTCAATCAAACTTATCCGGGAGGTGATGGACTAGTGCGCGTCGTCAAGGTGAAAACAGAAGACGGCGAGTACACCCGAGCGATTCACCGCCTAAGTCTCCTCGAGAAAGCTGCCGTAGCCGATGTTTCTCCGGAAGAGTCTCCTTCCCCTTTATCAAAATAATCCCGATGTTCATTATCTTTCTTTTCTCTCTTTGATTTTTGCTCATCTGTTCCTTCTTTATTCGTCTCTTCGCCGGATGTAACAGATTCGGGGGGAGAATGTTGCGGCGAGAAAAGCGCCTTTCAATTTCTCCAATTTGGCAACGCCTAATTTTAAGTCAAGCGCGATTCTTTCCCCTTCCCTCCTGAGTCTTTGTGTTAATCCGTCTGCTAGCCTTCGTACGACGTTAAGACCACGCTGGTTTCACTGTCGAAAGAGCTAGTTACTGTCACGATTATTATTCTTTTCTGTGTTTCGTGAAGCCATTTATTCAGCTTGTGAGTACATTATGTTTATAATTATCAATTGCCCGACCTGTCTAACCTGTGAATATGTTTGATATTTAGTTTCAGCTCGTTTTCTGTTCTGAGCTGTCAGTTCAAACCCTATTCTGAGTGCTTTTGCTTGCCTAGCATTGGTAAATTACTAT
This sequence comes from Daphnia pulicaria, assembly GCF_021234035.1. NCBI lineage: Eukaryota > Metazoa > Arthropoda > Branchiopoda > Diplostraca > Daphniidae > Daphnia > Daphnia pulicaria. The sequence continues at coordinate 9,708,352 of NC_060919.1, read as the reverse complement.
TATTATGCTTATATTCTATTGTGTATGCTAATTGCTGTTTATTTTAGGCTTCATATCTATATTCCCTGTCTGTGTGCATATTGGTCTGGGTGACTCCTCACATTTTCTCGTGTCATCCCAGGTACAATCCTTCCCTGTTTCTTTTCCGTTCCCTAACTAACTCTTTTCTCTTTTGTTTAGACATCACACGTATGTCAGTTCACTGTATGTCAACACAGTTTGAGTCCTACACATATTTCATTTGTGTCGTGCTAGACCCAGCATCAACTTGCGAATAAATTATAGGGGCTGCTTACAACAGACCCCAGAAGAAACTCTGAAGGCTCTCACTAAATCCATAGCGTCGAAACAAATAGAACTCAAATAACTTGAATAATTTTTAAAAATTCAAGTGCTGTGATGTGCGTTTTTCGAAAAATTTGTGTTCATGATTTGCTCTATAAATGTATTGATTCAATAGACTTGAAATGGTGTATTGGACATTGATTTACGCATCCTGTAATTAAAAAATGGTTTAAACAAGTGGAAAAAATATTATAGCAACTTAAAGTGCTGAGCTGTTCTCTGCTGTGCTCTACCGTGCTCTGGCGTGCACTGGCGTGCTCTGGCGTGCTCTGGCGTGCTCTGGCGTGCTCTGGCTTGCTCTGGCGTGCATTGATGTGCTCTGGCGTATACTGGCGTATACTGGCGTGCACTGGCGTGCTCTGGCGTGCTCTGGCGTGCACTGGCTTGCTCTGGCGTGCTCTGGCGTGCACTGGCATGCACTGGCGTGCTTTGGCGTGCACTGGCGTGCGCTGGCGTGCTCTGGCTTGCTCTGGCGTGCATTGACGTGCTCTGGAGTGCACTGGCGTGCTCTGGCGTGCACTGGCGTGCTCTGGTGTGAATTGGCGTGCTCTGGCGTGCACTGGCGTGCTCTGGCGTGCATTGACGTGCTCTGGCGTGCACTGGCGTGCTCTGGCGTGCACTGGCATGCTCTGGAGTGCACTGCGTGCTCTGGTGTGAATTGGCGTGCTCTGGCGTGCACTGGCGTTCTCTGGCGTGCACTGGCGTTCTCTGGCGTGCACTGGCGTGCTCTGGCGTGCTCTGCTATGCAGAAATCAAGTGCTTGAAAATAGAAATCCACTACTCGACAATAGAACTCAAATAACTTGAATAATTTTTAAAAATTCAAGTGCTTAGATGTGCGTTTTTCTAAAAAATTTTGTTCATGATTTGCTCTATAAATTTATTGATTCAATAGACTTGAAATGGTGTATTGGACATTGATTTACACATCCTGTAATTAAAAAATGGTTTTAACAAGTGAAAAAAATATTATAGCAACTTCAAGTGCTGAGCTGTTCTCTGCTGTGCTCTACCGTGCTCTGGCGTGCACTGGCGTGCTCTGGCTTGCTCTGGCGTGCATTGACGTGCTCTGGCGTGCACCTGCGTGCTCTGGCGTTCACTGGCAAGCTCTGGTGTGAATTGGCGTGCTCTGGCGTGCACTGGCGTGCTCTGGTGTGAACTGGCGTGGTCTGGCGTGCACTGGCTTGCTCTGGCGTGCACTGGCTTGCTCTGGCGTGGTCTGGCTTGCTCTGGCGTGCATTGACGTGCTCTGGAGTCCACTGGTGTGCTCTGGCGTGCACTGGCGTGCTCTGGTGTGAATTAGCGTGCTCTGGCGTGCACTGGCGTGCTCTGGCGTGCTCTGTCGTGCTCTGGCGTGCACTGGCGTGCTCTGGCGTGCACTGGCGTGCTCTGGTGTTAACTGGCGAGCTCTGGCGTGCACTGGCGTGCTCTGGTGTGAATTAGAGTGCTCTGGCGTGCTCTGGTTTGAATTGGCGTACTCTGGCGAGCACTGGCGTGCTCTGGTGTGAATTGGCGTGCTCTGGTGAGAATTGGCGTGCTCTGGCGTGTACTGGCGTGCTCTGGAGTGCACTGGCTTGCTCTGGCATGCATTGGCGTGCTCTGGCGTGCACTGGCGTGCTCGGGCGTGAACTGACGTGCTCTGGGGTGCACTGGCGTGCTCTGGGGTGCATTGATGTGCTCTGGCGTGCACTGGCGTGCTCTGGCGTGCACTGGCATGCTCTGGCGTGCACTGGTGTGCTCTGGCGTGCACTGGCGTGCTCTGACGTGCACTGGCGTGCTCTGGCGTGCATTGACGTGCTCTGTCGTGCACTGTCGTGCTCTGGCGTGCACTGGCGTGCTCTGGCGTGCATTGACGTGCTCTGGCGTGCTCTGGTGTGAATTGGCGTGCTCTGGTGTGAATTGGCGTGCTCTGGCGTGTACTGGCGTGCTCTGGAGTGCACTGGCGTGCTCTGGCGTGCATTGACGTGCTCTGGCGTGCACTGGCGTAATCTGGCGTGAACTGGCGTGCTCTGGCGTGCACTGAAGTGCTCTGGTGTGAATTGGAGTGTTCTGGCGTGCACTGGCGTGCTCTGGCGTGCATTGACGTCCTCTGGCGTGCACTGGCGTGCTCTGGCGTGCACTGGCATGCTCTGGAGTGCACTGCGTGCTCTGGCGTGCACTGGCGTGCTCTGGCGTGCACTAGCGTGCTCTGGCGTGCACTGGCGTGCTCTGGCGTGCACTTGCGTTCTCTGGCGTGCACTGGCGTGCTCTGGCGTGCTCTGCTATGCAGAAATCAAGTGCTTGAAAATAGAAATCCACTACTCGACAATAGAACTCAAATAACTTGAATAATTTTTAAAAATTCAAGTGCTGTGATGTGCGTTTTTCTAAAACTTTTTGTTCATGATTTGCTCTATAAATTATTGATTCAATAGACTTGCAATGGTGTATTGGACATTGATTTACACATCCTGTAATAAAAAAATTGTTTTAACAAGTGAAAAAAATTTTATAGCAACTTCAAGTTCTGAGCTGTTGTCTGCTGTACTCTACCGTGCTCTGTTGTGCACTGGCGTGCTCTGGCGTGCTCTGGCGTGCTCTGGCTTGCTCTGGCGTGCATTGACGTGCTCTGGCGAGCACTGGCGTGCTCTGGCGTGCACTGGCGTGCTCTGGCGTGCACTGGCGTGCTCTGGCGTGCACTGGCGTGCTCTGGCGTGCACTGGCGTGCTCTGGCGTGCTCTGGCTTGCTCTGGCGTGCATTGACGTGCTCTAGTGTGAATTGGCGTGCCTTGGCGTGCACTGGCGTGCTCTGTCGTGCACTGGTGTGCTCTGGCGTGCACTGGTGTGCTCTGGCGTGCATTGACATGCTCTGGCGTGCACTGGCGTGCTCTGGCGTGCACTGGCGTGCTCTAGTGTGAATTGGCGTGCCTTGGCGTGCACTGGCGTGCTCTAGTGTGAATTGGCGTGCCTTGGCGTGCACTGGCGGGCTCTGGCGTGCTCTGTCGTGCTCTGGCATGCTCTGCTATGCAGATCTCAAGTGCTTGACAATAGAAATCCACTACCCGACAATAGAACTCAAATAAATTGAATAATTTTTAAAAATTCAAGTGCTTTGATGTGCGTTTTTCTAAAACTTTTTGTTCATGATTAGCTCTATAAATTTATTGATTCAATAGACTTGAAATGGTATATTGGGCATTGATTTACACGTTCTGTAATTAAAAAATGGTTTTAACAAGTGTAAAAAAATATTATAGCAACTTCAAGTGCAGAGCTGTTCTCTGCTGTGCTCTACCGAGCTCTGGCGTGCACTGGCGTGCTCTGGCGTGCTCTGGATTGCTCTGGCGTGCATTGACGTGCTCTGGCGTGCACTGGCGTGCTCTGGCGTGCACTGGCGTGCTCTGGCGTGCACTGGCGTGCTCTGTCGTGCACTGGCGTGCTCTGGCGTGCACTGGCGTGCTCTGGCGTGCACTGGCGTGCTCTGGCGTGCACTGGCGTTCTCTGGCGTGCACTGGCGTGCTCTGGCGTACACTGGCGTGCACTGGCGTGCTCTGGCGTACACTGGCGTGCTCTGGCGTGCACTGGCGTGCTCTGGCGTGCTCTGTCGTGCTCTGGCGTGCAGTGACGTGCTCTGGCGTGCACTGGCGTGCTCTGGTGTGAATTGGCGTGCTCTGGCGTTCTCTGGATTGCTCTGGCGTGCATTGACGTGCACTGGCGTGCTCTGACGTGCACTGGCGTGCTCTGGCGTGCACTGGCGTGCTCTGGCGTGCAATGGCGTGCTCTGGCGTGCACTGGCGTGCTCTGGCGTGCACTGGCGTGCTCTGGCGTGCACTGGCGTACTCTGGCGTGCTCTGGCGTGCTCTGACGTGCATTGACGTGCTCTGGCGTGCACTGGCGTGCTCTGGTGTGAATTGGCGTGCTCTGGCGTGCACTGGCGTGCTCTGCCGTGCACTGGCGTGCTCTGGCGTGCTCTGGCTTGCTCTGGCATGCATTGACGTGCTCTGGAGTGCACTGGCGTGCTCTGGCGTGCACTGGCGTGCTCTGGTGTGAATTGGCGTGCTCTGGCGTGCACTGGCGTGCTCTGGCGTGCTCTGTCGTGCTCTGTCGTGCTCTGCTATGCAAAACTCAAGTGCTTGACAATAGAAATTCACTACCCGACAATAGAACTCAAATAACTTGAATAATTTTTAAAAATTCAAGTGCTGTGATGTGCGTTTTTCTAAAACTTTTTGTTCATGATTTGCTCTATAAATTTATTGATTAAATAGACTTGAAATGGTATATTGGACATTGATTTACACATCCTGTATTTAAAAAATATTATAGCAACTTCAAGTTCTCAGCTGTTGTCTGCTGTACTCTACCGTGCTCTGGCGTGCACTGGCGTTCTCTGGCGTGCTCTGGCGTGCTCTGGCTTGCTCTGGCGTGCATTGACGTGCTGTGGCGTGCACTGGCGTGCTCTGGCGTGCACTGGCGGGCTCTGGCGTGCTCTTTCGTGCTCTTGCATGCTCTGCTATGCAGATCTCAAGTGCTTGAAAATAGAAATCCACTACCCGGCAATAGAATTCAAATAACTTGAATAATTTTTAAAAATTCAAGTGTTGTGATGTGCGTTTTTCTAAAACTTTTTTTTCATGATTAGCTCTATAAATTTATTGATTCAATAGACTTGAAATGGTATATTGGACATTGATTTACACATCCTGTAATTAAAAAATGGTTTTAACAAGTGAAATAAATATTATAGCAACTTCAAGTGCTGAGCTGTTCTCTGCTGTGCTCTACCGTGCTCTGGCGTGCACTGGCGTGCTCTGGCGTGCTCTGGCGTGCTCTGGCTTGCTCTGGCGTGCACTGGCGTGCACTGGCGTGCTCTAGCGTGAACTGGCGTGCTCTGGCGTGCATTGACGTGCTCTGGCGTGCACTGGCATGCTCTGGTGTGAATTGGCGTGCTCTGGCGTGCACTGGCGTGCTCTGGCGTGCACTGGCGTGCTCTGGCGTGCATTGACGTACTCTGGCGTGCACTGGCATGCTCTGGTGTGAATTGGCGTGCTCTGGCGTGCACTGGCGTGCTCTGGTGTGAATTGGCGTGCTCTGGCGTGCACTGGCGGGCTCTGGCGTGCACTGGCGTGCTCTGGCGTGCTCTGGCTTGCTCTGGCATGCATTGACGTGCTCTGGAGTGCACTGGCGTGCTCTGGCGTGCACTGGCGTGCTCTGGTGTGAATTGGCGTGCTCTGGCGTGCACTGGCGTGCTCTGGCGTGCTCTGTCGTGCTCTGGCGTGCTCTGCTATGCAAAACTCAAGTGCTTGACAATAGAAATTCACTACCCGACAATAGAACTCAAATAACTTGAATAATTTTTAAAAATTCAAGTGCTGTGATGTGCGTTTTTCTAAAACTTTTTGTTCATGATTTGCTCTATAAATTTATTGATTAAATAGACTTGAAATGGTATATTGGACATTGATTTACACATCCTGTATTTAAAAAATATTATAGCAACTTCAAGTTCTCAGCTGTTGTCTGCTGTACTCTACCGTGCTCTGGCGTGCACTGGCGTTCTCTGGCATGCTCTGGCGTGCTCTGGCTTGCTCTGGCGTGCATTGACGTGCTGTGGCGTGCACTGGCGTGCTCTGGCGTGCACTGGCGGGCTCTGGCGTGCTCTTTCGTGCTCTTGCATGCTCTGCTATGCAGATCTCAAGTGCTTGAAAATAGAAATCCACTACCCGGCAATAGAATTCAAATAACTTGAATAATTTTTAAAAATTCAAGTGCTGTGATGTGCGTTTTTCTAAAACTTTTTTTTCATGATTAGCTCTATAAATTTATTGATTCAATAGACTTGAAATGGTATATTGGACATTGATTTACACATCCTGTATTTAAAAAATGTTATAGCAACTTCAAGTTCTGAGCTGTTGTCTGCTGTACTCTACCGTGCTCTGGCGTGCACTGGCGTGCTCTGGCGTGCTCTGGCGTGCTCTGGCGTGCTCTGGCTTGCTCTGGCGTGCATTGACGTGCTGTGGCGTGCACTGGCGTGCTCTGGCGTGCTCTGGCGTGCTCTGACGTGCATTGACGTGCTCTTATAGCAACTTCAAGTGCTGAGCTGTTCTCTGCTGTGCTCTACCGTGCTCTGGCGTGCACTGGCGTGCTCTGGCGTGCTCTGGCGTGCTCTGGCTTGCTCTGGCGTGCATTGACGTGCTCTGGCGTGCACTGGCGTGCTCTGTCGTGCATTGTCGTGCTCTGGCTTGCACTGGCGTGCTCTGGTGTGAATTGGCGTGCTCTGGCGTGCACTGGCGTGCTCTGTGTGAACTGGCGTGCGCTGGCGTGCTCTGGCTTGCTCTGGCGTGCATTGACGTGCGCTGGAGTGCACTGGCGTGCTCCGGCGTGCACTGGCGTGCTCTGGTGTGAATTTGCGTGCTCTGGCGTGCACTGGCGTGCTCTGTCTATTATTATAAGTTAAGTTAATATTATAGCAACTTCAAGTTTTGAGCTGTTGTCTGCTGTACTCTACCGTGCTCTGGCGTGCACTGGCGTGCTCCTGCGTGCTCTGGCGTGCTCTGGCGTGCTCTGGCGTGCTGTGGCGTGCTGTGGCGTGCACTGGCGTGCTCTGGCGTGTTCTGTCGTGCACTGGCGTGCTTTGGCGTGCACTGTCGTGCTCTGGTGTGAATTGGCGTGCTCTGGCGTGCACTGGCGTGCTCTGGCGTGCTCTGGCGTGCACTGGCGTGCTTTGAAGTACACTGGCGTGCTCTGGTCTGAATTGGCGTGCTCTGGCGTGCACTGGCGTGCTCTGGCGTGCTCTGTCGTGCTCTTGCGTGCACTTGCGTGCTCTGGCGTGCACTGGCGTGCTCTGGTGTGAATTGGCGTGCTCTAGCGTGCACTGGCGTTCTCTGGTGTGAATTGGCGTGCTCTGGCGTGCACTGGCGTGCTCTGGCGTGCACTGTTGTGCTCTGGCGTGCACTGGCAAGCTCTGGCGTGCTCTGTCGTGCTCTGGCGTGCTCTGCTATGCAGAACTCAAGTGCTTGACAATAGAAATCCACTACCCGACAATAGAACTCAAATAACTTGAATAATTTTTAGAAATTCAAGTGCTGTGATGTGCGTTTTTCTAAAACTTTTTGTTCATGATTTGCTCTATAAATTTATTGATTCAATAAACTTGAAATGGTATATTGGACATTGATTTACACATCCTGTATTAAAAAAATGGTTTTAACAAGTGAAAAAAAATATTATAGCAACTTCAAGTTCTGAGCTGTTGTCTGCTGTACTCTACCGTGCTCTGGCGTACACTGGCGTGCTCTGGCGTGCTCTGGCGTGCACTGGCGTGCTCTTGCGTGCTCTGGCTTGCTCTGGCGTGCACTGGCGTGCTCTGGCGTGCACTGGCGTGCTCTGGCGTGCACTGGCGTGCTCTGGCGTGCACTGGCGTGCTCTGGCGTGCACTGGCGTGCTCTAGCGTGCACTGGCGTGCTCTGGCGTGCACTGGCGTGCTCTAGCGTGCAATGGCGTGCTCTGGCGTGCACTGGCGTGCTCTGGCGTGCACTGGAATGCTCTGGCGTGCACTGGCGTGCTCTGGCATGCACTGGCGTTCTCTGGCGTGCTCTGGTGTGAATTGGCGTGCTCTAGCGTGCACTGGCGTGCTCTGGCGAATACTGGTGTGCTCTGGCGTGCATTGACATGCTCTGGCGTGCACTGGCGTGCTCTGGCGTGCACTGGCGTGCTCTGGCGTGCACTGGCGTGCTCTGGTGGGAATTGGCGTGCTCTGGCGTGCACTGGCGTGCTCTGGCGTGCTCTCTCGTGCTCTTGCATGCTCTGCTATGCAGATCTCAAGTGCTTGAAAATAGAAATCCACTACCCGACAATAGAATTCAAATAACTTGAATAATTTTTAAAAATTCAAGTGCTGTGATGTGCGTTTTTGGACTTGAAATGGTAAATTGGACATTGATTTACACATCCTGTATTTGAAAAAAATATTATAGCAACTTCAAGTTCTGAGCTGTTGTCTGCTGTACTCTACCGTGCTCTGGCGTACACTGGCGTGCTCTGGCGTGCTCTGGCGTGCACTGGCGTGCTCTGGCGTGCTCTGGCTTGCTTTGGCGTGCATTGACGTGCTCTGGGGTGCACTGGCGTGCTCTGGCTTGCTCTGGCGTGCATTGACGTGCTCTGGCGTGCTCTGGCGTGCACTGGCGTGCTCTGGCGTGCACTGGCGTGCTCTGGTGTGAATTGGCGTGCTCTGGCGTGCACTGGCGTGCTCTGGTGTGAACTGGCGTGCTCTGGCGTGCACTGGCTTGCTCTGGCGTGCACTGACGTGCTCTGGCGTGCTCTGGCTTCCTCTGGCATGCATTGACGTACTCTGGAGTGCACTGGCGTGCTCTGGCGTGCACTGGCGTGCTCTGGCAAGCACTGGCGTGCTCTGGTGTGAATTGGCGTGCTCTGGCGTGCACTGGTGTGCTCTGGCGTGCTCTGTCGTGCTCTGGCGTGCTCTGCTATGCAGAACTCAAGTGCTTGACAATAGAAATCCACTACCCGATAATAGAACTCAAATAACTTGAATAATTTTTAAAAATTCAAGTGCTGTGATATGCGTTATTCTTAAACTTTTTGTTCATGATTTGCTCTATAAATTTATTGATTCAATAGACTTGAAATGGTATATTGGACATTGATTTACACATCCTGTATTTGAAAAAAAATATTATAGCAACTTAAAGTTCTGAGCTGTTGTCTGCTGTACTCTACCGTGCTCTGGCGTGCACTGGCGTGCTCTGGCGTGCTCTGGCGTGCTCTGGCGTGCTCTGGCGTGCTCTGGCTTGCTCTGGCGTGCATTGACGTGCTCTGGCGTGCACTGGCGTGCTCTGGCGTGCACTGGCGTGCTCTGGCGTGCTCTGGCGTGCACTGGCGTGCTCTGGCGTGCACTGGCGTGCTCTGGCGTGCACTGGCGTGCTCTGGCGGGCACTGGCATGTACTGGCGTGCTCTGGCGTGCTCTGGTGTGAATTTGTGTGCTCTGGCGTGCACTGGCGTGCTCTGGCGTGCACTGGTGTGCTCTGGCGTGCATTGACATGCTCTGGCGTGCACTTGCGTACTCTGGCGTGCACTGGCGTGCTCTAGTGTGAATTGGAGTGCTCTTGCGTGCACTGGCGGGCTCTGGCGTGCTCTGTCGTGCTCTGGCATGCTCTGCTATGCAGATCTCAAGTGCTTGACAATAGAAATCCACTACCCGACAATAGAACTCAAATAACTTGAATAATTTTTAAAAATTCAAGTGCTGTGATGTGCGTTTTTCTAAAAATTTTTGTTCATGATTTGCTCTATAAATTTATTTATTCAATAGACTTGAAATGGTGTATTGGACATTTATTTACACATCCTGTAATTAAAAAATGGTTTTAACAAGTGAAAAAAAAATATTATAGCAACTTCAAGTGCTGAGCTGTTCTCTGCTGTGCTCTACCGTGCTCTGGCGTGCACTGGCGTGCTCTGGCGTGCTCTGATGTGAATTGGCGTGCTCTGGCATGCACTGGCATGCTCTGGCGTGCTCTGTCGTGCTCTGCTATGCAGATTTCAAGTGCTTGACAATAGAAATCCACTACAAACAGGTTCAGACAAGTTAAAAGTTATATAATCCTGTCCGACCTTGTCGAAAAGAGGCAAAAACCAAGTTCAGACGAGACAAAGGTTATATAACCACTATTTCTAGAGTTCCGAGATATATGTTGTAGATATATATGTTCCCTTTTTCTGCTGCAAAACAATCGCCAACTCTGACTACTAGATGTCAGCGCCAGCCGCGCTTATTCCGCCAGAAGCAATTTATCAAGAAGCGCAAAAGCAAAACTCAACCGGGCGACAAGAGCGCGTTTAACTTTAATTACATTTTTCTCTTATTCCCTTACCTTTTATCTTTTACTCCATTACATTTTACTTCATGTTTTTCTCTTATCCCTTTATCTTTATCTTTTATTATATTTTGTGGCTCATTTTACCCTTCTCGGAACTGATACTACTGTTCCTCATGTACCCACTGTAAACCCTATTCCTATTCAATTTTCTTCCACCCCCCGTATATCATCAACTCGTAAGCATCGGCCAATCAGCAATCTTCCCGTTGATAGGCCTACTCGTTCAAACAAAGATTACGTTCCACTTAACCGTATCCCAAACCCTGAGGTTTTATTCAGTAAACGTGTTTTACGCAATCGAACTGAAAAAACGATTGGTTCAAAAATCAAAAGTTTCTTTACTCCCTCGCCGAAAAAATCGATTGCTGAAGTAAATCTTTCTCCAATTAATAAGCCTATTTTTGACCGTTCCTCTTTTCTAAAAGACGACGAACGTATTATTTCTGATCCTGTGTTAATTCCGTCGACTGTATTGACACCGCCCAATCAATTAGACGTAGAAAATAATTGTGTAGTAAATAACCTGGTCGCTTCGCCCGATACTGTTATTGATATTACAGACGAGAATCTCATTCAGCTTGCCGACGGCATTTTGAATCCTTCCCAATTTGTAGAAAATAATAACATTTTTATTCAAAATAATTCCGAGATTTCCGTAAATAATCGTCGATCTTCAGCGGAAGATACTGATTCTTTTTTTGCAATTCTTAATCGTTTGGGTGATTTATTACGTAACCCGCCTGCTCAAATAAATCTTCCATCCGCGCCTTTTTCGCCAGCTGAAAATAGTTCCACGCTTGAAGCAATTAATAATCCCGTAACTTTTACACCTTATTTTCAATTTGATATTATTAACGAATTAGACCCACATAACAACGCCACGGCTGGCCCTGTTGAAAGTGTAGATCTTATTGAATTTCCCCTAAGTACAAGTAATTCTCATGGACAAGTGGGTGATCAACTCCAAAATCCAATCGATTCGCAGCAAATACGACTACATTGTCAGGGAGGAACTGAAGAAACCACGCCCAAATTACAAAACACCAACATTGACGATAAAATTATTAACAGCAATCATAAAGAGGGGGCCAGTGACGACAGATATAGCAACAATTCGCGAAGCAATCAACTCTGCTACCAAGAATCGGTTCGACCGTCTGTCCCACTTTCCCTTTCCATTCCTAGTATTTCGAACCCTTCAGCAATTAATATCGCTGACGAACGCGTCCTTTTTGTCCCGGACGACAGCGAACGAATCGATAGTCCTTTTATTTGCATTTGCGACAAATGCGATAAACGAACTGATAGCAATAATCAAATTCATCAGTGCGACGGGGGAATTTTTGAAACGGGCGAAAATATACTTGAGGGAACTAGAAAGAAAAGGATTTGTTTGGATTCGGAAACCACAGGGCATTCTCTCGCTACACAAACCACTCAGACATTTAATAACTATTCTGAGTTGCCATCATTACTCATCGATCCCTATCTTTCTTACAAGATTCAATTTAATAACCAACTCGATCGATTCCAAAGCCTATTCAATCCTTCGACCACAGCTGAGCGTGAAATTCCTGCGCCTTTTAGTACTGATAATTTTGTATCAAGAGTACATTCAGCAGCCGACGAGAGATTTGGTTTTGTACAAGACATTCCTGATTCAAGAGGAGCTCAACGAGAATTGGGAGACGAAAACAGCATTACAAGCGAAGTACACCGACGAAATCACGAACGAAGGGGATTTATTAATCATTCGACCGAGGGCAACGAAAGACCAGTTAAAAGACGTCCAGATAGGAGTGAAAGCATTGATAGAGGAATTTTCAAATCCGAAGGGGCAAATAGGCCTAATGCGTCAAAGCCCATTGACATTTGTAAGCAGGAGGAATATTTCAGTGGACAGTATCCAGAATTTAATCACAGAAACACGGCAAACAGAAAAATGGCCGACGACAAATATGGAAACTCCTTCAGGCCTACTGTGCACAGAGGTGCAACAAGGGAATTCTCCGCTGGAGACCGAAACGGAAGACGAAACGAGAAAAGAAATTACGACGCTGACGATGACCAATGGAGAAAAGGAAAATTTACACATAGCCGACGAAGTTCTGACACCCCGTCCTCTGATTCCGACGCCGATTCCTTCTACGTTGAATATCAGCCAGCTGGTGAACCAGCTGATGGAAACAAACCCAAGCGCCATCATAATTCTTCTCCCATAAGATGCTTTTTGCCGAAAATAGAAAATGGTGTCAAAGAAGTTCGCATCTTTTCCGACACACAAGGGACGCGGAGCAATAACTATGCTGAACCAAATTCAAAATTATACGGGAAGCCCAGCTGTTCGCTTCGACCGATGGATCAAATTATTCGATAACGTCGTGGCGATGTCCAATTGGAACAATTCAGAAATTGTGAGTATGCTGTCAACCAAAATGTCTGGCGAGGCATACGACTTTTTACAAAATATCATGGAAAGTGATACCATCGATTACAACAAGATAAAAGCCCTTTTTCAAGAAAATTTCCATGGCGACGAAGATGCCGATTTTTATCAAGAAAAAATTTGACGAGATGCAACGGAAGCCAAAAGAAAATATTTTTAATTACGCTTTTCGTTTGAAAACAATTTATCAGCGAGCCTATCCGTCAAATAAGCTAGAAACTAAGGATGAAAAATCTAGTCAATTACAGTTTTTACGGCAGAAATTTTTACAAGGGCTTGAACCTGAACTACAGCATATCATCCGCTACAAAAAAGTTTCGTCGTTTCAGGAGCTTGTTGCAATCACGCAGAAATATGCAAAGCGAGTCCAATTAGAGCAAAATGATAAAGAGAAAAAAGTACTCGTAAATGCAGTATCTACTAATCAGAATGACTCACTTCTGATTAAAGCAATTGAGAAACAAAGTGACTCCATCAATGCTATTGCTACTAGCTTTAAATTCGGTAACAAACCCGCTGAGCCTACAACTTTTCAAAATCCCGCTACCGTAAATTCAAATTTCAGTCAACAAATGGAGCAATTGACTGAATCAATGATAAATCTGTGCAGCCTACTTAGTTCAAGTATTCAAAAAGATACTTCACGTAATCACCAACGCGGAGAGCAATCAAATGGCTACAATCAACAAAATCAGTCATCTTTTTTTAACCCCGCCCCTCAAAATAACTTCAACAAATCGCGACCCGGCAACAGGTTTCAGCAACCCCCGTTTGGACCTCCTGCGGAAACCTTTAATTTTTCTGGTCGATCTTTACTTCCCCAATTTACGCAACCAAATTTTCCTCAGCAGCAACTTGTCCCAACTTCCAACTATCCAACCTCACAGTTTCAGCAACTTCCGCAAACATTTCCACGGGCTACTCAGCAACCTCCCCCTCAACAATTTCAGCAACCGCCCCGCCCACCACAAGTAACTTTTCAGCAACCGAATCAGAATTTTAACCCACGGCCATCAGCAATGAGATGTACTAATTGTGGACTGTCTAATCACAACATTGAAACATGCTTCCGGACGCAACGTTCGGCCTTGGATGCCAATGTTTGTTTTTATTGTAAAATGTCTGGACATAGGGCAAATCTCTGTCCAAACAGACCAAATGTTATTCGATCAGCGCTACCTGGTTCTACACAGACTCAGGGAAACGCCTAAGGGCCGACTGTAATAGTTCAGTCGAAAATAGGCCGTCGTATTCCCAAAAACCTAGATTAATCGCAAATATTACAGCTTTCAGCAAAAATTCAGCACCCCGTATTTCCGTAAAAATTCTTGAGACTCCGTTTCAAGCTTTGTTTGATACTGGCGCGGCCAGAAGTCTTCTCCATATAAATGTATTTAATAAAATTGTGTCGGATCAACTTAATTGCTCTGGTGAAAAAGGCGATGTCCCGTGCCAGCAATTAACTTGTACCGAATCTGATGTTGATCTATATGATATTCACAATAAGCCGTTGCTTACAAGAGGGATCATTACCCTACCACTAGTATACGGAAATCATGTTTTAAATCAGGAATTTATCGTAACAAACGGTATTTCCGAATCTTGCGTAATAGGTCAAGATGCCGCTATCAATCATGAATTTATTTTTGATGGCCGCTCACAGACTATATTTTTGGCTCGTGATAAACCAGAGGATCGTTTGGTTGTTAATCAAGGCCTTTGTGTACCACGTGTTGAAAAAGAAATATCCAAAACATTGATGACCTTGCTCGGAAATGTAAGGATAGCCCCCCTCACCTCTCAAGTGGTGGAGGCTGAGATTCAAGGACAATCCGATGTGGTGGCCCCCTTCTCAATCTTTTTCTTTTCTCCCAACGAAGAGTTGCCGGAGGGAATTTGTATTCAATATTTCGTCAATAATGTAAATGTAAACGGAAAGTACTTAATAGAAATCGAGAATAGAAATAATGTGTCGATACTACTGCCTAGGAAATCTCTTCTCGGAGAAATTAATTTTTCTTGTCTAATGGTGGGGAAAGTCTCAACCGAATGGCAATCATCCGATGCGAAAGAAGATGAAATTACTATAGTAGAACCTGTAACTGACCCAAATGTTGATGCTGAATATAAAAAACCAATTGCTGAATTGCTGCATGATTTTCCAAACCTTTTTGCGACGGAAAATTCTGAACTAGGTAGTACGGGGTTGATTAAACATTCCATTGACACCCAGGGGAAAGGGCCTATTCGACTTCGCCCTTATCGGACGGGAAAGAAGCAGAAAGAAGAATTAGAGAGGCAAATTAAAGAAATGATGGCTACTAATGTTATTCAACATTCCACTTCTCCGTGGGCGGCGCCAGTCTTATTAGTAGAAAAGAAAAATGGAGAGCTTAGATTTTGTATTGATTATCGTAAATTAAATAGCTTAACGAAAAAAGATTCTTATCCCCTCCACGCATTGACAGTACGTTAGATAGGCTGTACGGAAAGAAATTTTTTACTACACTCGATCTAGCCTCAGGATATTGGCAGATTGAACTAGATGACCCGTCGAAAGAAAAAACCGCCTTTATTGTAGAGAATAACCTTTATGAATTTATTAGAATGCCTTTCGGGCTTTGTAATGCGCCAGCTACTTTTCAAAGAGTAATGAATTATATTCTGAGAGACGTCTCAGGAGTTAAAGCTTTAGTCTATTTATATGACGTGATTATTTTTTCCGAAACATTTGAAAGCCACCTTAAAGATATTAGAGAAGTTTTTACATTGATTCTAAACGCGGGGTTAAAATTAAAATTAAAAAAGTGTCAATTCATGAAAACGTCTGTCAAATATTTGGGTCACATTATTTCGCGGGATGGAATAGGCCCATATCCAGAAACAATTGAAAAAATAGTTAATTATAAAACGCCGGTATCTGCCGACGAAGTACGATCGTTTTTAGGCCTAGCTGGTTATTATAGGCGCTTTATTCCAAATTTTGGGTCCATCGCGCATCCTTTGACGGCAAAATCTCATAAAGATGCGCTAAAAAATCCGTTTATTTGGACGGATATTGACCAAAAAGCTTTTGAATTCCTTCGTACATGTCTTATCACGCCTCCCCTTTTGGCTTATCCAGATTTTAATCTTGAATTTTTATTATTTACTGATGCATGTGATTATGGAATAGGCTCAGTTCTATCTCAAATACAAGATGGTGTTGAAAAACCAATTGCTTATGCTAGTCGACAGCTAAAGCCGGCGGAAAGAAAATATGCCACTGTAGAAAAAGAAGCTTTAGCCGTAGTCTTTCAAACATTTTCGCCATTACCTTCTCGACAAACCTTTTTCCGTTATTAGCGATCATAGACCTTTGCAGTGGCTTGAGAATCAAAAAGATAATAATGGAAGATTAGGACGTCGGGCTATTTTGCTCGCGGGCACTAATTACAAAATCAGGTATAGACCTGGCCGTATACATCAAAATGCGGATTTCACGCCTCCGCATCGCTAGTATTAATGTTGCCGATTTAAATATCGATATTTTAGCCAGCCAAACTGCCGACCCACTTTGTCAATCGATTATTAATTATCTTGATAATGGTATCCTCTCTACGGCCGACGGAAAAAAGTTGCCGATTTGGGCTAAAGAGATTGACTTATATCAGATAAAGAATCGTATTCTTTACCGAATCGAAGTGCCGACGACGAAGAGTAGGCGTAACATTATTTGTCAACAGATTGTTCTTCCCCTTACCCTTCGCCCAATCGTATTAAAAGAAATGCATGATAGTCCTTTGTCAGGTGGCCATTTAGCCTTTTTGCGTACTTATTTGAAAGTTAAGAATAGTTATTATTGGCCTACAATTTTGGCCGATATTAAAGAATATTGTAAAGCCTGCGAAATATGTATTGCTAACACTAAATCGAATCTCCGAGCTTATCTTTTTCCTCATGAGTTAGCTAAAGCTCCATTTCAGATAATCGGTATTGACTTTTTAGGGCCTATTTCTCCTATTTCGCTAAACGGCTATAACTGTATTTGTGTAATGACTGACTATTTTACAAAATTCGTAACAGCAGTTGCTTTTCCCGATCAAACGGCTCAAACTACTGCTGATTGCGTATACAAAAATATTGTTTTAATGCATGGCCCGCCTTTAGCGATTGTTTCTGATCGAGGCACAAATTTTACTTCTAAATTAATGCGATATTTTTGTAAAAAATTAAATATTGAGCAACGTTTTACTACCGCTTATAATCCGGCTAGTAATGGGGAAACCGAGCGCTTTAATCGTACTATGACGACTATGTTGCGTAAAGAATTAATTGATGGTCATCATGATAATTGGGAAGATGTTTTGGGTGAAGTGTGCTTTGCATACCGTTCATCGATACATTCTTCAACCAATGAAAGTCCGTATTATATGTGTTTTGGCCGTGATGTTAACTTTCCCATCAACAAAATATTAGGGGCAGTCCCAGACCCAGTCCCTTCTGCTAATTATGTTGATTCCCTTTTGGAGAGACTGCGTTATAGTTTTCAACGAGCCCATGAGTATAACAAAAAAACGAGGGAACAACAGAGGGAGCAATATAATAAGCGGGCTAAACTTTTTAATTACAAGACGGGTGATAGAGTTTTGTTAGATGTAAGAGTAGTTCAAAAAGGCGACAATAGAAAATTTACTTCCAAGTTTAAGGGCCCGTATAGGATAATCAAAGTAAATAAAAATCGAACGGTCGAAATAGCCGATAGTTCATTTAAAGCCCAACTTGTACACTGTAATCGACTAAAACCGTTATATGAAACTATGTTATGGACTGATGAAGCTATGCCTCAAATAGAGTCAACAATCGATCCAACTGAACGATCCCGTAAAAATTTAGTCACTCAGCCTAATTGTAATTCTGATGAAGAAGCTGATGACGAAAGGGATGGATTGAATAACATTGACTCTGATTCCCCTGACGAAATTGATGATCCCCCTTTACTTGATAAAGCTGCTGAAAATCCTGATCATAT